>NC_142504.1:93002507-93344293 GCF_057876585.1 Rhinolophus sinicus
GCAGCCCATGTAAATAGCAGAGACTACAACACGATCCCTAGAAACACCCCCAAATGAAGACAGATGTTCTTGAGGTTATTGTGAGACCATGACAGTCCAATAGTTAACTGTCCAGAAACTGTGCTTTCCCCTCTAATTCTCATCAGCAGTGCCATAACGAAACCCCAGCTGCCAGTCTGCCAATACCCACCGGGAAGCAGGAAAAATGTATCTTCCCCAAATTAGGTTTTCTAATATTGCTTGTCTGACAAAAGTTATTTCATTCTGGGGTTATTTCTGAGAGAAGACTTCTGGGTTGGTAATGAACTTTCACCTATACCCCTATTCTCAGTCAGCCATTTTAACATGTACCAAACACCAGGCTTGGGATTTTAGAAAAAAATAACCTGGTTTCTAGTCCCCTTTCATGCTTGAAAGGAAATTTGTAAATTGTCAACTTGACTTAATTTTTCCTCTGGACTCACACCTATTTGCTGTAATAAGAATTCCCCCCACACACATCCCCCAGGTTTCACTCATCTGCAGCATGTGGCAGGAAAAAAGGGATTAGGATTGTATTTGTCAACTTTTCTGAGTGGATTTTCTTTCTGCGAGTCTGCTATCAATTCTGTCTGCCAAAATAGCATTTTAATGTGTTACCTGCCGGTCAAGTACATTCTGTTAACTTCTGCCTCTGCTGTGTTTTCTGTTGCTGTTTACCATTAATTTTTCCCATTGTTACCAAGCTTATTATTTTTAATACAAATGCGGATTAGGCTATTTTGATCTTGTCTCTCCTTCTGCAATACATCGGTTTAAAAGAAAAAAGAGGAGTGTGTGGAGAGGGTAGGAAATTGGGCCTTTTCTTGCTGGAAAGACAATTTTAATGAGTTTTATTCTGTAGTTGGGGAGATGCTCTTAACCTCCTTGGCCCAGTAAGATGTGATTTCTTGACACTAAGCGTATTGCAAATGCATTTTTATCAGAGCTGCCTAAGGTGGACTCCAAGGGGATTTCTCCAGTATTTAACAAAGGCATCTATTTGCAACACAAAGTAATGCTTTGTTTACCCTTCCTCTTTGTCCTGGGCATGGTATTATTCCAGAGGCATTGCTTCTCCCTTGCAAACAAACTGTCAGTGGCCAAGGATACTTTTCAGAGTGTTTGGGATCATAATTGGCAAAAATGTCTGCTCCGTAGTGGAGAAAAGGTAAAGGTCAGATACAAGCCGGTGGGGGCCGTTCTCCAGTTTGCATGACACCGACACCAAAATGCCTTGCCCATTCTCCAAAGTTCACAAACCCTTCGTATTCCAGGGGCACAACCTTTCCTTCCTGTCAGATAATTAGCAGCAGCAGCAGCAAGCCCAGCCAACCTGTCACTGGGCACTCAGTGGCGCTCCTTTCCTCCAAGCTCATTTCTTTGGAAAGTGAGAGCCATTGTTGTAACGAGGGATGTTGTAAATTCTGTTCCTTCTGCTACACAATGGCTCTGAGCAGAGAAATTTGTGTTTTCTGCCAGGGAGAAGAATAACATTTATTTAATGGATGCTGAGCGAAAGGTATTCACATTTCATGCTTCGGGGCTGATCAGGAGGGAACTTTTCTAGGCTCCGAATTGTACCACCAGGTAAGTGCTTAGTGCTAACAACCTTTCTGTCCCCATCCAGGCACAGTCTGAGGTCACCATCAGAGGAGGGCTCCCCCCCCATCCCCTCAGCTCCTGAATTTGTTCACAATCCATGTTTTCACCCCCCAATTTCCACTACAAACTTAAATCTAGCGGTACTTCTTATAGACGGCTCTGCTCTGCTGAATTCCAGTTTTGCTTCACCAGTATCCGAGACTCTTCAAGAGAATCCTCTACAGTGTTAGAGCTGTGAGTGTCACCTCACTTGGCATTGGAGATAGCAGCAAACCATGAGAACAGAGAGAGCCTGGGACAAGAGAAAAAAGACAGCTTTCAAACTATAAAGATTGACGCAGGTTTGACCCATCTTTGCACCCAAAATACTTGGGTAGTTATAAATTGCTTTAGCTCACTGACAGTCAGTTTCCTCATCTGCAAAACAGAATAAACCTTACTTTGCAGCACTGTTGTGGAAACAAGGTGAAGTCACATATCATATGCATGCCACACAGGACAGAAGTTGGATCACAACTTCCTTGTCTGAGGAGATAGCAACCTAATCTGGTTCTAAGGCTAACTTGCTAAGTAACTTCTGGCAAGTCATTCAAAGTCTCTGTGAGTTCATCTTCGAAATGAGAAAAAGAAAAACCTCCATGTTGCCTTCCCTGCAGGATTATTATAAGGATTACATGAAATATTCATTAAAACAGAAGTTTTTACAATGAAAAAAAAAGTAAGTGTTGCCAGGAAATAGGTGTGATTATTATGCTGATGCTTACTCTTATTATCTCTGAAGTGTAGGAAATGTGTTTTTAAAAAATATTATCCACTGTGAAATACAGTATGGGGAATATTGTCAATAATATTGTAAAAATTGTGTATAGTGTCAGACGGGTACTAGACTTATTGGGGGGAACGCTTCATAAATTATATACATACCTAACCACTACACTGTACACCTGAAACTAATATAAAACAATACTGAATGTCAAGTATAATTTAAAATATATGTATAGTCACAGGATGTAAAGTACAGCATAGGGAACATAGTCAAAGGTATTGTAATAGCTATATACGGTGTTCGATGGATAGTAGACTTGTTGAGGTTATCACTTTGTTAGGTGTGCAAACATGTAATCATTATGTTGTTTTGTATACCTGAAACTAGTCAGAAAAAAAATTATCTCTAATTAACTAGGCTCATCTAAAAATTCAATAATACCTTTCAATCACATATAGATACAACCCACAGTGATCTAATCTTGTGTCAAGAATAGGTTTGCTCTCAGAGCTGGGAAAAACAAGTTTCCTAGTGGCTTGATCTACAAATAAAATGAGTAAGTTCTTGGAAATTTGATCATGTCGTAATTAGGCAAAACCCTTGTATATAAGCATGTGAAACATATAACAGATGCTCATTAAATGTCAGATTTCAAGTGTTTATATGTGCTAGCAGCCTTGTACTTCCTTTTCACCCCAACTTTTGGCCTCTCAGCGCTCTCTGCCCTCCCCTCACATACATTCTGTCCCACTCCAGTTTTCAGTGTCATCTGGACTTGACAAAGGTAGTAGCCAAGCATTTCCAGTTGTACATTCAATCCTTGTTGCTAATCTTCCCTGGGCATTAGTGCCCAGTCTCCTAGCTATTGTTCTCCTCATTGATTCTACTAAGGGCTTCTGTCTCATTCTTGGTTCCTGAATTCTTTCTTACTAATGTCCAGGGAGCTTTCATCCCCCATTTTGGGGACTCTTTACTATTCCCTATTTGTCTTCAAATCTGCCAGAATGTAAGACTTTTCTGGTTGTGAATAACAAAAGCCAACTCAGTCTACCTTGTGAAATAAAAATTACTGGTATACACTAGAAGAACACAAGAGTTCATCACAAAAACCAAGGCTTGAATTGTCCTGGGCTCCTCTCCATGTCCCTGACTTATTCTCAGTCTCTCTGCAGTGGGCCTCCTTGGTTCTCCATCCATGCGACCACTCACAGCTTCTGAGAGTATAAGAAACAGATCCAGCTACGAGGAGAAAATAAATCACTCCTTGGGACCAGTGGCAAATTCATGGATAATGGAGACCAATTAGCCTGGCTTAGGTCACATGCTCACCACTGATTAAACAATAGTAAAAAAGGGGTAGGCCATTGTTGACCAAAATTTGGAGACTAGAGAGACATTATAAGTTGGATTCTCCAAAGGTGTCCACTACACATGGCAGGGTGGTCTCCAGAAATGGCCTACACTCCTGTTCCCCTCCCCTTCGGTAATGTCTTCCACTGAGCCCTCCACAACCTGCAAGACATCGTTGAGCCATGCCTGGTGGTGTTCAGAACTTCTATTCCACCCTTTTGTCAAAGTCTGTTTATGGGGTTTGAAATCTAGGTTGCTCATGCATTCTGTGTTGTACAGATTTAGGTGGAACCATTTCGCTGTCTTTTATTTGGGCCCTCAACATCACTCCAAACATAAGTCTTTGTTAATGAGTCAAGATCATCACAACTAGTTCCCTCATCCCTTAATATGGGTTTTCTCCCAAGAAACTACTTAGCTTTTGTGAAATTCCTCTGGCATGCCCTCAAACCCAGTTGTTCTCTCGGCATAGACATATAGGAACATCATCTTGTACTGCAATCTTACCACAATCAAAATTAAAGAGAAGTACGTACGGACTAGTTGTGAAGTTAAAACTAAACTAAAAAGGGTTTTCCTCCCGATGAGATTATCATGATTACCATTTTTGGTGAATCTCATTATCCAGTCAACTAGGATTTTGTTTTTATCAAGAGTAGTCTCCTACAAAGAAGAAGTTATCCCCAACAAGTTGGTTTTTTTTGTACTAAAATTTGCTTTGTATTGAAGTTATATCTTAATAGACCTGCTGGTTATTAAGGTATGACAATTAAGTTAGCGAATTCATCCTAGAAAAAGTTCTACATACCTCATTGTTGAATATCACTACAGTCACCTTTGACGTACTCCCCTTGGGAAGCTATACAGCAACACCAACACCTAGTCCACCCTTCAAAGTAGTTTTGGAACTCTTTTTTCTGGAATGGCCTTCAGAGCTGTCATCATATTACCCTTGATGTCCTGAATGTCATCAAAATGTCTTCCTTTCAATATTTCCTTTACCTTCAGGTAAAGATAGCAGTCATTGGGGGCCAGATCAGGTGAGTAGGGAGGGTGTTCCAATACAGTTATTTGTTGACTGGCTAAAAACTCCCTCACAGACAGTGCTGTGTAAGCTGATGCATTGTCGTGATGCAAGAGCCATGAATTGTTGGCGAAAAGTTCAGGTCATCTAACTTTTTCACATAGCCTTTTCAGCACTTCCAAATAGTAAACTTGGTTAACTGTTTGTCCAGTTGGTACAAATTATAATGACTAATCCCTCTGATATCAAAAAAGGTCAGCAACATCGTTGCAACAAGTTCACAAACTTAATTGTCACACCTTCATATATCTGTAATCAGGCTAAACGAAAAGCTAATTCACTGAGTGTTACCACTGCAAGGGAAGATGATGGTGAGTTGGGTGAGACTGGGACAGGGAAGGAAGAAGAGAGAGGCTACAGCTGGAGAGCTGCAGTAAAATACTGTAAAATGATGCTGAGGGCATCTTCTTGCCCTGAATCCCCTGGAAGAACTGACAATTGCCTGGCCTTTACAAATTGAAATTGACATTTGCAGGCTTAGGTTCAACAGAAACTAAAAAAGGAGGGGTGGAGGATGCTGTAGGCAAAGCTGGAGCCCAGTTTCCTGGATCCAGGGCAGCAGGTCCATAACTCTGCTGTGAATGATGGGTCAATATCCAATAACTCCGAATCAAAAGCTGAAGTCTTCTTGAGTCAGCAGAGCTGAAGCCTCCTTCAGGGGATAAGAGTACAGCATCGGCCCTTCTGACAGAGCTAGAGTTGCCAGTAGCCTTTAATCTAAGGAAACCACAGGCAAAGCAAACTTGGCATGTAACTTTTCCTACATTAATTAGCACCCTTAAGTTGAAAGGAGAAAAATAATAATACTCTTGGGAGAACAGCTAGAGCTCAACCTCAACTCATTTGGATTCAGCACACAAAGACTCTGGGGAGGGTACGATGTGGCAGAGAACAGCACAAGAAGGGAGCCGCAGAAGAGATTATTTTCAGGTCAACTAACAGTGGCTTTCCGAAGCAGGCCATTGTTTGAATTGTGTTTCATGATATTGATTAGGAATCCTCTTTAGTAGTTCATCACCTTTTTGGTCAGGCTTTGCCTCTCCTATTGGAAATGGGGTATGATGCACCCTCAGGTTGTGCTAAATGTGCTCTTTCCTTAAATGCAATGAGCCAGTTGGGGAGACAAAGTTGGACATGGTCTTAAAATGTATTTTTAATAGGTCATTGTGTAGTTAAGGGGAATTAGCTATTGTTTTTTGTTTTGTTTTTTATTTCCACTGACTGGTAATCAAAAATCAGTGAATGGAAAAAAATATATATAGAACAATAGGTACTGTTTACTATTTATGTGGATGTGAAAGACATACAAAACAAGTTCTTTTAAACATGAACAGAGGATACACATGTCAAACTCAACATCGTGATTCAGGGTGTGAGGAGGACAAAAGATCAGAATTAAAAATGGTAGACAAGACACTGAGCTCTATCTTACCATGCTAATTTTTCTTTTTGAAGAGCAGAATTAAAATTCATAAATCACTGATATGATTATTTATAGAAAAAAGAGAAATCGATGTAGACTTCTGTAGTGCTTTACATTCCCCAAATTAAATCAAGTGGTCGACATAGATAGTTATTGTGTCTGTCTGTTTTGCACAGAAGATAACATTTCACGAACGGTTCTTGGACAAAAGATACTGGACTCCTAACTCTGAGATCATATCTAAATGCTTCCTAGGTTTCAAGTCAGCTAGGCAAAGCAGCAGGAGTTGAACTCTATGTGGGGAACTATTGCCCCTTTTTCAAATCCACTCTCAGCCTAAAGCCCAACTATTTGAACCGATCTACAGGGTTCAATCTCCTTTCATTTTTATATTTGTGTTTACTTTTATTGCACTTGTAGCACATTTTAAACAGTTATTTAAAACATGTTTGAATGTTGTAAAATTCAAAAATGAAAATAATTGAAAACTCTATTTCCTTCTCAAGTCGCAAAGTACTTTTGCACCCATTATGTTATTTAGTTATCATCATACACTTTGGAAGGGGCATGGATTGGCATTATTTTACCATTTTGCAAATGAAGAAACTGAGGCCCCAAAAGATTACGTAACGTCTTCTAAATCATACCAATAGTAGTAAGGACCATAACTAGAGTTCAAGTCTTCCTATACTTCACTATCCATCCATTTATTCATTCAACAAAATGTATTAAACTTCTAGTATTATTTTCAGTGCCTCTGGTAACTGTGTTTCCCTGTCTCTACATTTTGTCATTGTAAGATACCATTATAGACCAAATTATTAATTATTGTTCCATTTTGCATGCTTTATCCTTCACCTCAATACCCAATGGATTATAACATCCTTGGGTAGTTCCATAGTTCCATGACATAATACACACACACACACACACACACACACACACACACACACACACTCACACACACACATAATGTCCTATAAGGTTTGGCACAGTTCGGACATATGGAGAAAATCGGTGTTGGTTACTTAACCAATTTACTTAAGATTATCCCATGAGTATGAAAGCCTAGATCTTAAAGGTTAATCCACAGAGCTCTAATTGTGATGAGGAGATAGAACCACACCGCAAATGTACCTTCTGTCCCAGGTATGTGGAGAAAACGTTAGAGTCCAAGAGCCAGGCAGAAACTCCAGAGAATATTCTCTGTGCCTATGTTACCGTGGGAACTGTGCTAAGCTTCTCCGTTTAATTACCACTTAGAGCCCATTACATAACATTGAGAAAATAATCAGAATAGATTTTGGGTTAGAAAAGAAAGTTAAGTAACACCTAATTGTCATCTATCAATGGGTTCTTATTGAGGTTCTATTACATGTACTATATTTGGACGATATTATGATTAAACCAAGTAAAGAACATGGGCACCTCCCTTCACCTCAATGTGAATTGCACTTTACAGTTTACATGTTATCTCCTTTCAAAGTTTATAGTTCAGTATGACAGCTTGAGCTCTGACTCAGACAGTCTAAATTTAACTCCTGGCTCTACCACTTTCCGGCTGTGTGACCTCAGGCAATTTGCTTAATCTCACTGAACCTCAATTTCCTCATTTGTACAACAATAACAGGGTTCTTGGGAAGATTAAAAGAGATAATTCATGTAAAGCACTTAGCACAGTGTCTGGCACAGAGTAAGCCCTCAGTAAATGTTAGCTATTCCTATTACCATCTTTACCACCACCCTCCGAGGTAGATAAGGTGCGCATTATTTATACATTAAAGAGAAAACTGGGGCTGAGATAAATTGTGTTAGTTGCAAGCAGTGACAGTGCTAGCGAAGGCCATTGACTTCAGGCAGACTCACCGAGTCCCAGGGCTAGCTAGCTCCATATCACACTGTCCTTCAGACAGTGGAGGTGAGGGGGAAAAACATGCAAACATGAGGAAAAGGACACATGGAGAAGACAGTGGAAGGAACACGGATTTCGTTGCTAACTGCGCTCTCCTCTGCTTCAGTCAATCTGATCTGCTACTTACCAACAGGTGCACACAGACTTGACGTTAGGAAGTTCTTCCCAATTAAGTTTATTCTCTTTAATCTTTGTATTTTAATCTCACTCAAAGACTTAGCTTTTTTGAGGACATGCTATGACTTTGGATTGAACTAAATAATACAAACACATATTCAAGGGATAAACATTATTTATTGGTGTGCCTGTAGGAATTACGAAGGAGGCAAAACTTGTCCCCTGTCCCACCACAGCCCCTAGACCAAGGCCTCATACTTTAGTAAACATCTGAATCACAAATGGTTGGACCCATCTCATAGTTTCTGATTCAATAGGTCTAAAGTGAATCCCGATAACTGGCATTTCTCACAAATGCCCAGGTGCCGCTGCTGGCCTGGGGTCCACGAATTGAACACTGCCCTAATCAGTGTTTCCCAACACATAGTTGCCAGACAATCCATACCCCATCATTTTAGGCAACTGTCAAAATTCAGCTTCCTGTATCCCATGCCAGGCTTGCTAAATACGATTCTCCTTGGATGGGTCCTAGGAATCTGCATTGTTACAAGTATCCCCAATGAATATTAAGCCATAAAAGTTTGCGGACCACTAATCTAAAATCTGAGTTTTTCTATGACCTAAATCTTATTGTTGTATGCCCGGGACCTAACAGAATACTTGACCTGTGTACTAAGGAAATGTTTTTATTTAAATATATCCCCTTTCTTGGTTTGTCCTGTCTCCCTAGCCCTTCCCAGCACAGTTCCCTACTCTGAATAATTCCTGCCTTATTGCCACCCATTCAGTCAACACTCACAACTTATTATCTTAAAACAGCTTTCTTACTGTCATTTTAATTACTTCATCACATTGTTATTAAACTTGTACAAACCCCTTATATCATAGGAGTGTAATCCCTGTGGAGAGTAACCATGCCCCTTGCTTCTTCTACCTACAGAACTTCAATCTCAGGCAACGCATTGCCATTTAACACCAAATAACACCAAAATAAATTATCTATTTTGTTCTAAATTTTGTTTCATTGAATTGGAAATGTATGTTTTTATTCATTTACAGTTTAATTGAGTACCTGGGCATCAGACACTTAGTAAGACACTAGGGCTCTCAATGAACATATA
Organism: Rhinolophus sinicus; assembly: GCF_057876585.1. NCBI lineage: Eukaryota > Metazoa > Chordata > Mammalia > Chiroptera > Rhinolophidae > Rhinolophus > Rhinolophus sinicus. The sequence goes on from NC_142504.1 coordinate 93,011,904, forward strand.
TAGAAATAATCAGTGAGTGGATACTTAGCAAATACTAATCCTCTTTCATTTTTTGTCTCCCCTATTACAACTTTCTCTCTCCCCCCGCCCCCACCCAGGAGACTAACAATAATCCCTGGTAGCTGTAAGGGGCAAAACTCTGATAACAAAGTGATTCCTCAGGAAAGATGGGGAACTTATCTCAATGACTATGCAATTCTTATCCCCACATCACCCCAGAAAAAGAAGAAAGCCACACTTTTTGCCCCCTCCCATCTGATGACAGACACTTTCATATTCCCTGTATTCAGTCCGGTGCTTTATCATCTCACACTACATTGTTTTTTCACAGTGTGGCAGGGAAATGCTATAATCAGTTTAATGGAAGCCTCTCCCAGAATCCAGTAGCTGTAGGCAAGACTGGCTGGCAGCAGGACTTAGACATTTACAGATGTGGATCTGGCTGTGCAGAAGAAAAAAGCAATTTAAAGAGACATTGTCAAATGTGAGGGGCCTAAATATTTCATCTTCAGTTTAGTAATTAGTAGCTTGAAAAGTATCCAATTAGAAATATTTTCATAAATATTTTAAAGAAAGAAATGCAAGGTTAGTTTTTTTTGTTTGTTTTTCTCATCTGTGGAATTATTCCCCAAGTGACAAAGCCAGAGAAAGCTGAAGGACAACTAATAATCGTCTTCAAATAAATGTAAGTTTATTGCTGGAAGAGGCCTTAAAGATCAATCATCCAGCCCCCTCTTATGATGAAGCTGAGACTCCCAAAGACCAGATTTACCAAAAATTCACAAGCCTCTCTGGCCAACACTTCTCACGTTAGACTAATTAGATAAAATGTTAATGGCAGGGACTCATAAAAATCTTAAAGGGATAGTGTATTTCACAACAGAGAGAACTTGGGCAAAACTATGATCCAGGGTCACATAACCAGATCCCAGTCTTGCAAGCTTGTCTCCTACGCCTTCTCCTTGTCTCCTGGGGAAAAATACCCCCCAAGTTCCAGCCAACTTAGAAAAAAGCAGTCTAAGTCCATTAAAGAATTTCAATTAGATATAAAAACCCCATTTCCATGGCAAACCTGGTTACAGGGAAATTCTCCTACACCCTCCTATCTGTCTTTAAAAGGCAGGGATGACAACAGTACCACAGTTGTACTTTGGCAGATGCCTGTGTTGTGCAATTTATAAGAACTGAAAAAGTACTATGTCTTGAAACCTCCCTGTCATTTGCCTCTCCTAGTGTCTAAAGTTCTCATCATTAAAAAGTTGTTGCAAAAACCCTAAAATGTAACTTTTTTTTTTGTCTTCAGAAAACTGCAACATAATGCTGCTACTTCTAGAAAGGCTGGCACATGAATGAAATAGCAGTCACTAATGCATTGACCTGACAAGACCCTGGGGGGATGAGACATAGAGCCCACGTTTAAAAGAGCAGAGTCTGAAGCCATGCATGCTACCTAAAGAGAGCAAACATAAAAGTGAGTCCTAATAAAGCCTGATTACAATTTGAGGAGAACAAATAGCTGGGTTATTGAGGGGGAAAAATAAAAAATAAAAATAAAAAAAATGAGCCACCTACTTCGTAATTTGAACTATGGTTGATTCTGGATGGTCCCCAAGAAAAGTATAGGCTAATACAAGCTTAATGACTCATTCAGCAAGTATTGATTGCGTACCTACTCTGTGTTAAATTCTGTGAAGGAATAAAGAACGGGGTTTAAGGTATGTTTTTCTTCCCTTAAAGAGATAGTGAACGAATAAAGAGACAGGACTGACAGAAACCTAACAACAGAAGAAATACAATGGCTGTGGTTTAGATGTGTGGCCAACCAACATTCACTGAACCTTAATAGGATGAAGGCTATACGTTAGGTTTGTGGGATGTCTCGCGGCTTTTATTGTCAGCCTCAGTATACAAATTGCCACAGTAGGACGGGCGATGAGATCCAGGCAGGAGAAGGAAACAAAATTTGAGCTGCAAGTGTGTGTGTTTGGGGTGGGGGGTGGTGGGGGGTGGCGGGGCATGATGTCTACTGCAGACAGTCTTTGTTGTGGATGTATCACTAAACCTGAGCCTAAATCGGAAGGAAGGGAAGACCTCCACAGATAGAGATGAGGGATGGTGCATTCTAGAAGGCCACAGAAGCAGATGTACACTGTATGCTTGTTTGTAGGGCCGTGAGCAATCCTGAGGACTAGGATGAAGAAAAGAAGTGAGGATTTAGGAGGTCTTATACGGATGGCCATGGGTGAGCCTGTCCTTTGCCCACTTCTCAGGCATCAAGGAACAGGAAGAAACCTTGAAGGGCCCTTGAAGCCTCAGCAAATCATGTAACCCCCCCATAGCTTGTTTCCTCATCCGTAAGATGGGGAGATTTTTACTACTGGCTTGATAGGGTTATGAGAGCCGAATGAAATGAGGTTAAAAAAAAAAATTCTACACAGAGTTACATAAATACTCATTATCACCATTTTTACGGAAGTGTGTCCAGCATGCCTGGTGGAAGCCATCCAGCACTAGGGCAGGACACAGAATTAATCTGTCTTGAAAAGACCTTGTAGTCTGGGAAAGTAAATATCTACCTAAAATTAGAAATCAAGATACTACATGTGTGAGATGCATCTGCCTTCTTTCCAGCAGTGGAGAACTTAGTGCATGGGGTGAGGTAGCAGTGGGAGGTCACCTTAACCCTTCTAGAAATGTTTAGATAGACAAAATGCTGCAAGTGTTTTCAGAAAAAATACATTTGTTTTCTATACTTGTGATTGATTAGAACTTTCTTTTTTTTTTTTTTTAGAACTTTCTTATACATCATAATACTAATGGGGTTATATGTATTTCAATAAAATAAAAGGATTTTCTAATTAGAGCATAAATACAATGTACAATGTATTATATTTTTCTTTACACATGCTTCTAAGACCTCAAAGGCAGCTCTGAAAAATCTCAGGCAAGTCAATGACCACTTCCAGAAAGTGAAAAAATAGATTGACTTGTAATAACTGGAGATTTCAAACTTATAAGGATAGTCCAAAGGATCAAGCTAACAATATGTTCAATTTTGATGTAAACACTTCCTATTTCCTTAATTAGCCCCATCCCAACTCTTTCTAATGAGTGCAATTACCTGCAGACTTCCCATATATTTTCAAAACCAATGCGACATCAGGGTTACAATAAGGCTTTCTGGGTAGTTACACAGGGTCCCACATTCAAAAAGGCCTAACACTTACTTTAATGCGGTTATTATTCTTAATAATCTTATTTTTGAACTTGTGTCTTATAAGTAAGTCTGACGGGACAATAGAGCATATATGTGAGGAGAGGAGATAAACAATGGAAAAGAAAAAGCTTCACAGTTTAGTACCTTTCAACAGAGTGCTTTAGCCTGAGCTGGCCAATGGTTGCATTTAAAGAACAGCTCTTCGGACAGGAGACGTGGGAAACTGGGCTGACCTTGAAGGTATTGCTTCTTCATCCCTCACTAGACCTTGTTCTTAAGGTCCTGCTCTGTCCCCAGCCTACGAGTATGTCACTGGAACCATGATAATTTGCCACACTGTGACCCAGGCTGTATCTTCTTTACACCACAAAGCTATGTTACATGTTCAGAAATATATCAGGGTGGTGACATATATTAGCTTTGTATTAATTAGTCTTCTCAGTCGTAAGAACAGTGTTAATTTTCTGTTCCATCTATGATAAAGAAATACCCCCTATCAAAATCAATCCAGCCATGTTTTCAAAAGTAATTCTTGAAAGTAGAAGCCAAAGAAATATTAAGCAACTTAGCAATTCAAAGTAAAAACAATGAGTTAAGATTAAAATTCCAAATGTCAAATTGGCTTCTGTTTGGCTGCTGCTTATCTAATTTCTTTCATGGGAATAAATTTGGATGTCTCCTTCATTTCCAGTACTTGAGCACATTCTGATTTGTTTTAAATGGGTGCAGGGACACACATATACTTACACACACCTATCTGCCAACAAATGCATTTGTTAAATTCACAGTCTTTAGATATTGATGTTCTATTTAGAAGGAAGTCAGACATATAAAAGCTGTAGGGAAAAGTTTCTTTGCATAACAAAAGAGCTAATGCATCAAGTTATGGTTTGTTAATGGCATTCAATTAACAAATAACTGTTGTTAGTTGATTAAAAATTAACTGTGAATAACCATTTAACATTTAGCACTTGCAAATGTTCCTTGATTTATTAAAATGTGGGAGCTAAGGAGTCTGGGGAGAAGCTAGAAGTATTTGGTTAGGTTTTTAATGGAAATTTTAGGCACATTGTGAAATATTTCTTCCTAGTAAATATACATTTGTAAATCAATCTTCATGTTTTAACCGCTCATGAAGAATTTTGCAGACCTCCTGTTTTAAAGGCACTTGAGAAATAAATATCTGCCAGGGAAAGAAATCCCATCAGTTTTCTTGCTGTTCCTATACAGATGGTAGACCATACTGTGAAATTTGCTATTCTTCGATTGCTCCATTCTGCACACGCCCCAAGGAATCTCAGAATTGTAGAAACTAAAGATGCAATAGACTAAATAGGTCATCTATTCCAATAGAAATTTTTACCAGATTTATACAAGACTCTTTTGAATTTACAATACAACTTACTTCCAAGGGGGTCCAAATGCTGAACAGAAAATTGGCTTTTTTTTTTCCCCAGCCACCCTAGTGTTGTATATTATGTTCTACTATTAATCATGTTTTTCTCTTGTGAAGATAATACACCATCAGATGTGCACACGAAATTGCTTTTCCAACAAAGGGATTAGATTTTCAGTCATACATTTCCAGGCTCTCCTCTGTACCCCACCCCCAACCCCAACCCAATGGCTATATTTGCAGGACAGCTGTCTGTGGTTTCAGGAGTATTCCACAGAACTGGAAAAATGAATGTACAGGTAAATACCTGTGTGTGTGTGATGTTCAACAGTCTGGTCTCCTTAAAACCATACCGTAAACAATCAAAATAACTACCTGAGGACATATTACATGATTACTCCAAAATCATTTCAACATATTTTTGAACACCAAATACGAGTATATGTAAAGAATAGTCAGGGACACAAAACAATCTGAGTCTCAAACTTTAAAGGTTTGCATTCTTGGGTAGAGGGAAAACCATCAGAAATTTTTACCAGTACCAGATTTATACAAGATTCTTTTGAACATAGGAACCTTATACTACTAGATAACGTGGATGTCCTTTGCTTTTGTCTGTCTTCCTTCATTCTTGTTCCTATAGTGACTGTTCTTTCTGTGGTTCAGACGGAACTGACCCCACAGTAACTCATACCTGTAGCCACAGCAATTGGTGCAGAAATGATCAATGCTCTAAGTTTGCAAATTATGGTCCTCCCAGGAATTTTATGTTAGAGGTCTCTAAGAAAATCGCCCTATATCACCAAAAAGTCCTAAACTTTTTAAACTGGGAGAATGTGGGCCCAAGGCTGCCTGCGGCAACTTACCCAACACATACAGAGAGCCCATCTGAGAAAGAAGGCAGGGTAAGAGAAGTAGAGAGACTGCAAGAGTCCAGGTGATATCATTGAACTTCTCGATTCAGCGGCTGCTCCCAAAGCTACATCCAAATTTTTAATTTCTTTGTTCTGTGACCTCCCACAAAAGATTTCCTTCTTTTAGTTAAGACAGTTTAAGTTGGGTTTCTATCATTTCTAACTGAAAGAGAGCTAATAGATAGAGACACCTGCCAAGTGAGATATACAGATAACAAGAGTTATGGGAGTTCAGGGTAGAAGTTCAAGGGAAGACTTTCCAGAGAAAATGGAGCTTGAGCTATGCTTTTAAGAATTTGGGAAGATGGAAAGGAGAAAATAGGCATTGCTAGTAAAATGGTATATAAAAAGGCTGAAAAGTACATGCCAGTTTCAAGGGTCAGAGAACATCAATTTTGGGTGAAATGGAAGCTATATATAGAATAAGAAGTAGGAGGTAAAGAAAAAAAGAGAAATATGCTTAATAAATGTGGAATGTAACTGATAATCCAAAGAAAGAGAATGTTTTTAAATAAGCTTTGAAAAAAATAATAAAATCCTGGACAATTATCATTGTCATCATTAAATACCATCCGAAATTAGCTTCACTTTAAAAGCCTTGTCATGGGCTCTTTTTCTCTGGAGAGGATCCTGGATCCAAGCACAGAGAAAACAGCCCAATGGTAACCGGCATTGCACATGCATTCTGACTCAGCTACAGACTTGAGTATCCAGGGCCATCTACCTAACATTTGTCATGATGACATAATCCTTTTAGAAAGACCAATAGAATCGACTCTATGTATAGATTGCAATTTCTCTCCTCTCCTGGTCTCTTATCTCTGGAAAATAATTCAATTAGATACTCTTCTTACTTTCACCATCCTAAGCTTTTGTTTGTCTATTTTTTATGTTCCATACTTTAATTTTATGTTGGCTTAGTATACTGCCGTATGGACGATACAGACGAGAAAATCTTATGTTTCCTTCAGCTGCATCTAAAGACTCTTTTGTACTTATGTAAAGCATTGAAAACATATGTCAAGTGTCAAACCAATTATCTAGCCATCCTGATTCTTTGGGAGTAGAAGTGATGAGTTTGGAGTAAATTATGAAGACAAACTTTGTAAGCCACATTAATAGAAATATATACTTATAGAAGGATTTGGACATGGATATGGACTTAGATACATAAATATAGATGTAGATATTGCTAAATGTGTAAGGGTAAGTAGACTTAGGAATACAGATAGAGACAGGGATAGAGATGATAGAAAGAGATACAGAAAGAGTGAAAGGCAGAGATAGAGGCAGAGATAGAAGTGGAGATAGAGCTAGATGTAGAGAGGGTATAGAGACAGACATAGAGAGATAGAGAATGTCTGCAATATGAGATTACCAAGGACTTTCATACTGTCTTGTTCTGATCTCCCCTTTCCCAGTGACTTCTAATCAAATTGTACTCCTTTTATGGGCTGTTATAACCTGTGCCTTTCATTAGAATGAACTCACTCATGAAGGTGGTACATTTTTCTGTATGTGGGGCAACAATTGGTAGAAAAGGTAAAATAATTTGAACCACCTTTTGAATGCTGGCTGAGGAAGAGCAAAGGTTCAGTTATGTTTAAGAGAAAGTGATCAGACAAATCTCTTTCCACAAGTGTCATTTCCATCCACTCATTTAGAGTTCATACTTACACACACATACCTAATAACCAGAGAGAAATGTATCTGCAGAGGGCCAGAAATGGGAGCCAGTTTTACAATTTATAAATAATTGAGTTATATTGATAATTTAGCTAACAAACATTGATCATTTACTGTGTTCTTAGGCATCAAATTAGCTGCATCACATGGCATATATACTTGTATTTATGAATCTACGTTCTATACCGTGAGCTTGCTGAATGATCTAGCCTGTGTCTTTCCATTTTTCTATTATAAAACCAAAAGCAATATGTGGTAGATGGTCAACATTTGCTCAACAGATTAATGGTTTGATGATTAAATGATAGAATGCATGCAAATTACAGAATAAGTATTTCATCAATGTTACTATTTTAATTATTATAACATTTAAAGAGCAGGAAGATAAAGAACCTGCAAAGATTGAAAGGGAAGAGATGAGAAGGGAATCAGGAAACAGTGATGTCACATAAGCCATGCCTTCTGCCCATGATATTTTTCCTCTGTGAAATGCTCTCATAACCCCTTTTGCCTGACTGACTTCTACTTTTCCACCAAGACTCAGCTCCAGAGCCAGTATGTGTTAAATACTCCTCTTTTCCAGTGTGCCAGACTCCACACCCACTACCCCATATTCAGTACTTATCACGCCAGGAAACCACTAGAGTTAAGATCATGAAGGCAGGAGTCTGATGAGTGTATCCATTATTTAGAATCTCTGATGAGCTTATTTATTATTTCAGCAAAGGTTTATCGAGTACTTACGTGATGTACACCAACATCGACGGAATAAGCAATATCACATCTCAAGACCAGCCCAAAGAGTAGACTTTTAAAACATTTATATAAACTAAGCCTATTTTCACCCTGAAACAGTTTGGGCAAGTCAGTTCTATTACCATAATAGTCCAAACCCATAATCATCAACATTGTAAAGAAATTGATGGAAGCTGGTCATTTGTCTTCAGGGATATTCCATAAGGTTAGCAATTTGTGAGAGGTCAAGTAAGAAGGAATCGGAGAAGTCTGCTGGATTGAGTCTCAGCTGTGCCTTCATATGCTCTGCCAGGAATGTTGAAATGAAGTGAAGGGATGGAAGTCAGAAGTTCAGAGGTTAAAGCCTGAATGTGAGGTCAAGAAGCTTGACTGTCCTCCAAAGGTGAGAGGGAAGTGGTTTCTAAAGAGAGGTGTGGAACATAGAGATTGTTTGGAAGGTTTTTTGGTGTTTAAGATAGAAGAGGCGTGAGCTTATTTATAGGATAAAGAAAACAAACCAATAAAGAGGGAGAGGTTGAAAATGGGGGTGAGGCAGAAAATGGCCACATCTTAAGGGAGAGGTGTGGGAATGGGTCAGGAGCAGCTCTGGAGGGCTTCACCTGTTCCTCAGGAAAGAAGAGGAGCCTGAACAAAGGTATGCATTTATCAGAAAGTAACAGGCAAGGTCACCTGAGCTCTGACAGGGGCAGATTAGAGGCTGGGGACTTTGGGGATATGAAGTGACACTTCACAGAATATTAGCGCTTCGGGATGACCAGGACTAGGCCTTCACTTTGTAGAGACCCTCACCATGAGGCCCAGTTGGCTAGAAGAGGAGGTAAATTCATGCCAGGTAGCAGCCTGGAAAAAAAGAGAGAATTGGAAGTTCATCGCATTAGGAAGGAGAAAGAAGGGTCAGAGCCAGCTCAAGATTTTAGTTGATTAAAAGAAACAAAAATCCAATGTATGATCTTGGAATTATGAGCCTGTTGTAGAAGGGATAAATATTGTTTTCAGTTTTAAGGCTGGAGCAAGAAGGTCAAATACGTTTTCTCTCATGAAGTGCTATGTTGACAAGGATTCTAGGGGTTCATCTAGGCTTAACAGAAAAGAGTGCTGTAGTCAATGAGTAATATCTGCCCTTAGGGGTAAAAATAGGAATATGTGGCAAGTTTTCTCCACTTATTACCCAGGCTGTCTACATGGGTCGTCATCTAGGACTTTAGAGAAAAAAAACAATAAGGTAAGGCAAGAACCAAAATCCTAAAAGAAAAGAGGTGGTGAGGGTTTGCCACCAGTTGCATGAACTGAAAAAGGGAGGAATTTCATTCCCATGATCGTGTAAGAATGATAATCTGGCAACAGCAATGGGAATTGACAAAATACAGGGAGGAATTAACAAAATACCTATAAGAAGATAAGCATTTCTGTGAGAGTAAGAGAGATTGTGGCTTTAAGGGGAAGTCAATTTTCCATTAAAATATTCTTTGATGTCCAAAGAAAAAGGGTCCTGAGCAAACCATGGACTTGTTCTCTATAATATGACCTCTCCAGGCTTGCCATGGAGAAAACTTTGGTCAGTTTTGTGCATAAATCAGTGAGCTATATCAGAGCACTGAATTTGATCTTTCATGAGTAAGTGGATACAAATCATCTGAAACACTACTCTGAAGTGACACTGATTCAAACCTTCCATTGAACACCCATACTCCTTAGACTGACTTCCATCTAGTTTTTCATTTTCTCCCTAACTTTGTGGCACAAACAGGCTATGTTCACAGCCAACACCTCTTCCCACCTTCTTTTCCTCGTCCCCCCTTTCCGCATCATCCCCACCTCAGGTGACCCCTTTGTTTCTTTCCAACTATTAAAACATTTCATGTTCTTCCCAGCCGAGTCCACTACCCACTCATTTCATGAAGTCTTCCTTTTATACCAAGGAATTATGACATTATCCTTCTCTGTAATCATTTGCACCCATTTGTACTTTTAGATGTGATTTTATTTTTTATTCACCAGCAACCCTTTGCAAGCAGGAATAATCCATGTCTCCTACTTTTTTTCATCCCCAAAATGCCCACCATATACTAGATACTCAGTAAATAACTGATGAATAGATAAGTGAATGAATTAAGGAAAAATTCTTACATTACTTTCACCCTATAATTTTTACCTTCTTAAGGACGTGGGGTGGGGGCTCTGAGTGACAGACTCTAATACCCAGATAAGGACGGCAGCATGAAGAGGGAGGAAGAAATTCAACTGTAATCCAGACACTTGCAGAGAGGTTGGCAGTGGGAAGGTGGGAGCTACAAACACTTGAAGGACAGGGGTGAGGAGGGGTGCACCCTCTCCCCCAAGGCTTGAAGGGTATCTCCGTCGTCACTCACCAGAGAGTTTGCAGCACTTCTGGCAAGCTTCCATTATCCCATCACTCTCTCAGATGGTGGGCAGTGGAATCAATATTCCCAAGGCTTTAAAAAGCTCCCAAATGTTGTGCTGCCATTCACTCAACAACAGGGGGAGAAATAAGAGAGGGAAAAAAAAAACTGATGTTGGCTTCTTATTTTGCTTATGTTGTTAAAAGCCACTCCAATGCTGCTGTTCTGGAATAGGTCCCCTCTTTCTTTGAAAGCATGCTGTGTGATAGACTGTCATTTGTCCCCTGCCTCCAGAAGAGCCAGCTGGCAGCTAAGTGCTAAAGCCAGTGACTTGCATGTGTTTTTCTGACATTTAACAAATGGGAACAGCTTGCAAATCTGCATTAACTCACTCTGTCTCACAAATAATCAGGGCCTACGCAGTGTAGACGCTGGGAACATTAGCTCCGACACAAAAGAGTGAGAGGCTAGGGGGTGGGGGTGGGGGGGGGCGACAGAAAACAAGTCAGCAAATAACGGATGTTTTAACGAAGACATGAATGTAACATTCTGGTTCAGAGGGACGAGTGTTGAAGTCATTTTTGTTTTTCAACAAGCCACTGTTAATGGTGCTAAATCCGTCTGTCAAGGCCCAGCTTTGCAGCTTGAAGTCAGCTTGCCTGCACCTCACAAACGCTGATGTGTTGGTTCCTTCCGTCTTGCAAATACCATTTCAAATAGCTTCTGCTTCAGAGTTAAGGATCTCTCAAAAGGGCTATGTTTGACCACACGTGGAGTTTTGCAAAGTCACACGGCACCATTAGATGGTCATCACTACTCTGATGTTGAATGAAAGAAATCAGTTAAAAGGGCACAGATAGGCACACATTTAAAGGAACGTGGTCACGTGCATGTAACATGAACGTTGTCACATTTACGTCCCTGTTGTACGACCCTAACACAACTATGCCCCCATAATCGGGGTCCATGTCTAGCTCATGTTAGCACTGTGGATTCAGAATAAATTTAGGAGCCTCTCTCACTAACAGTGATTTGGCATTTGGGGACGAGCACTATCAACCCCTAAATGTTTCATTCCATTAAGACAATGGCTGTGTTTGTGATGTTCTAACTTCTAGTCCCAAACACGCAAAGAAAATAAGTTCTTAAGTATGAATAGAGAGAAGTAAATACACTGGGGAATGTATTGGGCACAGGGCTTAGAAATTCTGTCTTCTAGGAGAGGCAAAATAAACTAGTACTTTAAACTTTCAGGAAGGGTTATGGCGGAGCAGCATAATCCCCATTGTCCTACTGGATGTTTGTGAGACACAGACACAGGTCCTCATACCCTCTGGAGGGAGCCATGAAGATGACCTGGGGTCTCACAATTAAGTCACTGAACCACAGGACGAAGACATTATCACAAAAAGGAGGAATAAAAATGTTCCCAACCACCAGTATGAGCGGCCAGGAAGGCAGCCAACTGGCCCAAGAGAAGATGTGACAGAGTCTGGCCCTGACTGCGACCTGGTCAGCATCCATGAGGTTACATCTCTCTGCTCTACTCCAAGACACAAGGAGAGGTTCTCAGCGAGAACTTCCTTCCTTCCCAGTGGCCTAGACAGAGGGAGCAAAACCCCTGAGGACCAGAAGCCACTTTCAGGGATCAAAAGGTCAGGGATTAGAATCTTAGTTGACCACTGATGGGAAAGAACTGTCACACTCAGAAGCAAAGTGGCAATTGTCGGAGGAAGAGACAATGATCTGAAGCCCTGTGACTGAGGCTGAGCTATTTTGGCAAGAGTTCCAGCTCAGCAAAGAAGCAGAGGAGAGCACCCACAGAAACTAAAGTTTCAGCAGTATGAGGCCAGGTGTCAGGATAAGGGGCCCTGTGGCACCGAGACTCTTCAACCTGACTGTTCTACAACCTGAATTGAATTGTTTGCAATGCTGGGGAGAAAGGCAAGAAGCAAAGGTGGCCCATTCCTCTAGCACAGGGAGTCGCACATGTAACTACCATGGGACTGAACGCAACCCAGAGGCCTCTCTGCATATCCCATGAATCCTGATTTCTCCCATGGCAAAGGCCTTGGGAAGTCAAGTGCTCAGGCAATCTTTATACACTAAAGATGAACAAATTACTTGTCTGAAATGTGAGCTGCTAAGGAAAATATCCCTGCAACTAGATCACCCAGATATATTTCAAAAACATTATTTCCTAAATAAATAATTCTGAGTCCAAATCCTCTATTTTCTCTGTCCTTGCTCTAGCTCCAAACTTTGTGTTTTGATGTTTGTTTTTTTCTCTTAAATAATATTCACATATATCTCTTCATGTCCAGTAACGCTGTGCTAGACAAAGCTGCTATCATTTTACCTTCTCTCCTGCAAGTGCTTCTGCATTCATCTCCCCTAAACCCACTTTTGATTCCAACCAATCCACAGGCCAGAGTGGTGTCTTCAAAACCCAGGCTGGTTATATGGTTGCCCTGCTTAAAACCCTTCAATTAGTGGTTCTCAACATGCACTCTATTAAAAACTCATGAGGGTGTTCTGGGATATGTTTAATTTTCGAGAGAAATAGCAATGTTCCTAATCAGACCCAGGAATTTTAACATTAGAGTGCACTACATGTCTTTCAATAACATCATACCTTTCTGATGCTGTTTTCAGTAAATGCTGTGATAAGACAGCCAATACCGCAGTACGGAACAAGAAATAAGGGTGGAGGAGTCTAAGCTGATCGCAAGGCTTGAGAAGGTGTGTAGTGTCCAATAGGTGAATATGTCCAATAAATAAGTCAGGACATACACTGCAGCCATAGGTCCAGGGTCTTGTTAAAAAATAGCAATGTCTAGTGTGAGTATCGTACTGTGGTTTCCCTTAGTTCACCCTCACTGTGATGTAGCCAATTCTTTACCCATCTGACTGGCCTTCTGGCCTGGTTTCTTGCTTGTATTCTGGCCTTCACCAAGAGCGAAGCCTTGCTATAAACCCCCAGGCAGTCAGCAGGGGTCCTGTGTGCCCCTTCCCAACTCTGCCTGGCCCTTTCTCCCAGGACTGGCCCCTGTGTCCTAGCATCCCTTATCCCAACTTGGACAGTCTTCTTTGAACGACAGCCCTGAGCCAGAAACTGCAATCTGCTGCCACTGAGAAGCCCTTCCTTTCCACCATACCCAACCCCCCACTTCTTTCAACAACAATAAAACATTATTGAGCATCACTGTGTGCTGGTCACTGAGGAAACCATGATATTCATACAAATTTTAATATGCATAGTGGGGGAGACAGACAATAAACAAGTACAAAAAGAAATGTCATTTTTCACCTGGTATTAAATGATCCCGTTTGTGTATTGACATCAGCTTGGATTGAACTTGAGTTAACTCTGCCTTTTGTCTGGTATTTTCTATTTCTGGCTCCTCCTAGAGAGATAGGGACCATTGCAACTACCATAGTCAGCTCGCCCAACATGTCTAATGGACCAGTCTCCCTCATTTCATTTTGCTGGGAGCTCCCAACATCCTACAAACTTGAGTTCAAACTATTTAGAACACTCGTGCGATGGCTAATTTTATGTGTCAACTTGGCTGGGCTACAGGGTGCCCAGATATTTGGTTAAACATTTTGGGTATTTCTGTGAGAGTGTTTTTGGATGAGGTTAGCTTTTGAATTAGTGGACATTGAGTAAAGCAGATTGCCCTCCATAATGTGAATAGCTTCATCCAATCACTTGAATGCCTGAATAGAACAAAAAACCCTGCCTCCCCCGAGCAAAAGAAAATTTTCCAGCAAACTGCCTTTGAACTTCATCTGTAACATTGGCTCTTCCTGGTTCTACAGCAGATGGTCTTCAGACTCAAACTGAAACACTGTCTCTCCTGATTCTCCAGTTTACTGGCCCAGCCTGCAAGTCTTGGGACTTGCCAATCTGCATTAATAGTGTGAGCCAATTCCTTATATTAAATCTACACACACACACAGAGAGAGAGAGAGAGAGAGAGAGAGAGAGAGAGAGAGAGAGAGAGAGAGAGAGAGAGACTGCATTGGCTCTATTTCTCTGGAAAATCCTGGCTAATACATCTCTCTATAACCAATTGGAAATTATAAATAACTTCTTCTCCAAACAAAAACAAAGCAAAATCTAACTTATCTCCAGCTGAAACCAAGGTCAAATGGCATGTTCCAATCCAATAAATATTTGCTGATTGATTGACTCACTAACCAGAGAAAGCAGCAAAGATACTAACCACTGTATTTAGGATTATAAAATGCATACAAAGTCAAAAGATCAAGACATTTCACAAAGCACTTGAAGCAAGAACTATTGACTAGAGAACCAGCTAGGGAAACAGAGCACTTGTGCTATGTAATTATAAGCAGAAAAAAAATTGGGGGGAGGGTCAGTAAGAAGAACTTTATTTTATTCTCAAAATCAATGTGTCAAAGTGGCAGAAGCAGAAGGAGACTTGGATTCTTATTACTTGAATCAGCAATGTCAAGCGCAAAATGAGGACAATAATAGCACCTACCTTACAAGATTGTCCTGAAAATTAAATGAGAGAATGAGAGAAAAGCATTGAGATAATGCCCAAGTATATATGCTAGGTGTTAACAAACTGTTGACTGCTCTCATTATTATTTGTCTGTCCTATATCTTGAAATGTAAGGCCAGATAAGCGCTTAAGAAAGTGAAAAAAATAGAACAGAGATAAAAAGGAAACAGGTTAATACGATATTATCCTGAAGAATACTAATTAACACATCTCAACTCACCGCCCCCACATCTGACCCTCCCCCAACAACGACTATCCAACAGATCAGCTAACAGATACACAAACTAATGCAATTCCATATAGAAACACTTAAGTACCATAAGAGAGTTTCAGGTATGTTGTAGTGGAGGAAGAAGAAGAAATCACTTCCTACGGGGAAATCAAGAAAGTAAGCAGGAACGGAGCCTGGTTTGGGAGGACAGAGATCATGTGTGCATGTAGAGGTGAGGGGAGGAAAACAGTGTCAGCGAAGGCATGAAGGTGGAGATCTCCACTATCAGAAACTAGTCCAGGCTGTTGTGGGAACGGCAAGTACGAGGCAGAGTAGGGACAGATAAGTGAAAAGGGAAAAGCCATCTAGGAGAGTTTAAATTACTTTCCCAAGGTCACATACAGTCAAGATAGGATTTGAGTCCTTTTTGATTCCAAAACCCTGCCTTTCACTACCCAACTCAAAATTGGAAAAAAATAAAAAATAAAAATAAGTTTGGGCCAATATAAAGAAAATAATATTAATGTTTAATTCCCCAGTACCTAACATAACAAATGTCTAACATGCAGTAAGTAAGCAGAAACTTTTAAAATGTATCAGGAAAGGGGTAATGAAATCGCAGAACATGGAAGCCCAGCTTATTATAACGTGGAGTTAGTACGTTCAATGAAATTTAACCTACGTACATCGAAATACCTCCTGACCTATATCCAGAATTCTAGCTAATGGAAAATAACTCAAAAGGAATTCTGTCCCTCTGTTCATATGCGTGTCTCAGCAACCTGGAAAATTCCCACTGACCAAAAAGAAAAAAGAAGTCTCTCCTGTGGGGTCTCATTACTCTTACTACCTTCTAACTACAAGCCAAGTCATTCTACCAAATTCTTTCTAGTAATCTATCAGTAAATTCAAATCTCAATTTGGAAAACCTTTTCCAGGATATTTGACATTAGTCATCACATCTATGCTCACCCTGAACTAAATTCATGAAGAGGCCTGTGGGTGGCACTTGAGTCTGGCTGCTGCGTCCTGTGTGTGGGGACCTACTCAACAGTGCCTCCTGTAAGGAGTCAGAACATGCTACCATCACAGGCCTGTGTACACACTCCCACCCCTCGTCTTTCTTGAACGTTCCTTGACTTCTCCAGGTTTGCCGATATAGCCATCTCACTATAAACCAACAGTCAATTTGTATTAGGCCAGGTGTGTGTGTATGTCTGTCTGTTTTATTACTATTTCGATGGTCTCTTCCTGGTTTCCAAATCACCATTCTTAATGCTAGCAAGACCATTTGTTCTCTCCACGATTTTTTTTCCTTATGCTTCTTTTACTTTTAATCAATTATCAGACTAGAGGGATATGCTTTTGATTTACTCTTGTCATTTCTCGAAGAGTTTTAGGTTTGGCGGTTTTCCTGGCCCTCCAATGTATATTGAAGATGTCATCACTCTTTTCCAGGATATTTATGGGTTTCTTTGGCTAATATATTTATGAAGCCTCTATCTACTATGTGTCAGGCACTGTGCAGGATGCCAATAAGATTGCAGGCATTCCATTTAAACAAATAATCAACATAAAGGCCAGAACACACTAAGTTTAGAAACTTACAAACCTCAGTTGGAGCGGCAGCCTGGTATGCTAAGCCAGGCGGCTGAGGTTTTAAACTTGGATCTGCCTTTAAAAATATGTCTGTATTTTTCATTTTCATATAAAAATTAGAGAATGAGTCTGAATGAGTACTGTTCTTCTCAGCTCTAAAAATATAAATTTGGAAATCAATTCAAGATTCCCTGAAACTGCCCATGTTTCATTGCATAGAAAATAAATCGTACGTATAATTTATCTCATCTTATATTTTCACAATATGCTCCTCATATTGGCTATCAATGTCCACTTCAATAGAACCCTAATCTACTTTTTAAATAAAATCTCTTACAATTTAACTTTTATACATGCCCAAATTTCCAGCCAATTTGAACCTGAATTTTACCCATCCCATTCTCCTATCCAAATGCCTCTGCTATCACTGTTCTTTCAATCTGAAATGTCCTTTCCTACTATCTTTATCAAAAAGCTACCATTTTCTGTGTGGCTCAAGAAAAATGTTTCCTAATCTATAAACTTTGCCTTACCCACTTCAGTTAATTATGGTTGTTTTTTACATTGATCTCCCTAGCACTTTCTACCTCCCTTATTAAACCTATCATGTACATGCCCAAGAGTCACATTTCTTCCTCCGTGCTTGCTATGCCCACATGCACAAAACTGGTTCATCAATATTACCCACCCCACCCCAATGTTTGTGTCATCCTATTTGTCTTCCTCGGTGAAGGATCGCCTGAGAGCAGTGATGTGCTAGTAAATGTTTAACAACAAGTTCTCTAGGGGAAAACAAAATAATAATTAAATGTTACTGAGTAAGATGAAAGTGAAACAATGAAGATGGTGGAACTTCACTTGTTGGTCAATAATGTGAGAGACTTCTTTGCTCAATTGATAATAGTTTTTTAACACTACGAGAATAGTTCCTCCAATTTTATCCTATTCACTGGGTAACAGCAACAGAGACAACACACTTTTAGTTTTAATCTGCATTATTAGCATCTTCTCCATCACTTTTATAGTGTTTTCTTATTTTCAAGATATTAATAAGCCCATCATGGCTAATTTTAAGCTCCCAATGTGTGGAGCCCATCTTTCTGGACCCTGCTCAAGCATCATCTACTCCAAGAAGGTCCCTTGTCCCCATCCCAACTTTCCAAGCTACTTCTTCTGTTCCCATAGCACAGGACTTGGCACATGCTCCTTATCCTGGATTTGAATGGCAAAGGTTCGAATAAGGTTCCTTAACTTTACAAAGGCTGTTCTGCCCATAGAAAAAGAAGTTAAATAAGAAAGAGACAGAGAAGAAGATGGAGGAGGAAGACGAGGAGGAGGAGGAGGAGGAGGAGGAGGAGGAGGAGGAGGAGGAGGAGAGGAAGGAAGGAAGGACAGGAAAGGAAGAAAGAAAGAGTGGTGTGGTGATATATAGTTCCTTCACCAGCTTTTGGCTCCCTTCTGTTGATGAAATAAGGCCCTTTCTCGCTGCCACAGATGACAGGAAAGGCCAGTGGGGAATTGATCAAACAGCAGTTGTGCTCCTCCTAGAATTTTGACACGTCAGCTTATTTCACATTCCCATCTTTTAAATTGGGTATATTAGAATAAGTAATTACCAGAAACATGGAATATTGGGTCAGGCTGTATCTCCCATCTAAAAGCAGCAGAGAGAGGGAGGCTTTTCCTCCCCAGCAGTCAGCCTACCCTCCCACATCTGTAAGGTGCCCCTCTGACTTGATAAATGGTGCCTTAGTGTTATGGATAAATTTTCTCTGGATACTACCACAGGTCTGAGCTTTGAACACTTTTGCTCATGCCTTCCTCTCTCATAATACTCAGCAGTTTACAGGGAAACAGGAAAACTTATGCTTTATGATATATTGATATTATACTTTGACTAATACAAATAATTTCCTACTTTATAATTTTCACTTACAGCAATTAATTCTCATAAACAATGTTTCTAATACTCTTCCAAGACGATACCATAGGTAGTAAAAAGAACATATATGCATGATGGCGGGGTTGCATGGAGTAAGCACAATAGCAGAGTTCTGTACCATCACATGATCTGGGTACACCTTCCTTACAAAACAGAGAACTCAAGAGAGTTAAGCCCAAATTTCCCAAACCTCATAAACCCATGGGAAATGCAAACATAAAATCTCTGATTTAGAACCTCTGTCAACCAAATGATTATAAAACTCCACCTACCTCCCACAAAATTCCCTTTCCCTTTTCTGGCCATCTCACGGGTCCTATGCTGAGCTATTAGAGAATGGCTGCAGGACTGAGGTTCTTGGGGAGAGAGCAAGATGCACAAGTGCCAGATGGTGCAATGTTAAAGCCATCTTTTGGCAGCACACTGAATCATCACCTGGGCTCAGACAAAGTCAGTGAATCCCCACCTCCTTGTATAGGAATAGCCACTTTACACATTGCTTACTTGACATTTTTCAGCACTAGGGCTAGACTGTGTGTGCCATTCTTCCTGAAAGACCCAGTCACAACTCATACAAAGTATCCTTGAAGGTCCAGGGAGCAATAGGAGTCCATATTGTCCAACCATATTACCTGTTGGAATTCTTCCTAGGTAGCACAATAATTGTACATGTGAAAGGAGGAAATGGTTTTATGGGTCATCACTGACCTGCATCTCTTAAAGAGCCAGTTGATTGTTGATTCCAGCACTGTCTTAGGAAGCCCTCAACAACCATTTATAAAGCAGCCCCATCTCTCATTGCTATGAAAATATGACCTTTCCATGTCTTAGAACTTATTCAGCCCATCTCAGACTCTTCTGGAGAAGTCAAAAAGAAGAGCATTTTAAAGACAAGAAATGGGAGAGAGAGAGAGAGAGAGAGAGAGAGAGAGAGAGAGAGAGAGAGACTTTCTTTCCTTTGGTAGATCTACTTCCGAAATTCTTCATGTTGTTCTGAAAGATCCAAAACAGACATTTACAATTTTTGAGAAAATGAAGAGTTCCCCTATAATATCAAACTACAAAGATCTGAAGGAAGTACAAAGACCAACAAGATACAGTTGAAATCAATTATACTTCTTATTATATGTTGTATTAGTTTTCCCCTCTGCAGTTTACCCTAGTTTCACCTATATTCAGTTACTGCTTTTCACAACCTTCACAGAAGACATCATTCATCTGTATTTCTCAGAGACGGAAACAAAGTTAGAGAAGTTAAGTGAGTTTCCCATATTTAACCAGGTAAATGTTTGTGGAGCCAAAATGAGAGGACCTTCTAATTCCTAGACCAACTTGCTTCCATTTCACCGCAAATTCTTACGCATGAAAGGTTTGGAATGGTCAAGTTTATGGGATCACAGAGTATCAGAATTGGGGAAAAGAATGGAGAGGTATCTAAAAATTGAAAAAAACAATTTAAAAATGAATAAAGTTGCTATTAAGGCAGTTTAGCAAAAACTGTCATGCAAATTCTGCAATCAAAACACCTAAATTAGAATCCCAGTGCGTTCACTTACTCTGTGTTCTAAGACAAATAGCTTCCAAAAAGTCTCAATGTGATTGTCTATAAAATGGGGGTTATCAGAGAATCATCCCTTTCAACATTGCTATAAGGATAAAATGAGATGATGCATGTGAAACGCAGAGTATAGTAAAACATAATAAATACTTAATACATTTTAACAATTGTCATTGGTATCTCACAAGTTCTAACACCAGGTAAAAAATTTAAATAGCTCAAAAGTGTTTGATAAGAATTTATAGATAACAGATCTAATGATGTCCTTGAGAAGAATCAGGTTGTTTGGAAAATGTTCTTAACTCTTTAACACCAAGGAGAAAGGGCAGGGACTCCCACAACCTCTCTTTTTGTGCCTTGCTAGAATAAATTCTAGGTAGATGGAACACAGAGCTTAATATCCGTATTTATCGAAAATGTTGTGTCTTGGTTAATACATTCTTAAGACTATTGACTTCTGGTGGGCAAGGACCGAGTTTTCTTTAGATCATTTAAAACCCTCCCAAAGACCAATACACTGCTCTGCACTCAATGAAATAATTTTAATCCCTTATTTATTGATGGAAAAAACATGAGGTATTTGGAGAGATTTGCCAACAGCAATTGATCGTGAAAAACAGCAATTAAACTTCATCAAGTAAAGTCAATGGCAGGCAGAAACCAAGAAATAAGCACTGAGAAAATGAGGAACTGAGGCAGCAATTGCCTGCTTGATATAGAAAATACACACAGAAGAGCACTTCTGTAATTTTACATTAAGCATCAAATTTGAGCCTCTCGATAGCCCAGAAAGGTAGGGTAATATTTTTACATATGATAATTCTGAGACTGAGAGAGAGAAAATGGCTGTCTTAGAGGCATACAATAAATAAATTAATATAAACTGATGAAGCCAGTGCTTTGAATTTAAAAACAAAAAACAGTCAAACTGGGGAAATGATCCAGTTTCAAATTTTTGTGTTTATAGGCAGCTATGTTGACAATTATTTTCTGGCACTTTAACTATCAAGATAATACTTTTAGAATGCAGGTGAGTTTTATTTTTAATGGAGCTATAATTGCTAAGATAAAACATTTGATAACTCCATGGCCCTTCCCTGAAAACCTGGTCCCATAGATTGAAATGCTGAAATACATTATGTATATCTATGTGTATGTATATACAGATATATTCATCTAACACAATTTCAGTCTAGTCTTAACCTGGGGAAAATCAGATCATGTGATAGCATAATGCTGTGAAAGACCCAGGCATCCCCCAGCAGAATAACCAGGGCAGCGAGAAGTCCTGGCTCCCCTGGGAGCCTTCCTTTCTCCCCTGTCCCACACACCTACCTCTTCCTCCTCGGAACAATGTACCTCTCAGTGCCATACCATGGAGTCCTGTCCAACAATGCTGAGGGCCCATGCTGATCTGATCTGATCTGATCTGCCCAGGTGTCCTAAAAGCCCATTAAAATCATGTGCAATTTCTTCTCCTTGTGGTTGGGCAAGAGCAGGTGCTTCACAAATATTTACTGATGAATGTATTGGGGCTGGGGAATTGCAATGCAATTTAATAACTGTATGAAGGTAAACATGAAAGGATTCTATAGAAATACAAATAAAGAAAAAGTATTTCTGGCTGGTGGAATAAGACTAGACATTACAACATAACATTCAAACGAGTCCTGGAAGATGAGAAGATCACCACAGAATTAGGACAGTGAGATAAACAGAAGGCTGTGTGGAAGTTCAGAGGTGATATGGTTCAGCAGTGCTTTTTGTAGTGTAAAATTCCTCCATCATTTGAAAAGTGGACTAAAATTTTTCAATCGCATACAATGTCTAGGCTGATGATTGTGAAGTTAATGAAATGACAAGTGTGGCTTTTCATTTGGTGGTATAATCGGGCTCTATCCAGATCCCAGTTTGGTGTAGTGCCACCTGATGGTGGTGACCTACTCTAGATGAATATTGATGAGGGCCATTCAGGGCTTTGGGGCTGGCTGGGACTTCTAAGATTGCTGCAGCAATTCCAGGAATCATTTAATGAAATTGCACCTGTCAGAAGAGGTGCAAATTCAGAGGTGTGGGGTCAGAAGAGACTGGGCCAGAGGAATACGGGCCTGAGAACTGGTTGGTGTTGTCTGCTATTTCTCTTCCTAACTCCCCTCCCTTGTTCACATCCAACTGAGCTCTCCCTTCCTTCCACCCCTAAGAAAACAAATTTAGCCATCCCCTTTGAAGAAGAGAAACAAAGAGGCTGATGGTCAAGTACATTATATCAGAATTCCTAATATCATGGGGCTTATTACCACCGAATTGTACTATATTTGACTCCCACTTATGGCCTAGTAGAGATCAATCAACTTAGGCTGTATATACCCCAGTTACAAAGCAACCCATTTAATCAGTGGAAGTTTTTAATCGGTGGAAAGTCATGGCCCACAGATTTAGTGGAAAAAACATGGGCTATAAATTGAGAAAGATCTGGATTCTAATATTGGCTTTGCTGCTTCCTACTTATATAGTTTGGTTCATCTTAAAATATATACATTAGCACTAGCTCTGTGACCATCCAGAAGGATGCTATGCCTTCAAATATTAGAAAATGGGTAGCATATGTTTGCTAAGTTTTCTCTTTTACCAACTAGATTTCCTGAGTACCCTCAGGAATTACTTGTCTGTTTTGTTTGCTGTTATATCCTAGGAGAAAAGGGAAGTGACCGGAACACAGTAGATACTCAGTAAAGATGTGCTTCATGAGTACATGAATGAATGGTTCCGAAGGTTTCTGCCCAGTGGTGAAATGCTTCCTTATGTCTCTGTTCCTCGTCAAGTGTGGCACCCAAAATCAAATGTAAAACTCCAGGTATTGTCCAGGAAGCACGGAGAATCAGATTGATCACTCCTCTCATCCTGGGTGCTAAACACCCATGAATGCAACCAAACACTGACTTCTCTTTTTGAACAATCCTATTACTATGGATTCATATCAAGTTTATTGCCAGCTAAGACCCCCTTGAGATTTTTTTTCACACATCTACTGTTAAGCTACATCTCCCCCAATTGAGTTTTCAGACTGAAGTGCAAGACCTCACATTATTCCCTGTAAATTTTGTCTTATTGGATTTAGCCATTACACCAGCATCTAAAGACCTCTTTGAGCCTTGATTCTGACCTGTGACATACTAGATATTCAGCCTAGCTTTGTGCCACTTACAAATTTGATCACCGTTCTCTCACTGTCCTCACGCAGGTCTTCAATAAGTACCTGGACAAAGTCCTGGACAGAGCCCTGAGATTTGCTGCAGAGACTTTGCTCCAGATTAATGGTCATTTATCTTGTAGCTGCATTATTGCCTAACGCCACATGGGAAGTTACAAGAAAGAGAAATAATATCCCATCAGAGTTTAGACAGAACTACTTTGTAACCCCAGCTTATCATTTACTAATTGTGTTCCTTCTAGCAAGAGATAAGAAAAAAAAATAGCATCTATTGCACATTTCTGGTCATATGTCAGACATTAGTAAAAGGTTTTGAATCCATAAGTTCATGTCATCATTAGAACAACTTACATAAATATTATGACTCCCATTTTTACAGATGTGGAAATTAAGATTTAAAAAGGTAAATTAACTAAACCAAACTATATAAGTAGGAGACAGCAAATCCAATATTAGAATCCAGGTCTTTCTCAATTTAAAGCGCATGTTTTTTCCAGTAAATCTGTGCTCCATTCAAATCTAATTTCGTAAGACAGAAAATTTAGAAATTTTAGCAATGGAGGAACCATCAAACATCACCTTACTACAATCTTATATTAAACCTAAACATCGTTGGGCCTTTTTAAAATCTCTTGAACATTTTTAAATAGAAATAAATTCTGGTTTAAAAAAAAAAAATCTGGGAAATTAATCATCTTACTCAAACACACAGGGTGGTTGATAACAAACTCATTTGGCAAACACCTCGAACACCTAGCAAGCATCAGACCTCCATCTCCTTTCATCTATACCATGCTTCAGGGTAGGAAAATGCCTGCATTACCTAAATCAAAATCAATCAATAATACTTGGCAAGTATATTCTTTGTACATTTTTTTTCTTATGAGTTTCTGAGAGCACACAGAGAAAAATAAAGTATAGAGTCTCCCTCAAGATGTTCACATTCTAAATGGGAAAACATAATATACAAGATTTGACTCCATCCCATTTATACAATTCAATGTCCTTATATTAATATTGTGCCACAGGTGAAACAGAATGGAATACACAGATATAAGTAAGTGATAGCTCCTGTGGGCAGACTGCTTACACTCTAGTAAAGTACATAATCTAAGCAAACACATACGATGAGGTATAAAGACACATAGGATAAGTATATTAGGACCACAAGAGATACAGGCAAAGTGTTCCAGGGACTCAAAACAATGAGACATTTTCTTGTCAAAATGGCAGATTACGTAAACACTGTGCTTACCTCCTCTTAGGACCACATCAGTTACAACTAAACCACAGAACAACCATTATTGAGAATCACCTGAAGTCTAGCCTGACTGAAGCCCTACAACTACAGACATAGAGAGGAATCCACCTCAAGACTGGTAGGAGGGGGAGAGACGTGGAATAAGCTGGTGCCACACCCGCATGTGACCATTAAATACTGGGAGACATATCTCAGCTGTGGAGGTCTCCCCCAGAGGAGCAAGAAGTCCCAGCCCCTCCCCACCCCAGGGTTCCAGTGCTGAGTAGAGAAGTTCCCATAATTTCTGGCTGTGAAAACCAGCACAGATTGTGGCTGAGTGAGCCCGAAGGTGGTTGCACTCCCAGGTGCTCCTCTTAAAGAGACCATGTACAGACTTACCCACTGACAAATTCACTTACTCTGAGCTCCAATGCTGGGACAGTGGCTCAAAAGGTGCCAGGGATATATGGGGAGGAACTGAATTGCCTAACTTCAGGACGAGGATTACAGGGGAAGCTTTCTCACAGATGGAAGAACTTGCAGAAGCCATTGTTTCTCTGTTGAGCCTTCCCACTCCTTGCGTGCAGCTGTAGGCAAACGGCAGAGGTCTCCATCAAACAGGCTATCACCTTTCATCTGCCCTGCCCTAGACCACGCCTCACCCAAATTTGCGGCACACCCAAACCATTGCCAATGGCTTTTTTGTATAAACAGTCTGCTTTGGCCCATGCTGCAGACTTTCCTAAAATCACTCAAAGGTTCACAAAATTCGAATAAGCATCATCTAGCTTCGGTGTGCCCCATACCTCTGGCTGAGCATCCATAAGCCCGGCACTACTGACAGCTGCGCTTGATTCATTGCTTGGCCTCTCAAGGCACATCTAAGCGCAGTGCAGGCAGTGGCCATCTCTGGATTGCTTTGAGGTTCACAGGCAGGGCATAGACTGCGGTTGAACTTGGCCTGAAGTGGATCCATTCCCAGGAGGTCCTGGGACTGGCAGGCACAGTAGCCAACTTTGGACAGGGCTGAGCATCACCTGGCCACCTCCAAAGATGACACACCCAAAGGACAGGCACCACAGCTCCCCTAGAGAGAACTTTTTTCTGTAGGGTCAGTCCCTGCACAATAGTTCCTCCTCTATAGTCACAACCAATCCTCAAAATCAATCAGCCTAAGGATCAATCCTTCCTATTAATGTGCAAACAGCAGTGAAGTCTCAATTATAACAGGAGGGAATACACAACACACACAAGGGATATGCCAGGAGCACCTGGCTCTGGCGGCCAGGGAGACTGCACCACTGGGTCCCGTAGGACACCTACTACAGAAGGCCACTCTACTAAGACTAGGAAGCATAGCAGCCCTACATAAAAACAAACACAGAGAGGCAGCCAAAATATGAAGACAAAGGAACATTTCCCAAATAAAAGAACAGAACAAAACTCCAGAAAAAAGAACTGGGGGATAAAAAATGGAGACAAGTAATCTACCAGACCCAGAGTTCCAGTCACTGGTTATAAGATGTTCAATGATCTTCAACAAAGAGATAGGAAACGTAAAAGTGGAGATTAAAAAAAATAAATAAAAAGGAATCAGTCAGAAATAAAGACTACAATAACTGATTTGAAGAATACATTAGAGGGAATCAACAGTAGATTAGATGAAGCAGCAGACTGAATCAGCAATTTAGAAGATAAGGTAGCAGAAAACACCCACACAGAAGAGCAAAAAGAAAAAAAGAATCCAAAAAAATGAGGAGACTTTAAGGGGCCTCTGAGATAACATCAAGCATACCAACATTTGCATTATAGGGATACCAGAAGGAGAAGAGAGAAAACAAGGAATTGAAAAACTATTTGAAGAAATAACGACTGAAAACTTCTCTAACCTGGTGAAGGAAATAGACATACAAGCCCAGGAAGCACAGAGAGTCCCAAACAAGGTGAACCCAAAGAGGCCCACACCGAGACACATCATAATTGAAATGCCAAAGTTTAAAGACGAAGAGAAACTCTTAAATGTAGCAAGAGAAAGGCAGTTAGTTACTCACAAGGGAGCTCCCATAAGACTATCAGCTAATTGATTTCTCAACAGAAAATTTGCAGGTCTGAAAAGATTGGCAGGAAATATTTAAAGTTATGAAAAGCAAGGACCTACAACCGAGATTACTCTACTCAGCAAAGCTATCATTAAAAACTGAAGGACAGATAAAGAGATTCCTGGACAAGAAAAAGCTAGAGAAGTTCATCACCATCAAACCAGCATTACAAGGAATCTTAGAGGGACTTCTTTAAGATGGAAAAAAAAAAGATCAAAAATATGAATAACTAAATGTCAATAACTACATATCTCTCAACAATTACTTTAAATGTAAATTTATTAAATGCTCCAATCAAAAGGTAGTGGGGCTGAATGGATACTAAAACAAGACCTTTACATATGTTGCCTACAAGAGATTCACTTCAGATATATATATATATATCTGGACTGGTGTTGGTGCATAGCTTCCCAAGGGGAGTTCTTTGAAGGGGACTATAGTGATATTGAGCAATGAGGTATGCAGCACTTTATCGCAAACTTAATTGTCAGACCTCATATATATGTACCACTTACTCTTTATCCATTCATCCATTGATGGATACCCAGACTGCATCCACATGTTGGCCATTGTAAAAGATGCTGTAATGAACATATGAATGCACACATCACCTGGATTTGGGTTTCTTTGAATAATTACCCAGAAGGGAGATTACTGGGCCCTTTTTGTCACTTGTTATAGCCTTTGTTTTAAAGTCTATTTTGTCTGGTATAAGTATTGCTACCACAGCTTTGTTTTCCATTTTCATTTTCATTTTCATGAAATATATATATATATATATATATATATATATATATATATATATATATATATACACACACACATGTATATATGACTATGGAAGGGAATGTGTTCTTGCCATCTGTGGCAGCCATGGATGGACATGAAGGATATTGTGCTGACTGAAGTATGCCACACAGTGAAAGACAGATGCAATGTGATTTCATTTATACATGGAATCTAAAGAACAAAATAAACAAACAAAACAGAAACAAACTCATAGATACAGAGAACATTTTCATGGTTGACAGATGGGAGGGGTGGGGTTGGGAATGGGTGAAAAAGGGAAAGGAATTAAGAAGTACAAATTGGTTGTCACGAAGTAGTCATGGGGATATATGGTATAGCATAAGGAATGTAGTCAATAATATTGTAATAACTATGTATGGTGTTAGATGGGTACTAGATTTATTGGGGTGATAGAAGAGATGGGGTGGAGGGACAGGGTAAAAATCATGAAGGTGTTAAGAAGTACAAATTGGTAGTTACAAAATAGTCAAGGGGATGTAAAGCATATGGAATATAGTCAATAGTATGGTAATAACTATGTATAGTGCCAGGTGAGTATTTGTAGATAATCAGGGGGATCACTTCTTAAATTACACAAATGTCTAACCCTATGCCATACACCTCAAATTAATATAAAATAATCTTGAATGTCAACTATAATTGAAACAATTAAAAAGGGGGGAGTGAAGGGAAATGAGCAGTTCAAATTTCCAGGTATAAAACAAATAAGTCATGGGGATGTAAATAAAGTACAGCATGAGGAATATAGTCAATAATATTGTGATAGCCTGGTACCGTGTCAGATGGTTACTGGACTTATGGTGATCACTTGTTTAGATATATAAATGTTGAATAACAATGGTGTACACCTGAAACTAATATAATATTGTATGTTGGCTACATTTTAATAAAATTTTAAAAAACAAAAGAGATAAAATGAGGGACCTAGCGTGATGGCTGACTCTTTGTTGGTACTCATGGTAAACGGGGGCGTTTTCGCAATAACAAAAATATTACTTCAGACTAGGAAAATATTTTGACCTGCAAAATAAAGGAAAAATTACAGTCGGAAAATGAAGCTTGGTTTTTCATCTTTTGATTTTGATCATAAGATTTGACTACACTATAAGTCTACTCTAAGGCTCTTCACCTGCACTGTTCAATATGATAGCCAATGGCTATATGTGGTGATGGAGCACTTGAGATGCGGCTAATCAAAATTGGTATGTGCTCTAAGTATAAAATGCATACTATATTTAGAAAACTTAATACAAAGAAAAGAACATAAAATGGCCCATTATCAACTATAATTTTATATACAATATTCATATATATATATATATATATATATATATATATATATATATATATATATATGGTTACAAGAAGCAGAGTACAGTATTAGAAACAGAGACAGTGGAAATGTAATGACTGTATGCGATGTCAGAGGGATAGTGGATGGGGGAGGGGGGTTGTCACTGTGTGAGGGATATAAATGACAAATGTCTGACTATTACATTGTTTTGTGCACCTAAAACCAATAAAAAAGTCCCATTAATAAATTTCTGTATTAAATACATGTTAAAATAATACTTTGAACATATTACATTAAATAGAATATATTATTAAAAATCACTTCACTTTTTCATTGTTGTTTAATGGAGCAACTAGAAAATTTAAAATCTCGAGTGTGGCTTGTGTTCTATTTCTGTTGGACACTGTCAATGTTGACAGTGGCTGGCTGAGCGAAGGTACTCACTACATGTATGTTGAACCAAACTAAGGAGTAGCAAGGCTATGTCAAGAGATGCTAACGACAAAAGCAATGGCATAAGGGCAGAAAACTAAGTCATGCCAGGGGACAGGGGAAAAAAAAGACATGGTATGACGGTACTTTGGGAAAAAGATAAGCTATGAATTCACCATACTTTTGCTTTTACGTTTGTGGAGAGACTGCCTAACTCCTTGTTTGATCTATTATCTGGGACTCATTAAATGGGGAAAATAACCACCTTAAATGATTACAAAATAATTTCACTTAAAACCAATGTTTACGTGAAATTTAGTATATCAAAAGAAGACAGAGAGTCCTGTCCTGTTTCTTCACAAACTTGCTTTGTGACATTGGCTAGGTCACTTCATTAATCTCTTGGGTCTCCTCTCCCACAAAATAAGGGAGTTGGACTGGACTAAGCTCCCTGTGTTTCTACTGCAGCGAGGTAGAGAAGAAGGGGAGTGTCTATAGAACCAAAAAGCAATAGTTACATTCTAGTTCCTGCTAATGCATGTTTTTCCTTCCTCTAATCTCGTTGCTGCTAGGTTTAAGCTGCCTTGAACTCCAACAAGTCTTTTTTTTCAACCAAGTTTTGGTCCTTTTTAAGAGAAAACATAAGAGAAGAATGTTGGCCAGTTCAGCACACTGTCAGTCATCACAGTATTTAAGAAAAGAGCCCAGGAGTTGATGAAAAATCCATTCACTAGAAGTTTCCCTACAAAAATGTGGTAAGTTGTTGCAAATATTATTTGATTCTGTCCTAAACAATACCTCTTGCAGGGATAGCTAAGATTTGTGCTTCAGGTTATGAAATGATCATGAGTCAACATGACTAAAATTCGTATTATAGTTATATTTCGTTCTAAAGATATTGACTATTTTCTCTACTAGAATCAAACGGCAAGTTGAGCTAAAGATGTAAGTAATTCAATTAATGGAATTCCTAGTAGCAACAGATATGTCATATTAGAAAACTCAATTGGACTGGTTGGGGAATATATTAGTCAAGATTTTCCTGGTTGCCAGTGACAGAAACCCAGCTCAAATAGTTTAAGCCAAAAAGGACTATACTGGGTACTTTCTTTAACTGGAAGGATCAAAGATGGAGCTAGTTTATCATCTCTGTCTTTGCTGAACTCACATCTCTGCTTCTTTCTTGCCCCATTGGCCTCATTCTCCATGACTTCAGACAGTCTTGCTCCATGTTTGAGGAGAGAAGGGAGCAAAGCTATGAAAAGTTCCAGGCTTATAGCATCCCTGCTTTGCCATTCCACAGAAAGAGATAGTATTTCATCTAGCTAGCTAGCTATCCAGCTATCTATCTATCTAAAATCCAGAAAAGAAATCTGATTAGGTGGCTTCGGACCATAAGCCAGTCATATAACCGATACTATGGTTGACAAAACCCGATGACATGCCTAATCTGTAAACAGAAGATTGAGATGCTGTGTTTGGCAGACCTGAATGAACCACATGAAGTAGAATAAGGTCAATTACTCAAAAGAATGGACATATTCGTAGCAAAAAAAAAAAAAAAAAAAGAAAAAGAAAGAAAGAAAGAAAGATATGATGAGCAAGAAAAAAACAAAACAAAACAAAACAAAAAACACCTGTCCAGTACAGCAAGCCACTGGCCCTTAATATGACATAGGACCATTTCCTGTAATAGTCATAAGAATCCACTTCACTTTCATTAGGAATCTTCTGGTCATCTCTTTGTCCCTGACAATAGTAGTAGGTATCACCTAATGCTCAGACTTTCTTCTGGCAATGAGAAATGCCTCCGGGTTCAGGGCACCATGATAACAAAGAAAACTAACACAGCAGGGAGAAACAGGCCTCTGCTCTTGGGCCAGTTCATCATTCCTGATAGTGCCTGCCATCAGTGGGGATGTGTCCTACTCAGACCTTGTCAGTTCTAGAACCTGTTTGCCTTTTGGACCTGTGAATCCCTGCTTTAACCTTCCATGAACTCTACCTCTTTCCTTCCTGGTGTTTGGGTGTCTTCCACATTCCCCCAATTCAGCAAGCTTCCAAAAGCCCTGGGCTGTCTCTACCTGCACATGACTGGCTAGCTTCCCTTGCATAGTTTTCAATGTATTTGCTTTTTCACATTCTTATGCATGGTCCTCCCCAAATTCCAACTCTGGCACTTTACCAATAATTCAGCCCCTATTTATTTCCTAATCAAATTGAACATATTTGTTGCTGTCAAAACCACAAAACTAACTAGGCTCCCACCCTTACATTAATTGATGTCGTCAGGGAACGTTTTGTAAAAAAACACAAAAGTAGATAGCCGAAATGGTGACTTCACAAACAGGAGGGAGGTATCTCTGAGATTGCCCACCAAAACGTGCATTCCTATGGTACCATTAGAATTGTATTTATTCCATTGCTTTATCAAACGCATGCTTTTTCTTCTGTAAAAATGGCCGTCTCCTGTAGGAATAAGTTTATCAATCCCTTTCCTGAGGCAGGATTTGAAAAGGACATTTGGAAAAAAGCATCAAAGTTCCCAGTGACCAAGAAGAGGACCAAGAGATGGCATTCTAGAGGTCAAAGGCATAGGACCAGAGACATGAAAGAGGGCTCTTGTGTCCAGTGTTGCACTTCCCCAGCACATACATTTCTGTTTCTGATGTCCCTTTACTCCCGTGACTCAATCTGCTGTTTTCTTCTTGCCCTATTGGGACTTCCTGACCCCACCCTAATCTTCTTTAGGACAGATGTCCCTTTTAGATCAGATTTGGCGATGCTTCAAAACTCACATTTGCAGCAGCTTAGGCTAAACAGGAGAAGGCTGAGGCTACTGAAAGGCCAGATTAGACGAGACCTGAAAGATCAGTATCAGCACAGCGGTGACAAGCTAATGGGGTTGGCAGAGCTGTAACTGGCAGGTCGCCAGCATCGTACCTCCCAGAAAAGGAGTCGTGGTTTGCTGGGTTCTAAATGTTGATAGCAGCCCCAGGGCTAGAGAATTGAAGGGCACAGGTTAGGCAAGATTGTCAATTCCTCTGGCCTTCCATTGGGATGTCTTGCATCTTTGGGATTTTGTTTGTTTGCTTGCTTGCCTGCTTGCTTGGTATTTCTTCTCTCTCTCTCTCTCTCTCTCTCTCTCTCTCTCTCTCTCTCTCCCTCCCTCCCTCCCTCCCTCACTCTCTCTCCTGAAAGTGTGTCCTACACTGGTGTTGATACATTTATGGATGATGTTCACAGTTGCTATCACCCTTTGCATCATCTGAAAATGTCCAGATGAGTTGAAAGCAGCAATGAACAACCAGGCAGCCAGCTCTCATAAAGATGAATCAAACTATGGTGATCTGATAAGAAGACTTGTGAGATCCATTTATTTTCCACCCAAAAGTGTAAGATTCATTATATCTTCTGAAATCGTCAGTGTTGATAAAGTAACCGATTGGAAGACACACTATTCACGCTTCACCCAAATGTACCGACTGGGTAAACAGAACCATAGCTCGTACCAGCAACCATAAATTTAAAGTTAGTATTTCAGGTCTATATCTAAAGAATGACAGAACATCATCTCTCCTGATTCATCCAGCAGGAATGTATCATCCTTTTTCTCCCAATCTAATCAGGAACACTTCTGCCATGTTCATTTTTCTTTATAAGTCAGAAAAGCACAGAAAAGATTTAGGCTTTCTCTTCTACACCCCTTTTGACACAGGGTGGGGGAGGAAGCCGCCTATGTAAGAGCAAAACCTCAGATTCTATTCTGACCACACCACAGGTGCTCTTGTTTTCGCCGGAATCCATTTCAAATGCTGTACACAAGTGCCATCTAGTGGTCAGCAATAAATTAACATGGCTCTTCAAGAAAAAGGAAAGACTTAAAGCCTTTCGTGAATAATGAGACGTGGTTTTTTTTCTTTTTTATTTAAACAAGATGATTTTTCTGCACGTGCCTCCTTATATGGAGGAAATTATTTCTTCCATCAGTTTTCCTTTGTTCTAGATGGAAGCATCTTGGCTCATCTTATGCCAAAGTGTGCTTTATCCATAACATGTAGGCTGTGGTTTATTCACAAGGAAATATATTGAGAATGTATCCTTTATTGCCAGTCACTACTCAAAGCAATAAAATCCAGGTACTTCTATTGACACTGTACTCTACTTTCACAAACACTTCAGAATTGAGTACTGGCTGAAATGAAAGAGAAAAGTAAGAAACTGGGATGGAGCAAACCATCATTTCCACATTCAGTGGGTCTTGATTGCAAATAGGATAACAATAGAAGCTGCCATCCTACTCAGTATCTCTATAGTCTTACTCAAACTCACTTTTCTAGCCTCCTTCTCCTTCTGCACCTTGGTATAAATTTTTGTCTCCACTTTAGCTTATCCACTGACTCCTGAATAAATAATATATTTGAACCTCACTTCATTTTCTTACTATTGTCCCTTCTCCCCAGTCTGTGATATTGTCCCTTCCTCACCCTGCTTAGTAACCTTATTTATCCCTCAGGCTATATATAACTGTAGCAGGATATCTAAATGGAACTATTTTAGTCTTGGTTCTCATTGAGACCTGTTATCAATTAGTCATTGCTATATAACAAATGACCCCAAAACTACAAGCACTAATTAGTGTTCATAAGTCCATGAGTTAGCAAGGTAGTTCCAGTCTCAGCTAGGCCCACGCATGACCTGTGGTTAGTGGTGGATCATGTAGGCAGCTGTGCTGTTCTTGGCCCAGCTCTCATACATATGTGTTGGTGTGACATGATAAGAAATACATATTCGGTCTCTGCTCAGGGTTCATGACACAGAGTTCCTAAAACCTTGTAATGACCTGAATGCTAGGAGCATCTTTTGTTCTAATAGTTGGTCTTTGACCTTGGTTCCTGACACAAAGTGCCTGAAATATTTGGATATTCCTGGGTAATAGACAAGTCTTTTGTTCTAAGAAGGCAACTCTTGATGGGCTTCTGGATAGCTTCTGGATCGCTTCAAGATGGGGGCTAGTCGCCATAAAGGTCAGGCCATGATTAGAAGCTTGGAACATTCAGCCTCACCTCCTACCCTACCCCACATCTTCTGGGGAGAGGATAAGGGCTGGAGACTGAATTAATAATCAATCATGCCTGTAGGATGAAGCCTCCACAAAAACCTCTAAACTATGAGGGTTAATAAACACATCCACATGCTTGGAGGAGGCACACCCCAATTCCATGGGGACAGAAGCTCTTGCACTCAGGATCCTTCCAGACCTCACCCTATGTACCTCTTCATCTGGCTATTCATTTGTGTCCTTTATAATAGACCAGTAAATGTAAACTGTTGTTTCCCTAAGTTCTCTTAGTCCTTAGAGTAAATGATAAAACCTGAGAGGATGGTGGTAGGAACCTACAATTTATAGCTAGTTGGTCAGAAATACAGGTGACAACCTGGAACTTGCAACCAGTATCTGAAGTGGAAGCAGTCTGTGGACTGAGCCTGTAACCTGTGGTGTCTATACTAACTCCAGGTAATTAATGCCGTAATTGAATGATAGGACACCCATTTAGTATCCAGAGAGTTGGAGTATTGATTGATGTGGGGAGAAAAAACAATCTGGTGTCAGAAGTATTATGAGTAGAGTATAGGAAAATAGTTTCCTATTTAATTAGTGAGCTGGCTATAGGCTGGTCAAAGATGGCCACAGCTGGGACACATGGGCTCTTTTGTGCTCTCCTGACCTCCAGCAGGCCAGCCTGGTTCATATGGTGCTGAGAAGAATCACTCAAGACTTCTCAAGGCCCGAGCCTGGGACTAGCACCTTGTCACTTCCACTGAAATCAGTTGGCCAAAGCAAATCACCACCTTCTGATAGGATGAACTACAAAGTCACTTAGCACAGAGATATAGGGAGAAGTAAAGAAAACTGGTCATTTTAGAAATCAATCTACCTCAAGGCCTCCATAGATGCTATATTTCACAGTGATGTGAGAGACACTCTGCAGACTTAATTATGTATTACATAAATAATGCATGTGGAAGAAAAGTAACTGATTTTTCCAAAGCAAAGTAATTTAGGGAGAATAGTGGCACTGTTTTTCATTTTTGCAAGTCATTTTAATGTCTGCTGTAATAGAAGATAGCTAGATGCTTATATCTGTTTCTGTGTTTAGTATTGAGATGTGTGATTTTGGTTATAGTACATGAAAAAAAATTGGCCTCAGACAGTTGTGTACTTGAAAGGAAGAGGAGTGTTTTAGTAGCAATTTCAGATACAGTGGTACCTCGGTTTTCGAACATCTCTGTTGACGAACATTTCGGTTTATGAACGTCGCAAACCTGGAAGTAAATGCTTTGGTTTTTGAGCATGACTCAGAAGTTGAACACATCACACGGCTTTCGCTGAGTGCAAGATCCTGAGGCCTAGCTGTCGGCTGTTTTCGAACGTTTCAGAACTCGTGGATGATGTTTGAAAACCGAGGTACCACTGTAATTGTGAATACTCTTCTTTGATACTACACCAAAACTTAACAAGCGGTAATTTCTTTAAAGTTAGTTATAATGTGGAATCCAAAACCATTTCAATGATTTCTGTTAAATAAAAATACATTTGTTTATTGTGTACTTTGAACAGATCTTTTATCCATCCATGATTGTATAATATTATGTATTGTTTATTTGGAAAATACTGGCTTATTGAGCTACACAGATCATCCAAATGTTGACACATTTTATTATCTAATATCAAAAAAATAGATTTGTTAATAATACTGGCCTCATCATAAAATACTTTAAGTATTGGGGAACTATCATTTTCATGTGGCAGATAGATGGGCTCTATACTGCCAATTTTTGCTTGAAAGCTCAAATGTTTTATTGGCAAAAAATATTGTCCATTGCTTCCTTGAAGTGATAGATTCACATTGTTCTTTTTCAAAAAATGTCTGCCAAATTCTCAAGTCTGAATAACCATAATTTGTCTGTCAGTGTTCGTTTTCAAGCAAAATGGTGTCTCATGGAAAAGGCTGCTAGTTAAATGATTGCAAAAGTGCTTTTCCAGTGGAAAAGGGAATGTCTATAATGTTGACCACACTGTCTATGCCACTTGGCCATGTTCACAGTGATGGCCTTCGGTCATATGTCTGTGCAGGGATTTTTATTTTGGCTTGAATCATCCAGAAGAGCCATAGTAATAATGCCAAATTTAGGGAATCATAGAATTACAAAATATTTTAGACATCATCTAGTTCACTCTAAGAGAAAATTCTCCCTATAGCAGGCTTGACACAAGGTCATTCAGCTTCTGATCAATCACTTCCAGTGATGTGAATCTTTGCAAGCAGCCTATTTCACCATTTTTGGATAGCTTCAATTATTATTCAGATCTTCGTCATATTAAGCCAAACTGTTCCTTCCTTGGTTTCATGATGCAGAAGAGAATGAATCTACTTTCTCTTCCATATGGCTAATCTTCAAGCATTTAAACTTTAAATTTCTTTAAGTTTATATGACTACTTTAATCCATACCCTTCCCCACTTCACATACACACACACACACACACACACACACCCCTCTCCTTCTGATATTTTTTTCTCTAGGACAGAACCTGGTTTCTTTACTACTTTCCCTCAAACAACATTGTTTCTTGACTCCTGTCGCCTTACCATCTCACACTCTTTCTATTCATTCATGTGCCTCTTAAAAACAGGACCAGAACCCTATTAAAAGATTCTGAATTAAATCTTT
This sequence comes from Rhinolophus sinicus, assembly GCF_057876585.1. Lineage (NCBI taxonomy): Eukaryota > Metazoa > Chordata > Mammalia > Chiroptera > Rhinolophidae > Rhinolophus > Rhinolophus sinicus. Next base: position 93,048,902 of record NC_142504.1, read on the forward strand.
CTGGATCAGAATTCATTTCTTTCCTGTATACTTGTGTTGATGCAGCCTACAATTGTATTTGCTTTTTCATATGTCATTGTGTTTGTTTTTCAGGAACCACATCAAACTAGGGCGCATACTGAATTAGTCTTCAATCAAAATCTTCAGCTCTTTTATCCATGTGATCATTGTTAATTTGGCTTTTTATTCTGTACCTATGCAATTAATTTTTTTAGTCTAAATAGAGGAAGTTGCATACTATGCTGAGAAATTTTATCTTATTGGTTTAGACCCATTTAGAATAATCTAGAAACATTGGAATTTTTATCAATTTTAATTTTACATCTGTGGCAAACAATATTTGCTGGCCACCAAAACCTACTCTCTCATTCCTGGGGACAAGACAGGATTACATTTCCCATTCCCCTTTGCAGTTAGATGCAGCTCTGAGACTCATTTCTAGCCAACTAACTGAATGTGAGTAAAAAGAGTGTGTGCTACTTTAGGGGGCTTTCAGGAAGCAGTGTGCCCACTTCATCCTCTCTTCCCTCCTTCCAATCTTGACCCTGAACATAACAACTATCCCCCAAAAAATCTATGGGTATGACAGAGTCATGGACAGAAGGAGCCTGGTTCCCCGAATCGCTGTGCAAGAGTTGCCCTCTGACCTTGAACATCTGCCTTGGAATTATATGAGTAAGAAATAAACTGTTCCTTAAGGCACTGAATTTGGGGTCTTTATAATACCACAACTTATTAGCTAATATACATATGCAACATACTGATGGTAGATATGATTATTAAGATGTGTCATCATCCAAACTGATTATGTTTTTCAGTAGTTAGAATAATGGGGAGAAATAAAATGCCCCCTTATAAAATTAGGCCTTCTATATGTCTATGCTTCATTACAGCTCAAGAAATCTATTTCATTTCCTAGAGGGTACCTTAAGTCCCTGATTCTGGTTATATTGTGCTTTTATCATAAGTAACCTCCTCTTTGAAGTCCTTTCCATCTTCCCCGGGCAGCGTCATTACCTGTCTCTACCCACTGGAACCCTGCCCAAGCCTCATAACTTGTAATTCCATTAAAATTATTTGCCTGCTCCCTTTCATTAGACTATATGCTCCCAAGGATAGGCACCACATTTTAGTCATCTGTGTATTCTCAGTGCTGTGTCACAGTGTCTGACAAATAGTAAATACTCGACAAATGCTTGAGAATGAATGAATAAAAAAATACACAAACACTTTTAGATTTGGACCTATATAAAAAGGAATCACCAGGATATAGCGGATTTTACGTCCAAAATTGCCCATCAATGCCAAATAAAGACTGAGTCCCGGAGTACAAATTTGTAAGAACAGAGTAGTAATTAGTTATGGAGGGTCTGTCTGATATTCTGAGACCTGTGAATCCTTTTATAATTGTGTTTTTGCTTTGACTGTCTACAGCTAGTCATGGTGTCGTAATCATCTACAACTAGTTAATGTTCCCATTGCAATGAATAAGCTTCTGGAAACCAGAACATGTTTTTCAAACCTTACACATTCTCTTAAGATGGAACCTACTGTCTCCTTAGATTTCTTACTTTTGGTTCAATTTATTTAAGACTATTCATGACAGCCAGATGGTCCACACTAGTTGCAGACAATTTATCACAGTGCTCAGCTGTTGCATTAAATCTATTTCTTAAAGGAGAAAAAATGTTTATTATTTTCACAAGAATAGGTCTCCAAACCTACAAAGGAGCCTAGATGTTAGTTCATGGCTTCCTGCTCTTTCAAATCTTTATCTGGAACTTATCTAATTGGCTCAAACTCCAGTCAATGTCCTGTGGAAATCCAAAGCCCTTACCAAATTTTCTCCAAACTCTTGGGAATATGGGGCGGGGTGGGATATATCCTAATGATGACCTCTTGCTGGAAGGTCTTGTTTCTCACCTTCTCAGGTACACACCGCATTCCAGACCACACCAACTCAGTATGAAGACAGCCTCTTTCTCAGTTCCCACTAAAAATCCCATCAGATGTTATCAATGATTTAGGGGAAAGGAAAAGGTAAGCTTACATTATAGAACTGCAAATAACTTCAAAATAAATATTAGCCTTTCAAGTGACTTTGCTCTCTCAATTTTTTTAACCCTCCCCCCCCCCCCCGCCCCCAGGGATTTTTTTCAACAGACCACTTCCCCTGTGGTAACTCAGCCCTTTGTCTTTTCACTGACTCATCTCTCCTTCCCTCTCTTATGTCTCTTCTCTCTCCCATCTCAATTTCTATACAGTTTTAACTCAGAACAATGTAATTATTTCATTTTTGGCTTGGATTCTTGCAGACACAGTGAGCATTTCAACTTTTCTCTCTGAATTTTACCAAGATACTTTCCTAAATAATGACATTATTTTTCTAAATGGAATTCTGTCTCCAAATGTAAGCCCATTGCAAACACATGCTGGGGGTGAGGGGGAGAGTCTGATGATATCTGGACCTCAGTTCTATTGTATAGAGACTTGTCCACACATCTACAGGACATCAGCTGTAGAATACAATTCTGTCTCTGGGCCCCCAACTCCCAGTTGACCCCTCACCATAGGCCATATTACCAGCCTCTGCAGTATAGCGTGAGCGCATTTCAGCCTTTACCCCAAGCCCAATACACACTTCTCGTCTCTTCTGCCCTTATGCTCCAGCTCAGTAGCAGGAAACCTTTCTTGTACCCTGATCTTATGTTCCAATTTTCACAACCTGCCCATTACCTTTATCCTTCTAGGACTGGGGCTCTGATACTTCAATGCATCTAAGGTTAGAGCTACAATACCGACTTTCAGTATTTCACTATTCCAAAATATTGTGATATTTTCATGTACTAAATCACTACATTTTTGTTCATATTTTTTAAAAAATCAGATCTTCATTATTTACATCTTGAGCTAAACCTTTAAAAAAGCATGCTGACCATATACTCCCCATTTCAAAACTTTACAATGTATCTTGTTATTTTAACTCATATTTCCTGAGCTACTAGAGATTGGGCATATTTTCTCATCTTTACTGGTCATTTGAATTCACTTAGGAATTGATAACCTTGTTAAAGTGTTAGAAGTTGGCATGGAGATGAGGGAAAGCTATCTAGAAACACTAGAGATGGATAAGTTGTTTAATTAACCATTACCAGGCTGAACTATTCAATATCCAAATAGGGTTGGGCATTAGGTAATCCATTCATACATATGCTGAGAGAGAACTATCTACACTTTGTCAATAAGACCAACATATGTATGATATGAACTCTACTTAACCATTCTTCTAAACTATATCATACATACTTTATCTCAGAGTTGGGTATAGAGGAGTTAATAATTATTTCAAAATAACTTCAATATATCCCCTCAAAAAGTTAACACACGCACACACACACACACACACACAAACACACACACACACACACCTTCCAGATGCGTTGTCTTCATGTTCTGGACACCTGGTTGTGTCTAAGTAGCTGGGTGCATGGCCTCCTGCAGGTGGAACATCTGGGTGATTGACTATATTCTTCCCTATTCATCCAAAAGTTTTGGCAGCTAGTTGCAGACAGATTGAAGATCTTCCCCTGAAACAAGCAGGAGTAGCCTCTGTCAGCTGAATATTGACAGGATCCCTGGTAGAGTTTTTCCCCCAAGTCTCGGATACCATCAAAATGTTATTTTTCCAACGGCTAAGTGCTGATCTTTTATATTACAACTCAAGAACAATTATATTAGCAATGGAACATTAAAAATACATTTAGTAGGATTTAAGTCTGGGCAAAGGTGTATATATATATATATATATATATATATATATATATATATATGTATCTAGATAAATAGATAGATAGATAGATAGATAGATAGATAGATAGATAGACATATATAACAGATAGATAGATATATATAACAGATAAAGTCACAAAATGGTGTATAGGGAAATGTACTTGTGAATATCAGACTGTTTGACATCTGACATCTTCCCTCATGAAGAATTTGGGCTTTATGTATATAAAAAGAATTGGAGTTGGTCATCTATTGGCAATTAAATTTACCTTGGCCCAGACCTGAGTGCATCCATTTATTCTAATTAACAGTGGAATACTAAATTAAGGAATTTTCTGAGTTCCAATGGAATAAACATGTGGCTCGATTGATTATAGGTTGTCTGGCACTAGCAATCACAAATAAATTATGTGAAATATACCTATATAGTAAAATATATATACACACTTTTTTCCTGTATATGCATACATTATTTAGCTGTATGACTTAGTGGATAAAAAAAAGAACATCTGTTTTAGCAATCAGATTATGTATGAATTTTGGCTCTACCTCCTACTACCTACGTGAACTTGGGCAAATTATTTCACCTTTCTGTGACTTTATAAATGCAATTAACAGTATAGACTGCATTATACAGTCATTGTGTGAGGGTAATGAGATAATACGTGTAAGGCATATGGGAGGTACCTAGAACCCAATAAACTCTCCATAAACGTCTCTGTGTGTGAGTGTGAATGAGAGTGTATGTAAGTGTGTGTATGTGTGTGCGCTTAAGATCCAGACATATGCTAATTTTTTTTCTGAATAAGGAGAAGCTTTTGGCATTGATTTCCTGAATTTTACCCTCAATGAACCGTCATGTAATTCACAGATTTTAAGAATATAGGAGGGAAAAAGCAAACTCGAAAGGGAAGAGAAGAAATTTTTTGTCGAAAATAAAATGTAGCTATCAGGCCTTATCTCTCTATTGTTAACCTTTCTTAAATATCACTTGGATCATTTCACTTTCTCGCTCTAATCTTAAGTGACTTTTGGTCAAGTTCTTGCTCGACCACATACAAATTATTTGACTTCGGGCCAGGAGAACTGTGTCCCCATTATTAATAAGAATGGAAATTCCATAGCCTCTTGGAACTGTTGTGAGAATCACATGGGAAACTTTAATGGATATCTGCTTCTCTTGTCTGGCTAGCTTCTTTCCTTGGAAGAACTGTCCCCTTTCTCCATCTGCATGTCTCCTGTAGATTCCATCATGGGGACCTGCTTGCTTCTCATCTCAGACCTAGGCATGTGGTAGAGGCCTTCCTTCTGTGACTGGGAAAGATGGGGCCAAAAGCTCCAGCCCACATTCTCCATAAGAATGGTGATCCAAGAAGAGGATGTTTTCTTATCAAGAGTCTGTTTATATCTAAATTCATGGACAGACTATTCCTGGTTCTTCTTGGATGTCTATTCTTTGGACCAGCTGCTAAGGACATGGGAATGGAGTAGCACAATTGATGAGGCCTCTTTAATAGCAGAGAAAGGGGGAAATCAGCAAAAAGAAGTAGATATGAACAAAGAAGACAGAGCAAGGCCATAGCAAAATCACTTTCCCAATGTTGCTATAGATCTATAAGAGGTCATTTAAATTATTTCTCGCTACTCTGTAACATACAGTCTCCAAGTTTATTTCTTTACTCTCATTGTTCTTTTTCTACTCCTCTCCCCCACCCCACTTCTAACACCTAAATCTCTTTTCTTCCTGCGTGTTTAAATCTTGGGTTCTTCAATTTCTAGATTTCTTTTACTTTTCACCCATTACTGATTTCTTTCTCCTCTTAAATTTTACCAGCTATTACCATGTACTTCATATTTGGATACTTAATGATGTTCTATAATGATACTTTTGGAGGTTTTATGTGTCATTCTGGGTTTCTTATCCACACCTGCTTTTGTACTCTAGACCCAAGACTTCTCTTATTTCATAGTATGGTCAAGACTACTTGCTTCTCTGCTGTTTCCTAATTCTTAAATAGCCAATCCATGTTCACGGAGAAATGAGTGGATCTGTAATAGGTAGTATTTAGTGAAACAGTATAAAACGAAAAACAGAAAAAAAAACCCACACACACTGTTATACCAACACTATTTGTAGACATTAAACATACAGACAAATAAAACATCTTATTAAAGCACATACAAACCAAAAGGTATATATTAAACAGAATAAAGTGGATATGGAAGAAAGTCATATTTATAGGAGTAGGGTACAGTGATGAGTTTTTGCATGAACTAATGGTGATGGTATGCTGTAACTGAGAGCAAAAACAAACACACAAACAAAAAATTCTCTACATCTGAGGCCCTAAGTAAATTTATAAATATATACCTGTATTCTTTTATGTTTATAAATTCTGGGTCACAAGTGTGGCAAGATCCCTCAACAGTTTTGGGAATTGAAATCAGAACCCTCTTCAAGTATATGTTTTGTTACATATACCCTATTTATACAATGAAGCAAAAAGACTGCACATTGAATAGATGTCAAACTATGAAAATCCAATATAAGAAAATGTGAATAAAAAAATTCTAAAACATATATTTAAAAGTAATTATTTCTATTACCAAAAAAAAAAAAAAAAAAACTGTCCAATTTAATATATAACTTGCTGCAAGGCCAATTGAAAATTGAGCAGTTCCTTTTATGTAAATGCATTTTTCAATTAGAATGATCTTCTATTCATAAAAATTTAACTCATACCAATATTTCATAAAGAGAAGCTACTCTATTTTTTGTTGTTGTTCAATCTCCGCTTATCCAACTTTTATTTACATGTTACATGTCTTAATGATGAATGAAGTATTCAGTATAAAATACATAGAGAAGTACGTTGATATAATAGTAATTTAATCAATTTTAAAATATATTTTCCACATATTTGTTGAAAATGATTTGTTTTGGTTTTTTCTGTTTTTGTTTTTTTTGGGGGGTGTTGTTTGTTTGTTTTTGATGTTGCACTACAATAACAAAGGCCCTCAAAAGCAGAGACACAGTGTCTTCTTTCATGTGTGAGTCTCAGATATACAGGGTCTGATGATAGCAGGCATCACACTAATGATATTAACGACAGTAATAATGTCGCTAGCAGAGGTAGTCAGGACAGGCAAGATGAAAAATTTTATATTTGAAATGGACCCTTTCAAATTGTCATGTTTTTCCTTTTCCCCCCTTTTCTTCATTGGCAGTAATAGGTAGAGAATCACAAATAATTTCCAACTACATTATGTTCCTTGACACAGGACCATATCTTAAATCACCAGTTCTCAACCAAGGTGTCATGACATACTCATTGGTTCATAACAGCTGTGAAGTACTTTAAGATCAGTCTTAGTGCATGATGTAAGTAATTAGATACTAATAGGGAAAATACTTTAAAATGTGATTTTTTAATAAAACAGGGTATCTTTGAGGCTCTACCATGAACAATGTCATTTGCACTCATTTTCTTTCAAATATGCTCTCTTGAGAGAGGAAAAAAATGAAGATATAACTAGTACGTTAAAAATTGTACAGAAAGCCCTTCTGTTTTGTCTATCGCATAGCTCTATGCTGAAAATCTTCATGGACCCTCATTTTAAATGTCCTGTCATCCCATAAACAAGAAAAGATCCTAGTATTCAAGTCTATCAATCTCGCAATCTAAATCTAACAATGTGCTTCTCAATGGCAGAATTGGCACAAAAGTCCTTTGTTGGATTCTGGATCCTGAATTTTTGTTTGAAAACTATGATCACCATGGAAATCTGCTAAAAATATAATGTTTGTTAATTGCCATATAAAAGAGAAACAGAATCAGAGAACCATTTTACAGACAGTTAATCAGGTATAAATCAGACATAAACCAGTAATATATGAAAGCTCAGATAAATAAAAAATCTCTTTCATCAGAACAATGTATTTACCTGATAATTTCAACATTTTCCATCCCCAGCTATGTCTGCTAACAACAAAAAAGGAGAAATTGCAAAGGGCATCCAAGCTTCTAAGAACTTATAAGACCAAAAAGGGAGACATTTGGTTATATTCGTACCTGCAACATGATTGCCAGTCGTTTGCAGTGCACGGAATAAAGAATTGCCGTTTTCAGTTCACACTGGGGAGAGAGAATGGGGAAATTCTATAGGTAAAAAGGAAAATGTCACATTCACACAAAATACTAAAAATACAAAGTTGAGTGAGGAAAAAAAGTAGGAAGAAAAGGAGAAACGAGGAAAAGAAGACTGTGGGTGTCAGGGCAAGACTGAAAGAGCAGAGACTCAATTGAGTTTTTAATTTTAAGAGGAGAAAGAATTAAATTCTCCACCAGAAAAATAAATCAAGGGAATTTTTATAGGGTGACTAATACGTTAATAACCTACAGGAAGAGCTGAGCTCTCAGGTGAAGCCAGTTCAAGGACAAAAGGGCAAGTGCCCAGTCTGGGAATACTGTCAGGGGATCCTCAATGAATTCACAGAGCAGAAATACAGAATCCGGAATTCTTAGAGATGCTCAACGCCGTCCAGAAAGTCTCTTGTGTACATCTCTGAAAGGCCTTATTATTGACTAATGAGCTTGTCTGAATCACCTTTTTGCTTTATTATTTGCAAGCAAACATACAATTATGCCTGAGCTAATTTGAGATTCCGACTTTTCATTTTTAACGCTGCTTAGTTAACGCATAAAACCTTTCACAGTGTTCGTGACAAAAAGGTTACTTTTTATTCTTTTGTGCCGGTGATGTTTTTTCAAAGCGAGCTTCATTGGATGTCATTTTCTCCAGAAACTTTTTTTTCCCTCCTTCCATTAGTGGAACAGTCTAATTACAGCATAATGAAAAAGAGAGGCGCACACAGCTTCCTGGCTTCACCACATCCACACAATGGTACCGAATGCGTCTTAACAGTCCAGTGAACTGTCGGTGGCAAAAGTAATTGGAAATTGGGGGCTATTTCTTCATGCACTGGTAGTGGGAGTTGTTCTTGTGCTTTATTAATAGGCAAATCACTCTCGGGAGGTAGGGAGTCTATAGTTAGTTTGAAAAAACTCTTTATAATGTTAAAAAAAAGTTAAGACATTGCCTTACACCCTCCTAATTTTTTTTTTCAATTATACATTAAATGAGTTGGCATTTGAGGTAATGTTATCTAGTGTTAATTCACCTGTTAGGAAATTGCCTTTCTCTAGAACCTGGGGTTAATAGAGTGCAAAAGACCATTCTTATCAAGGGGTGGAAGAAAGGAGATTAATTTACACTATAAATTAAAACATAGAAAATGGAAAGAAAACAGACTCCGAGTTCTGGCCTCACTTCTGAAAAGCCATTATGTTTTGTTGTGTTTTTTTTTTTTCTTTCTGTTTTTAATTTGTTATTTTTATCCAGTTTAGCAGGCCTCTAATCATTTCAGGCAGAACACACAGCATGGATGAAGCTACACATGAAAGAATATGCTTCAGGAAGCAAAATTAATTGACATGGCAGGGAACATATTCACAGAGTCCATGGAGTTACAGATGTGTGGCTTCTATTCACATCACAGTAGAATCATTTGTCTGTTTAATATTTGCAGAAGCACATTTGGAAAGGAAAACTGTGACATGCTAAGTAGCCTTGTTGACAAGCATGGATCTTCTATGTTATAGTTCACTTTTAATAAAAACAGAGATGTTAATAACAATTAAATCCATTTGTACCACATTCAGAACCTATTGCAAAGCAATGTATGTCAGAAGATGGCTTCCAACAAGTGAGCCTGGAAATAGTTGTTTATGGACCCTTGTGCAGATCAATTATCATAAATAAAGTCTCTGGTGAATTAACAGTAAAAAATAAATAACTAAAGATAGATACATAAGTTACTTGTTTTCATTTCAGGAGACTGGTTTTTGTTCTCTACTTTACCCCCCTCCAACAACTAAAGGCAACAGCATGTCTGTCACATGCAAAATTTTAAATAAGCTACTGGTCCTTACCTTTCACTTTCCTGACTACCAAGTCCCAGCATCTCATGATGTCTGGTACCTTCCCAGAAGCCCACACTCAGATGCTTCAAGTTAGACCTGAGCACTTCCCTCCTCACTCCTTGCCAATACTTCCTTTCTCTCAAGACTGTCATAGGTAATATGTGTGATTGATCAAGTGTCCACTATTTAGAAGTTTGGTAGCATTGGGAGTGTTGCCTAATTTCTAAAGCCTCAGTTTCCTCATTTTAAAAGTAGGTCAATAAACCTATAAGGGTTTGGGGAAAATTAAATAAACTGATGCATATGAAGCACTTATCCCAATGCCGAGCACATGTAAATATTCAATAAATATGTAGATATGGGATTATTATGCCCACAGCCAAGCACAGTAACTGCCATATAATTGGAACTAAATATATGTTTGCTGAATAGAATGAATGAATAAAGACAGATGAGGCCAGATTGCCATCTGCAAACCTGAAATATCAGAACAAGTCATCAATCAAGTACCAATTATTTTGTGCATAAAATATCATGCAAGCATCAACATAGTTTCCAGAAGAACATAACATTTTAAATTAGTTCAGTTACCTCCTATGATAAAGCATAGATTACAGAGACAAAGGATAAATATTTCATGCTTTCAGTAAGGCATTAGAGGCTATTGCGAATATCATTAGCACTCAAGGAGAAATGGAATTGTCCCCATCGCTGCTACCTGAGATTATATGAATTGGAATTAGTTAGGAATGACTCACTCTTCCCCTGACAATTTCAAATGGTCACCCAAATGACACATCTTTAGCATCCATTGTACTCAATTCATTTGCTGAAAGCAATGAATAATTCTTTTTAAAAATCAACACTGTAGTTAAGAAATGTTAATGTATTACAAAGTAAGTGTTAAAAGTCAGAAAAAAATTATATATCCCTGATAATTTGGGGAAGTTGTCTTTAAAATAATACCAAAAAAAAAAAAAAAATCAATGGGGACAAGGTGATCCATTTAGAGAAAATAAATAAAGAGAAAGAACTGATAGAAGAAAAATCTTTAGGGGAGAAAAGGGGCTTTTAACAAAAATGAATTTGGATTTGAATATAATTTTCATCACTGCTTAGCTGAATAAATTTACATACATCACTTAGCTTCTTCAAACCTCAGTTTTCTTATCTTTAAAATGTCTCTGCAAGTTTTTTGTGATAATTAGAATAATAAATATTCTAGGCACAGAGCAGCCACTCAGTAAATAGCAGTAGTGGAGGTATTGGTAGCGATGGTGGCAGCATCAGGACACCAGTAGCAGTAGAATGGACGAGTCTTTAGGGAATCTTATTTAATTACAGGCTAAATAAAGCAGCAATTTCATACTATGGGGGCGGGGGGGAACAGTGTTCTGAAATGTGTTTTTAAAGTATTTTTAAAGTAATGGAAAGGGAAAAAAAACAAATGTTCAATAAACATATGAAAAAAAGATCAATTTTACTAGTGATCAGGGAAATGCAAATTAAATAATAAGACACCATCATGCACACATCGAATTGGCAAAAATTTTTAAATGTGACAATATCAAATACAAGTGAGGAGCTATGAGAAGCTCTCTGGGGAGAAATCTGCAATATCTAGTTTAAAAGCTGCAGGTCCTCTGTTTCTCTCCAGTGGCATTTCTTCAACAGAGATACTCATATCTGTACATGAGGACAAATGTATAAGCATTGCTTATAATAGCAAAAAAAAAAAAAAAAAGGAGAAAACACAAATGTCTCTCAACAGGAGAGTAAATATATAAAAGCGATATATTCATTAAATAAAATATGATAGAACATTTAAAATGAATGAATCAAAGTTACATGTGTCAACATGAATAAACATTAAAAACAATGCTAACATGAGAAAAGCATGTTGCTGAAGATTAAAAAAAAAAAAAAGAAAAGGAAAGCATACTACTTGGTATTGGTCCTGGAAAAGCACAAAAACATGAAATGATGCACACTGCATTCAAGACAGTAGATTTTCCTGGCATGGGAATGAGAGGAATAGAATTATGCAGGAGTACAGAATCTATAATATTTGATTTCTTTCAAAACAGACTTAAACAGATATGAAAAATGGATAATTTTTAAACTTGATACTATGTATGCAGGAAAGCCCCTATAAACACATCACACAGACAAATCTCTGGGGCTTAGAGTCACCATCTGTAAAATGAAGTGACCTCACCAGCTAATCTCCAAGTTCCCCTCCAGCTGAGATATTCTATAACTCTGTGAAAAGAAGGACTTATAATGATGGGGCAGGCCTCTCTGGCATAGAAAGAAGAAATCATTTTAAATTTAAGGAGAAATACTAGACCTCTACAGTAATCAAACAGTGGGGTACTAGCATAAGGCTAAACATACAGATCAACGGAATAGAACTGAGAGTCCTGAAATACACCCTTACATTTATGGTCAATTGATTTTCAACAAGGGTGTCAAGACCATTCAATGGGGAAGAATGTTGTTTTCAACAAATTGTACTAAGACAACTGGATATTCTCATGCAAAAGAATGAAATGGACCCTTGCCACTATACACAAAAATTAACCCGTGCATCATAGACCTACACGTCAGAATGAAAACTATAAAATTCTCAGAAAAAAAAAAGAATCTTTGTGACCTTCGATTAGGCCATGTTTTCTTAGATACGACTCCAAAAGTACAAGAGACAAAAGGAAAATAGATAAAATGGATTTCATCAAAATTAAAAACTTCTGTGTTTCAAGGAACACCATCAAGAAGGTGGAAAGACAATTTTGGGATTAGGTTTTTTAAAGAATACCTTGATTATCATAGTTATTAGAATTTCCTTAGAAAGGTCAAAGAAAATATGTGGGGCATTGTTGCAGAGGGGTTCCAGAAGAGAATGTGTTATAAACTCTCCCAAAGCTTTTAGACATTTTTTATTTGAAAGCATGAGGTTGGTTCATAGAATTTTATGAGATTTCTTCCAGTTTTATTCAATAATGAATCTAAGATTTCTGATATCAAATGTTGATTTTTCTTCTGTTTCATAGGTTTTATTTCTAAGTACAAAATATATTCTCTTTCTCATCAGATGTGAGGAAAACCGTTTGTGGAAATCAGAATTCAGTGATAATACATACATCTGTCATCACTAAGAAAGAAATTGTTCCCTATAGGTAAATATTACAAAATAACTGAAATTCATCTGCAGCCCAGCCCCACATTGTGATTTCCTTAACCACACTTGATAGAAATATCTCAGAAACGCTTTGTGTCCTGACTTCTGAAGCAGAGAAGAATGACCACTGCCCCCGTTTCCGCATGAAAACAGGTCAGCATTCTGAATGTCCATTCCCTGTAACACGCTATTATGCACCGTCTGGCTTTGTCTTAGTTTTGAGTGTCCCATTCTCCCGGCTGTCAACAGTCACTTCTTTTGTCATTGCAGAATACCTTCCATGAAGGCTTTTCACAGGTTTACAGAGGGATTACTTCACTTCTGCCTAGCCCTCCCCATGTTTCAAGCAAACTCTTTAACATCAGTCATTTTTAGAGAGAAAAAAAGGGAACTTTTTTTAAAGAGAAAATGAAAATAAAGGACAACAATTGCCCTGTACTCCTGTAACTCGACTGCATCCCAGTTTGACTGGTAGGTGGAAGGCTCTTATGTGCAGCCATTCTTCCATTAAGGATGGATGCCTTAGGGTGGACGCGGTGTTAAACAGTGGATGAGTCTCTGTCTTTGCAGTCCCAGGGAGACCCAGAGAAGTTGGGATGGGTACCAGGACTTTATCCTCATGAAATGGATATAACGCCACTTCTAGCAACCCTCTTCTGGAACCAGGTCCCCTTCTCCCATTTCCTTTCCCTTTTTACTAATGTCCTTTCTCTAAAGATGGTAAGGTAGAAGCATGTGGGGCAATTTTAGAGTATGATGGGGTGCTACAAAGGCAGGAGCAGGGTTCTTACACTGACTCATTTCCTTCTAAGACATAGCAGAAGAATAGGGATTAGGTTGGTGCAAAAGCAATTGCGGTTTAAAAGGTTAAAAATAATTGCAAAAACTGCAATTACTTTTGCACCAACCTAATATAATATTAACTTCTTAATCTTACTTAAAGGTACAAGTTAAATAAATTGGCATGTTCCTCTGGCTGCATTATGTGGACCAAATAGGGTTATTTTTTAAATTCATACATCTTTTTTTAATCTTTGAACCCTAAATATTGAATGACCTTGGCTTCTATTTTTTCCCAAAGGAAGGAAAAAACATCTGCAGAATTTATTTTTTTCCCCAAACTGGCTACCACCTCTTTTCCTTCTCTTGTCTTTCCAAAACTTCAGTGTTAGATAATTACAAACAAAACTTTAGTATCCCTTGCATCTGCATAAGTAGAAAATCTGATAGATTAATGCTAAAATATAATAACACATATTTTGGAATCTCAGGGCTCCTGTTCACTTATTTCTTGGTCCACAGATAAACTCTAAGGTTGAGTATATTGGAAGTCTTGTTCCTAAATAAATGGATACTATATTCCAGAAAGTATTTAGAAGAAACAAATTTAATTTCAGTAATTAAGGTTACTGTATGTTTCAGTTGCTATAGCTGTTTTTTTAGGTATTGTTCCCTGAGTGATGGTGTGGAAGCAAAATCTCTGATGACATTTATTAGAAATCTAGCATGAACAAGAAATAGAGATTTGTTAAATGACTGATATTTTGAAGTAATTTGTTCCCACAACATAGCCTATCAATCATGACTAATGCAGCCTATGAGTCTAAATAAAGATGGAGCAATTCTGTATGAAAGGGTATTCAGCTTGAGCTTTGTCAAGAAGGTTGTTATTTGGAAAAAAGGAAAGCATTCTAGGCTAGGATATGCAACATGAGCAAAAGGAGAGATGTGAGGTCCATGTGAGTAAAAAGAGAGTGACAAATATAAAGAAAGCATTAGAAAATATTGGAGAATAAGGCTGGCTATTTAGTATAGGACCAGATCTTATAGAGCCTTTGAAACCCAATCATTACATAAGATACTTTAACTGCAGGAAACAAACTGATTTAAACTAGCTTAAGCCAAATAGAAGAAATTATTTAAATGATATGGAGGGGCTTAAAAGAGTCCAAATTCAGGAATGCCTCCGAGGCTCAGAAAAGGTTGAGAACCAGATCTGGTAAAACTGGTAGAAGTATTGTCTCTGAATATCTCTCCTCTACTTCTTTGACGTGCCTTTTCATTCATTCATATTCTCTCTCTCTCTCTCTCTCTCTCTCTCTCTCTCTCTCTCTCTGCAGACTGGCTTCCTCAGCTTTGATTTACAGTACAATTCCTGACACAGACTGGTCACTTCTAGATTCTAATATCATATCCCAGGATGCCGTACAGGGTGCCATATAGGTCAGATGTCCCACACGAACCCTATCAGCTATAGGGCAGGAGGAAGGATCACATCATACATACAGGGATGCCAGGAGCTCACTCTGAATCAAGAGCATCTCAGAAGGGAAAGAGCCTTGTGGGCTGGACTGGCCCCCCAGCAGTTGTCCACTTCAGAAGTACAATAATGATTGATTCTTGTCTGATACCACAGGACTTGAATATTGTGTGGACAATCCATTTCGTACTCAGTTCAAGGTATATGGAATATGAAATAAGAATATTAAATGGAGCCAATCCAGTCATTTCCTCAAATTTTAAAGATAAAATCACATAGACCTTATAACATTAGTAAATGAAACATTAATGCCTTCTACCTGGTCAATAATGGGTTTTCCCTTGTCTTTAAACATTTAAGTCAGAAGAGTTTTCTGTTTAAATTTTTCAAGCTATGAATAGTATATTTTCTCATATATTTTTATCATTTGGAATTTATATCTTCTTTTGATTCGATCCTGCAAGAAATGCTAGTTTGATGAGGTTGGGAGGGCCTTCACCTCATAATTGGAAGACCTGTTCTGAAATCGTAATTCCAACCTCTCTTGGTTTGGAGTCCTCGAGCAAGGATTGAGGCAGTTTGACTCTTTGTTTCCCTATACAAATATTGATTTAAAAAAATACTTAATAAACAGAGTTTTGAGCAACCTAAGAAAGCATCATTCAGTTCAGACTGGACACAAAAGACAGAGTGCTGACACATGCATGTCCCCCCGATTCTCTTGCCAGCCTGCGTAGCAATGTGATTGGCTGAGTAGCACTGGTTCCACCATGAGGGTAAGCTCCAAGAGAAGGATCTTGCCCTCTGCAGCTGCATCCCCTTCCTGAGGTGCTCTGCATTGCAGAAGAGGGGGATATAGTCTGAGTGTGGACACTAGAGTCTGAACTTGGGTGCAGCTGTTCTGGGATTGTTCAGTTCTAGCAGCTCTGCACACAGCCACCTTGTGGGAAGTTGATCTTTTCCTAAAGCCAACCCTTAATTACTGACTGATCTGAATGATTTTCCTATTCCAACGTAGTGTCTGTCACTACCTAGCAGCAAATAGAAAGGTACACATGATCTAAGTAGTCCTAGCTGCCATCACTTGATAAGAGGTTTAACACTCATGTTTTCAAATAAATGTATGTTCTCCAATAAGAACTAAAATTACATTAGTGTAAGCCGTGATTCCATTTGGCATAACATCTGTGGACATTTCTTATTACACGGTCGTATCAACATTAGTGTCCCCCACTGAACTCAAATCCTAAGGTAAAGGTAATTTGCCTTTTTCCCTTTTGTATTACCTGAATCTCTCACAGTGCCTAGAACAAAGTATAGATGTTCAATAAACATTTATTGGATAAAGAAAACATAAAATATTTTCTTATAAAATGAACATCCCAAAGAAAGAAATGAGGGAAGGAAGAGAAGCAAAGATTTTAAAAACTAAGCATGCAAATGAGTAGCTTGAGACTTTAATAAAGTTCCGATTTTATTTCCACCTGCCCTAGGGAGTGGTATTTATTTGTTTGTTTGCTCATTTATTTATTTTTAAAAGAACAATATGGATCTTTAAGCAATATGATATGCCCTTCTCTAGCCCAAATGTTTTTGCTCTTTTTAGCTAATACCCATAATCAGAGGGGATGTGATTCTTTGAGTTTATTGTATTCGATGTCCACTTAGCTCTTTAATCTGTAGGTTTACATCTTCCACCACATTTAGGGAAGTTTCAGTTATTTCTTTCAATAAGTTTTCAGTCCCATTCTCTTCCCTCTTTGGGGGACTCTAAAGACACAATTTTTAGCTCAGGACCCCGCGACTCTGCTCATTTTTTTTTTCCAGCCCATTTTCTCTCTATTGTTCAGACAAGGTACATTCTATTGATCGAGCTTCAAATTCACTGATTCTCTTCTCTCTCATCTCCACCCTACCACTGAGACCATCAAGCAAGTTTTTCGTTTCAGTTACTGCATTTTCCATTTCTATTAATTTCCGTTAGGTTCTTTTTTATTATTTCTTTAACAAGATTTTGTTTTATTCATTTGTTTCAAGAGCATTCATAATTATTTTTTGAACACTTAGCAATAGCTGCTTTCAAATCTTTGTCAGACTATTTTAATATATCATTCACCTCGGTATTGGCATGTGTTGATTGTCTTTTCTCATTTAAGTTATTATTTTCCTGGTTCTTGGTATGCCAAGTGATTTTTAAAATGTATCCTGATTATTTTGAATATTATATTATGAGACTGTAGCTCCTACTTAGTGTTTTTTAACAGGCAGTCCCCCTGTTGATGTGTAATGAGAGGCCCAGGTGGGTGTTTATGTTCTGCCTCTCCGGACTCCGCCTCCATCTCCGCATCTCCCACACCCCTGCCAAAGTGGAGCCCTGATTCCTACTGCCTCTTCGTAGATGCATGGAGTGGAAATTCATCTCCCACTTTGGCCAGGACGATACCTTTCAAGGAAAGTGAGACAACACTAGCATCACAGCACATCCTCCAGTGGGAGTGAAAACAGCTTCAAGCTGGGCCTTCCACTGACACCAGAGGAGGAGAAGAGAGAAAATGAAGAGCCAATTATCCCTGCCTCCTACCAACTCACTTTGTATTGTTAGATGCCAGGTCAGTGTGGAAACTGGCCCCCCACCAGCCTCTTCAGAAGAGAAGGTGAGAGGGAGTGGGATAAGGGAGGGGAGGAGGTGGGAAGAAGGGGTACTGGAGTCTGGACTAGCCCTGCTTTGCACTGCCTCATTCAGTCTCACTGCACCACATGGGCATGCAGCTTGAGCTCCCCACTGAGCCCTGCTGACCTGGATGGGACTGGAGAGGAGTGAAGGATAGTGGCACTGAACCACCCCCACCCCACCCCTCAAACCTCCCACACCTGTCCTCCTTCCACCATCTTTTTAAGTCTTCTCGTTACCTGCTGGGGGTGGAGGCTCAGCTCCATATAGGACCCTGATGCGAATGTCCTATCTGGGAGCCTGCTTCACTGGAGAAGAGATGGATGGAAGATTAGTTCACCATTCAGTCCTGCTGAAACCACAGTTGGACTGTGTGCTGGTTTTTCTCTTAGGCCAACCTTTTCCAGATTCTTTGGCTAGGAGAAACAGACTTTGCTTACAGCGTTTTTTTCTGTGCCTGTTGGTGACTCCAGGTTGGAAATGTCTGTC
The DNA here is from genome assembly GCF_057876585.1 of Rhinolophus sinicus. Taxonomy (NCBI): domain Eukaryota; kingdom Metazoa; phylum Chordata; class Mammalia; order Chiroptera; family Rhinolophidae; genus Rhinolophus; species Rhinolophus sinicus. Next base: position 93,067,276 of record NC_142504.1, read on the forward strand.
AGCGGGATCAAATCCAGGGATGTGAGGGAGACAATAAGGAAACCTGGGGAACTCACTTCCCCGTGGTTGCCCAAGCCCTGAGGTCCCTAGGCCATCCATCCATTTCTTTGCACCCTTCAGTGTCTTCTCATGATGTTTGTTCAGCTATGTCCACAGGTTTTGAGTTGACCTCTATTTTGATCATAACCAAACATCTGGAGTATGATCATTTGATTCAGACAGCTGAGACACTCCCCAGACTCACAGGCAGGAATCAGCCCAACCAGTAGTCTTTCTAGGCAAAAAGACTTTGGAGGAATGAGTGAATGAATGAATATCATATGCTCTAAAATTTTAGTCATCGCCACATGATTTGAAGAGGTTTCGTCCTAGAGTCATCCACTTTCATGTGATTTAATATACCAACTCTTTAAATTCACTCTAACACACAAAAGACATTTCATTAAAATAATTAGACAGATTAAGAACAATCTATTTAATTGTGATGTGCATAATTCAAGATTTTAAAGAATAAATAATTATTAATCTAATGCTGAGCTTCTCTTAAAATCTGATTGAAAGTCATTTTTAAAAAGCTCATTTTTGTTTTATTAGAAAAGTAACACATGCTTATTATGAAAAACTTCAAAGTATAGAAAAGTTTAAAGAAGATACTAAAAATGCCCTTACTCTTACCACTTTTAGTATTTTGGAATTATTTCTAGTCTTTTTTGTGTCTATTACATGCATTAATTAGATACATCTAGTATGTATAGTTTTAAATCCTCCTTTTTTTCACCAAACACTGCACTCTGACCATTTTCTTATGAGACTAAAATTATTGAAAAAACTTACTTTAGAGTTTATCATTTTAGGAATTTATATAGACAATCCTCTTTTATTGAACATTTAGACTATTTATTTGTTTGCTACTATAAATTGTGTTGAAAGTATAATTTTTTAAAATGAATGTTTATCTTTATGTAATTGTGATTATTGCCTTAAGATAGATTTTTTTGTTTTGAATCTTTTTTTTTTTAATTTTTAAAAATTTTTTCCTTTGGGTTTGTACAAGAAATTGACAGTGTGAAAAACATACAAGTGAAAAACGAGGCCATAAATCTGGGTACCGGGAGGGCCCCTTGGTCACAAACACAAACAAACAAGACATTTCTGAGTTCTTCCTTTGGTTGGACTATAGCCCCCTCACCCCAGGAGACAGGCTGCAGAGCTGGAAGCTGGGGATTAGGTCCCCAGTCCCAGCCACATCCCTTAGCATGGACAGAATGGGGGCAGGCACATCTAGAACAACTGGCACTATCTCGCTCTCTCTTGCTGTGGGGTAGGGGGGAGCCTTTTATCTTTATTTTGAAGGACAATTCTATCCCCTAAGGTTAATGCCAGTATTTTGGCCTGTTTCAGGAAATGTGCAGAAGTAGTCAAGATCCTAGTTTTTTTAAACTTGCCATATGCTGTAAAAGTATATAAAAATTTACACAGTTATGTGGTAAGTGCGACCTCTATGTTCTAGTATATATTTATGAATACATCTTTGTTATTAGATACTTTGTCAGAGCTCATGATATTTTGCTGAGTACCTGACATATCTGATTTTCCCACTGAAGTGAGAAGATTTGCATTTGAAATAGAAACAGCATCTTTAAAATATACCTGAACACATGGCTTTTTGTGTGTGTGTTGTTTTGTTTTGTTTTTTTCAGTTTTAGGTCTTTATGGTATCATGAGAAAAAAAAATTCATATTAACTTTTGTTGAATAACGTATAGGAAAAACATTGTTGCACACACAATGTGCTGGAGAATGGCCTAGGTAGCAGATAAATTAGTGAAATTTTTAAAGATCTTTGGTAAATTTCATAGGATTTAAAAAAAAGACTGAATCTGTTTATAATTGGTAGCATAATAATTAAGCCTCACTTGAAAGTGGTAGGCACTATCACAAAAGATGAAAAGCAAATTAAGTTCAGATGACTTGAGGATAAAAAGAAACTGGTTATAAGTAAAGTTCTTCATTTCCTAAAATGCTCAATGGTAGAAAAAAATATTCACATAAAAGGGTTTTAAAGATTAAATTGCCTTAAATTGCTTTTTCTTTCTTTAGACAATAGACACAATATGGCTCTTTGTAGCAATAGATCTCTTCTGTAATTGAAATGATAAATAAGTGGAGCTGGGCAAAACCCGAGGTGATTAGGAGTTTGAGCCAGGAGTATTGCATTTACACTTTCCAAGTTTCCTTTCTTAACTTGTGACTCTGGAGCTGAAATAATGATCTATTTTTTTCCCTTTAAAATAAATCTTTCCCTGCTTCTAACTACCAGGGGAATATTATGAAAACATTCAGAACTAACATTACAGAACTTACATAGCTAAAAACCATGCATCAGCATTGTGAAAAGGCCTATAATCCCAGAGAGAAAAACTCCAAACATTATCAGCCGTGCAGGGCTCTTTACTGTTGATTCTGAGAAACAGTAAGTTTGAGGTTCTTGCTGCTCATTTAGCAAAAAATAAACTTTTTAAAAAGAAGAAGGAGAAAAAAAAAGAAAAAAAAAAAAGGAATCACAGAAAATACTTCCCTGGGTTACCTTTCACCTTGGTAGTTCATGACTGAGGAACCTGTCCCACTTTCACAGGATGAGAGCAGAGGTAAAGGAGAGATGAAGGGACAGCTTGAAGAGAAGGAGGGACAAAGTAGGAGCTTCCAGCTTCTGGGGAATGGCTTCCTGATCCATGCTGCTTTGCTCATCCAGAAAATACAGATGTCAGACACCAGTTTTACTCTACTATATGCCTTCCCAGTTGGTGTGGAACTGAGCAGGGAATCCTAAGCAGCTCAGGTTAAGAAAAAGATGTTCTCAGGAAATTTATGATGGACCCCCACACACAAAAAATTAAACCAAATGCCACCATGTCTCCATGAGTCTTCTGGGTCTTTTGGGTATTTAGTTACTTTCAGTATGGTTTCTAAGTCCACTGTGCATTATCTCTCTCACAGGGTGCACAACTCTGTGTGTGTGTGTGTGTGTGTGTGTGTGTGTGTGTGTCAGGGGAGGGGTAATTCTTTCTTTCACTGTCTCACAACCTGACTACAAACTTCTTGAGAGTAAACCCTGAATCCCTAAGAGCTTGCAAAATACCTGGCACATAGTAAGCATTCAACAGTAATAATAATTATTTATTGAGCAACTACTAACCCCCAGAAATTGAGCTAAGTAATTTTATATGGCTAGTAAACAAAAGTTTGAAGGAATTAAGTAACTCGTCTAGAGTCACCAGCTAGTAGGCCAAGTCTAGCCCCAGGAGGGAGGCCCCTGACAAGCAATAAAGCTTCACACATTTATTGAATAAAAATAGGAAGCTCTGTTACTCTCTCCCCATTGCGATAACTGTGACTACAGATAGCTGATATTTTAAATATAGGAAGCTGTAAAATCTGTCTTTTTACTACCATCAAAATATGATTTGGCACTTATATATATTGAAATTGCCTTAGAAATGTTTCCTGCCTTCTAGACAGCTAGAATCCAGGACAATTACATTGTGGGTGGCACAGATACATAAAGGATATAAAGCCTGAAGAATAAAAGCATTACCTTATACATTAATGAACCATAAAATATTACTCAGGGGGCCTCACTTTTCAAGTTACACTTAAAACTACAGCAAGAACATTTGATATATGTGTGTGTGTGTATGTATGTGCGTGTGTATATATATATATATATATATATATATATATATATATATACGTGTACGTATATTTCTGTATATATATACATATTTCTGTGTATATATATGTATATATATATACATACATCCTTCTGTTTATCTATATATTTCTGTAATTATATATACACATAGACACATATATATACATGTACACACACACACACAAGTCACAGAGACAAGAATTTACTTCTCTATCTCTCTGACTGCTCCACTGTAAAATGGGTTGTTGTACGTCATAAGAATTACATGAGATAAAGCATGAAATGTGCTTCACTTGAAGTCTGCACCCTCTCAGTCACTTCACAGGTCGTCACAGCCGGAGGAAACGTTCTCTCTGAGGTTACAGTAGGTATTCCAGTGAGCTGAATTTCCACAGTAGAGCTCTCGTGGACCACCCACCCACTTCGAAACCACTCAGGACTGCTCCAAGGCACCGAGCCTCACATCCGTGTACCCCTCACCACCTGAGTCCATGTCATCCACCATCACCAGAATTTTCATTCCCATTTGACCATACCACCTCAGTCTGACTCAGTTCCATCCTTCCCCTCTCTGAATCCTTTCCCTGGGCCTTCTGGAACTATCTTTTGCCATCAGACAGCAACCTCAGCCTCATTTCTGAAAGCTGTTGTTTCTTCTTCCTCTTACACACCACCTACTCAGGGCCAGGAGGTAGGTTAGGTAAATGTTTGATCTCCACTGCTGTTTTCAATCAGTCTCCTTCATCCCCCTTCAAACAATGGGCAACACCCACTGGGCACCGGAGACACAGTGCTGAGGACCTGTGCTGCTTTTACAAGAGTACGGGAACATATTTTGGTTTTTTTCAAATCAGAAGAAAAAAAAAAAAGAAGTATAATCGAACCTGAATTATATTCATCTTTTACTAATGCAGATGTAAAATATACTTTTTATTATTGTTGTTGTTATTTTTATGAAGGAAGGCAATAATATGCCTTGGGCCTAGGAAAGACATAATGTGGCCCTGCTTTAAACCCCTTGTTCTTTCTAAGCTCCTGCCAGCAGGGTTCATTACCTGTACTCCCCTACTGGTTTATCTAAGGACTAGGGTTCCTTATTGAAGACCTGAGCTCCTGTCCACTACTTTCCTCTCCATCAGGACTTTACTATTAAGGGTTGGCCCAGCTCTGTACTGAGGTATTAATGCAAGAGGCCACACTTCTAGATCAGCTTTCCTACTGGATTGGAGAAGGTAGGTGTGTGTTTGGGTCGGTGCAGGGCTGAAGAGTGAGAAAAGAGTGCTGAGCTGGAACAGTTTAAATATTTTCTATTCAGTTCAGATTATCTCAGACATTGGGGAGGGATTGAATCTAAAAGTAGAGGGCCTTTGACAGGCCTGGGAGAAGAGCTGGGAAGGCAGAAAGATGGATAGCAATTGAGGCTGAGGACAGTACAGTAGCACCTCGTTATCTGTGGGGATACGTCCCAAAACTTTCAGTGGATGCCCAAAACCACAGATAGTACCAAACCCTACAGATGCTATGTTTTTCTTAAACGTGCACACCTATGATAAAGTTTAACTTATAAATTAGGCACAGTAAGAGATTAAGAACAATAATTAGTAATAAAGTAGAACAATTACAACAACATGCTACAATAAAAGTTAGGTGAATATGATCTCTCAAAATATCTTATTGTACGGTACTCACCTTTTCACTTAAAGGAAGTACTTCACTGCTTCTTGTTGGCATATCTCACTGGCAGCATCACTACTCTTGTGCTTTGGGAACATTATTAAGTAAAATAAGGATGATTTGAACACAAGCACTGTAATTCTGGGAGAGTAAACCCGATCGCCAAGATGGCTACTAAGTGACCAATAGGCAGGATGGAGCTAGATGTCGCGAGATTTCATCACTACCCGGAAAGCCACACGATTTAAAACTTATGAATTGTTTATTTTTGGACTTTTCCATTTGATATTTTTGGACTGTGGCTGACCGCAGGTAACAGAAACAGTGGACAGCGAAATCGCAGGTAATGGGGGAATACTGTACAAGCGTTTGGGGGGTTTTCATCCAGTATTCCCTCCCTGTCTGTAGCCTCAGCCGCTCCCATTTACCTGGCAGGGCTGGATGAGCCAAGGGAAGGATTTCAGGTGGGTGTGCTCCTGGCCTAGTGCTGCTAAGGACCTCCTTGTGCTTTAGCCCTGGATCAGCAGACCACATGCCTTTGGCCTCTGAGTGCCCCATATTCTGAAAGCCACGTGTGCGTTTTCAGGATGCTTCAGTGCATCCTGTAGGGAAAGCAAATGTACATCACAATAGAGGGAGGAAAAAAAAAATCCTGAATCTTTATTTCCCCTGAAGCTTCTTAAGTTCTTGAAGTGCAAAATAGAGAGAAGAGCTCAATATGTGTGCCGAGTGCTCTTCATGCTGTAAAAGCCAGGCTGAGAGTGGCAGGCAGCACTCATTAAGTAGGCTCCGGAGAAACCTCTTCTTAAAAGGCAGGAGGAGGCAAGGTAGCAGCTGATGGGGCAGGTGTGTTTGTTTTATCCTAGGCTGGGTCCTGGGACTGCTCGGTGGGGAAGGATGATTGCCTGGGGTCACAGAAAGACCCTGCCCCAGGCATCTCTCTCTCTTTCCCTTTTCCTCGCTTTGTTAGAATACAGATTTACATCCGGAAGCAGCCCAGCTTCATAATAATGGAGACTGCCTCTGTGCAGATATAATCTCTGATTGATGGGGTATGGGGAGGGAAGGAAAAAGACAAAAGAGAGTTTATGAATTCACTCTAAGATTCAAATCACATTGGGGGCCAATCGGTCTCCTTAGGCATAAAATTGGACAAGGCACTGAACAGCACTGTGTGTGTGTTGGTGTTGTACTTGCTCCCTCTTTTCTCCAAATCTATTTACTCACTTAACAATCTACTGAATGTGGACAATGGAGCCTCACCACCAATTCTTACAGAAGACAAAACAGAAATGAGGAGTCTTGGTTTTTGTTTTTCCTTTTTCTTTTAATCACTGCTCTTCTCTGGGGACACTAGCAAAACTGAATTTATTGGTTCCCTTTGTAAAGAAAATTTTATCCAAGTTTCTCCCAGTGCGATGCCTCAAGTTGTTTAGTCTACTATTTGTCTCAGTATTTAAAAGATTAACGTATTAATAAAAATAAGGATTTGCAAATGCTCCCTGTCATTCACCTAGAGGCAATTACTCAAAAGATAATCAATTTAACATCGATAATTTTTGTTTTAATTTTTTTAGTGCCAATATCTGTGTGGCACTGTTCTGACCTTTCGTGAATATAAGAAAATAAAGGTCGTATTACATGCTGATCAATGTGGGGTGAAAAGGCAAAATTGCGAAGCGATAGCAAAGAAAGCAGCATGCTAAATAAAAAAGGACAGACAGGCATAGCAATGTAACTCACATTCTAGGTTGTCTACTCATGTGTTGAATAAATACAGCTTGTATTTTCTGTAGAGTAATAGTGACCTGTAAGTACATTATGCCCTTTCATAATGATGGTCACCTTACCCATATAACATGCAAATCACCTTGTTCAAATGAAAAAAAAAAAAAGGGTGAGGTCATTTGTGAGGCTAAGGAAAAAATCAATAAACCACAGAAAGATTCTAAGTCATGGAAGAACTATTTAAATCAGTATAAGAAAAACTCACATTTTAAAAGGGTGCCTTCTGTAGAAAAGGTGAATGCATAGCTTCTGTGTATTGCACTGAAAAACACTTTCAGTAACCTCAAGGTCATCTGGGAATGCAGATACTGAAATGTTCATATCACACTAAATGACTTTATGCATCAAGTACCACTAGAGACAAAATGGCATGTTGCATAATTTTACCTTTGGAATTTTCTTTCTCTTTCTTCATATAATTTTAAGTTCTTTTAGTTCAATTATACATAGTTTAATCCAATGAGAAGTTCTTTTTATTTTCATCGGGGGATTATTGTGCTGGGAGAAGTCAGCCCTCTTGCAGAGGCTCCCAGCAGCACTATGAGGTCTGACAGTGAAGGTCACAAACATGTTGCAACGCTGTTGCTCACATTTATTTTTATATCAGAGTGATTATTCATTATGAAATTGTACCAACTAGACAAACATAATAATGGAGACTGCCTCTGTGCAGATATACTTTGCACAGTTAGCCAAATAGTTAACCAAGTTTACTATTTGGAAGTGCTGAAAAGGCTGCGTGAAAAAGTTAGCTGACCTGAACTTTTCGCCAACAACTCATGGCTCTTGCATCACGACAATGCTCCAGCTCACAGGGCACTGTCTGTGAGGGAGTTTTTAGCCAGTCAACAAATAACTGTATTGGAACACCCTTCCTACTCACCTGATCTGGCCTCCAATGACTTTTTTCTTTACCCGAAGATAAAGGAAATATTGAAAGGGAGACATTTTGATGACATTCAGGACATCAAGGGTAATATGACAATGGCTCTGATGGCCATTCTAGAAAAAAAGTTTCAAAATTGCTTTGAAGGGTGGACTAGGCACTGGTGTCAGTACATAGCTTCCCAAGGTGACCATAGTGATATATTCAGAAATTAGGTATATAGCACGTTTTCTAGGATGAGTTTGCGAACTTAATTGTCAGACCTTGTATGTTGAAGCAATAGATGCAAAAACTCCAGGACGAGATTCCAGCTATGGAAGGGGAAAAGAGAAACAAATAGATTTGACATTGGATCTAAGGTTAAGAGGAAATAATAGTTTCACTGGACCTACAAATTGTCCATTAAATTGTAGATTCATTCCAATTTCAGGGCTGTTTGGAGGTACTTAGAATCTATGATTGGTTCTTGTCAAAGACAAAAACCAAACAAAGAAGGAAATTACATTTATTTAGGCTATTACTAAAGGGATAACACCCCAGAGTTGAACATCAGAGTTTTTCAGCAGGATGGTTTCATCTTAGACTTTTACAGGGAAAAGTAGACCAGTTATAAGTAGAGAAATTTTACAGTTGGGATTGTCTTTATAATCAGAGGGATTCTTAGTCAGTCAGCTGAACAAGAAATATTTCTCTCTGTGTCTAGCTAATTTGGGGAGGACAAACAGTTTTGTTAATCATTTATGAGACAAAGAATGGAAATTTGGAGGGTCTTTGTGTGGTCTTCTTATAAATAAACAGGGGTTCATTCTCAAATTTTATCTAAGTCATAGGAAGAAGGGTAGTTCTTTGTAGTAAACCATTTTTCTGGGTCACAAAAAGTAGGTGGTTTCTTAACCATCCCTGTTTCCAGGAAGATAAGCTCAGATAAAGTTCAACATTGTCATTCTCAATCTGGTTATTAACTAAAACTAAATTGTCTCGCCTCTTGAGAGTTTACTTACTAGGAAACCTGACTTATTCATGCAGTTTTTCATTTATTAATGTATTATCCACTGAGGGCTGCACATTGCTGTAGAAGGTAATTTTCAGAAAAAGGTACAATGATAACTCTCATACAGATGTAAAAATAAACACGTTAATAGTTTTATTCTACACTTTTAAGAGGGAATCAGGCCAATGTCGTAACCAGTTCAAAGGAAGATTCAAAGATTATTCCCCATATATTTAGATCAAGAATATTGACATGAATATGCAAATTAAGGCAACACTGGGTTTTCCAAAGATGGCGGAGAGAAGTCAATTTGGATTTGTCTGTAAGAATTATTTTGCATCGTTATTAGTTACCTAGAATTTATGAAGTGGTGAAATACCTCAAAGGCTATGAAAGACTAAAATCGTATAACCTGGAGGAGTGTCACTGGAAAATGAACAGTTCTTCTTTGAAGCAAATTTTTTTTTCTGCCTTGCCTTTATGGTAAAGTCTGAAATTTTTAGTGTTCTTTAAACAAGCCCTGGCTCCTCCTACCGCTCACCCTCTTTTATCGTCTTTCCTCTTAGTTATGGTTTGAATTGTCTCCCCTCAAAATGCTTGTTAAAGAATGTGACCTTATTTGGAAATAGGGTCATTGCAGATATAATTAGTTAAGATGAGCTCATACTGAAGTAGGGTGTACCCTAATTTAATATGACAGGTGTCCTTATAAAAAATAAAAATTTGGACACTGACATACACACAGGGAGAAGGCCATATGAAGATGAAGGCATGAAATCAGGTTGATGCTTCCATAAACCAAGGAACACAAATGATTGCCAGCAAACCACTAGAAGCTAGAGGAGAAACATGAAATAGATTCTCCCTCACAGCCCTCAGAAGAAGCCGACCCTGCAGACACCTTGATCTTGGACTTCTAGCCTTCGGAAGCATGAGAATAAGTTTCCATTTTGGTACATTGTTACGGCAGACCTGGCTAACTAATATACTCGTCCTCCTTCTTACTATGTTCTGTGCTTCTTTTAATTCCTCTTCTTTTGAGAAAACCCAGGTTGTTTCCTGGAACACTTTTCTTCCTCCTTTCCCATCCATGTTTTCCCCCAGTCACCTGGCCAACTTCTACTCATCCTTCAGATCTCTGCTTCATCCTGTCTTCCTCTGCAAAGCCTTCCTCATCTACCTGCACCCTGCAAATGTAAAGAACCACTTTGATGTGCTCCCATGAACACTGTATCGCATTTCTGTAACTAATTACAGGCATTTCTGGTTATTTGCAGCAGTTCTATTCTACAAAGCAGCCATGAACACTGAATTAGTGAATACTGAAAGAACCATTGCTCTTAGGGGAAATACAGAGTTAACTTCCTGTGAGTCTCTGGTCCCAACATTTTCATTAATCAATATGTAATCTAGTTTTATGTGTTTTTTCCATTTAAGGACACCTATTTAATATATATTATGGATTCATTAACATTGAATTCATGGCCAACTGCTCTGTAACTCATGCCTGAATGAAGCTTACCTGACACGTGTATTTTCTCTGTAAGGTACATCACAACCTTCTTATACTTAGAAACACTAGACAGCACTTCAGCACTACATTGGGGGCAATTTTAAACAGTGAAGTCACCAATAAAAAGCACAAACATGCAGAACAATATGGCACTAAATAGATTGCAAAGAGGACACTTGTTTACAGTATGAGAGTAGAAACAAGGCAGGCAGAGCGCTGCCTTGCTCAGCCTCAGCTGGGAATGTGTACATTGGACGACTCAAATTTTTTTCCACTCTGCACATGTCTGTGAGTGAACACGAAAGCACCGTGAGTATTAATATTGGGGTCACAGATAAATTTTAGTGAGAGTAGGTAAATTCATAAATCTGGAATCCATGAATAATGAGGATTATTGTATTTCTAAAAATTTTATGCCTTCTCTGTGAAACTAACTCAGAGAGAGCAGTCTACCTATGTCTATTTTCTCTCCAGTGCTATCCCTGCCCATGGTAGATGCTCAATAAATATTAATATTTCTTCAAAGAATGAATGAATGGTGCCATAACATATTTGCATGCTGTTGTTCTGTGGAAAATACAAAGATGAATTAATTTTGGCCCTGAGCTACTCGTACAAGTAACAAATGTACATATATATGCATGCCAATAAGTGTAGGGGTTTTAAAGATAACTAGGAGTTTGGAAAATTTGTGTTTGAAGATCAAGAAGGGTTAAATGTAATGAAGCTGGTTCTTGAAGGAAGTGGGATAGATAATGAGGAAAGAGGAGACTTTTTCAGGAGAATACATAGCATAAGCAACAGATATGTAAGGAAACATGGATTGCACAGAAGACCGTAGTGGGCTAGAGCCTAAGCAGAGAGCCTGCCTTGAGAGGCAGTAAAAAACAACATACCAAAAATAGGCCAAAGTAAGGATCTGGAAGTTAAAGCAGTCTCAAGTAGGAGACCAGATTTTTGTTCCTTCAGATGTGATGAGTCATTGAAGGGTTTTGAGCAGGGGAGGGAGAAACGGATATATAGTAAAATGTAGGCATGATGGAAAGAATGGAATGGACTCTTACCTGGGCTTGTTAGAAATCTTATTAGAAAGGTTTTGTTCTTTTTAAGAAGTCTCAAGAAGATCCTCTACAGCATAGAGGTGGCCTCTGAAAAATTCAGAGAGATTTGGGAAAGGAATGGAGAAGGGGAGAAGCATAGAACAGCCAAAGCAGAACGTAGCTTCCTAGGAAGCTCTAACCATACATTTAATTTGGTGCCTGTTAGTAGCACAGCGGTCCATCTTTCCTGTGAACTTTTCTGACACACTGTACTCCAGTTCCAACTCTATAATTACCAGTATGATCTGGGCAATTTTCTTACTCTCTATAGGACTCTAAATGAAGAGGAGTGGATGGTTCAGATTAGCACTACTCAAGACAGTCTTAGCCTCACTTATTAGAAATGAAGACTCTCAGGTCCCACTGCCCCGTCTACTGAATCAGAATCAATATGCCTCATGGAGAAAATAATGCATGTGTTAGGTAAGCAAGCTTCATTCAGGCATGAGTTATAGTGCTATTAGCCATAAGTTCAATGTTAACAAATCAACAACATATATTGAATAAGGTGTTTTGAAACAGAAACCTACATAAAACAAGGTTGTATAATCATTGTTTAATGAAATGTTGTGACCAGAGGCTCACAGGAACATAACCCTTTATTTCCACTAAGAGCAATATTTCAATATTCACTAATCCAGTTCACTGTGACCTTATAGAACCTAACTACCATGAATAATAATAATCGACCACACCACTTACTGGTGAAGATAAAGGCAAAACTTGAATATAGAATAAGAGAAAGGATATTCAGAACTCATACCTACAAACAAACAAGGACAGACAAATAGGACATAACGGTTTCACAAAACAGTTAAACTTAGCTCCAATTCTAATAGTCCATGAGGTTCTGGAAATCCTCTCTTTCCTCTTGGTGGTTGTGAAGAGCCCTGGCATAGAACAGCACGTTTGTGTTGTTTTGTCTTTGTTGGTTCAAAAACTCCAGAGCTTCCTGAATGAAGCCTCCACACAGAGGGCAAGGTGAGATGAAAGAAAGACGCAGGCCACTCCAGATTTGTAAGTGTCAGTTTTAATAAACAAAGGAACTTACTTATGAATCTTCTCTTGGATAGCTGAAAAACGAGTGACTCTCTCAACTCGCCTGTCAGAATCTTCAAAGTTTACACTGGGACAAAAGCCTAAACCGAGTTCAGCCAATTATACCACCCAGACGATATCAGCAACACCTTATTCTCCCAAGGCTGCATCCTTGAACTGGCTCCAGCTATGGAAATGGTGGGTGAAATATACATTCCAAGGACAGGGGAGGGGCGAGGAGCCTCCGATTGTCCGTGCCCTGCTCTTGAGTCAACTGGCTGTGACATCCTCTCATTGACCTCCTCCAATAGTCTTGAAGATAGAAAAAGAGTCAAAGTTTCACCCCTGCACATTAATTAGACTTGGTTTCTCTGAGAAGATGGAAATCCCAGTGTGTTATTTGTCACATTCTCTCATTTGAGCCTTTGTTCCCTTATGAAATCCCTCCTCCAGCCTGAGAAGTATCCCTATCTTTCTGGAAAGAGTATTAACTTTTGGAACTCTTATACTAATGCACAGCCCAAATCCAAGCAGACTCTCAAGTGAACAATTCTTTTTTTCACCCCCTTCTCTCTCATTCCAGGGTTTCTTTTATTGTTTACATAGGCTTTTTGTTCTGTTCATCATTAAAACATAAATTCCTGCAACACAGTGAGGGTCTTTCCTTCATTTTAGGGCCTCTGCCATGTTGTCCCTGTACATTTACAGAATCTGGGTAGGTGGCAAAGTGATTTAGAATGATTTAAGAGATCATGTGGAATTACTTGTGTCACTAATTATTGTCTATGGACTCAGACTCTGATTACTCCTCTTCCTTCTGTCTCCGAGAAGCAAGTCTCAGTGTCGGGTCAATAACCTTTCTGTGATTAAATATTCATGCACAAGCACAAATGCACACGGGCAAGGCAATAAGAATTGCCAAAAATAACAGCAGCATCTCTGTCCTGTGGGGCATGTAGAAGCACAAGTAAAGAATGAACACAGAGCAGAATTGTAGATCAAACATAATGTAGGCTGAGGATGCACGCATTGCAATGGGTTTTCTAACAGTGAGTTCTCAGAAATGTGTAAAGTCATTATCATTCCCCAATATTTATGGAATACATGAATAAAGGCCTTTGTGGCCTATGCTCTTACAGGACAGATTGCATGATCACAAAGGAAACACACACTGAGGGATGCCAGGGGTGGCTCCACCTGCAGATGGGGTTACCGTTTTCTCCCTGGCGAGATTGGAGAGGCCACTGTCTAAAACAATGGTTGGTTTAGTTCATGGCACATTTTAAATAATCAGTGAATATTTGTTAAATAAATGGATGACTTTCAAAGATGCTGAGTGGGCCAAAAATCTCTTCCCTCCATGGAGTTAATCGGTAATGAGTTAAGATGTTTACCTGAGAATATAATCTATACAGAGGCAGAGGGATCAATGGCAGTGCTAAATAACATCGAGGATGCTTAAGATACTGCCATTAATAATTTATTTTCTGCTGCAAAAAGTAAGTTCAGGAATTTCTCGGGAATATTCCATCATAGTTTGGTAAAATCATCATGCCTTTTGAAGTCAGACACACCTGACCCTGCTGTGCATTACTATTCATCATATACAAATCACCTAACCTACTTTCCAGTTATTTTTTCTGTAAAATAGAGTAACAGAACCTAATTCACTAATATGTTGAAAAAATAAAATAATATAAAATACATGAAATCGCCTAACATGTTGTCTGACAGTAGTTTTTCAAGTGCTAGTTTAATTCTACTTTCCTTATTCAACCCTATTCTGTGCCAGGAAATAAAGTAGGGTACAGTGGTAAATAAAACGAATACAAACCTTTCCCTTGCACATCTTGGAGTCTAGTGGGGAAGTAAACAGTAACCAAATTACAGGTTTCCCCTGCGATCTGAAGGTAGGGTGTTTCTATGAAACCTTTCTTAAGCCAAAATGGAATAAAGGAAGAAGCAATTACCATTAATTTATAAGGAAAACTTTTGAGCATTCCGAGACCCAAAACTCAGCACACGTACAATAGCTTAATTTCATTCGCCGTGATCAAAATGCTTAATTTCGTCCGTTTTACATGAAGCGTAACACTCTTATGTGCTCTCTTAGGCTTTTCTGATACCTTAGGACACATCTTGCTACTGGATGCACAAAATAAATGGAGATAAAGCACAGATGCTCACAGAAACAGTTCAAAGCAATGGCAGCTTGATGCTGAGATGCTGAGTGCAGTTCCCGGGGAAAGGAGCAAGGTGGGGGCCACTCTCGCTGCTGGCTGCTCAAGTGTTGCTACCTGTGTAACAGCTTGCTGCAAAACAAATGCTGAAGGCTATTTTCGCTTTTTTAAAAAAAATTTAATTAGAGTTGACATTCAATATTATTTTATATTAGTTTCAGGTGTGCCGCATAGTGACTAGACATTTATATAATTTATGAAGTGACCCCCCTATTAGTCTAGTACCCACCTGGCACTATACATAATTATTACAATATTATTGACTATGTTCCCTTTGCTGTATTTTATATCCCTGTAACTATTTTGCAACTACCAATTTGTATTTATTAATCCCTTCACCTTTTTCACCCAGTCCACCAACCCCCCTCCCATAGGGCACCATCAGTTTGTGCTCTGTATCTATGAGTCTGTTTCTGTTTTGCTTCTTTGTTTATTCTCTTTGCATTTTGGTTAGGGAAAACAGGTACTAATGTACGTCTTGCCGTAGAAGTGAACTGGTGTAACCAGAACTTTCAAAAAAATGGGGGAATCTTTATTATCACAGAAACTCTTGAACATACTGTGAAAGAACACAAGGAAGGATAGTTTTTTTAGTTAGATGCCTCAACTAGTGTTGGGTAGGAAGATGAACTTAGAGGAAGGAATAACCTTAGGCTTGCAATGTAAAAATCTAAAAGAAGTTTCTTTGGCAGGAACTGGGGAGAAAGATAGAGACTCTTTCAGGGTTCAGTACAGTTTTCTAATACATAGAGTTGATGGGCCTTAGAGTTTAAAAAAATCTTTTAACATTTTGACTTAACAATATAAATAACAATCAAATAGTTCTCACACTGTCTTTTAGCTCTCTTTTCCGACATCTGAGTCTTAGAAATCACTCTCATATTGAGTGAGGGAGGTGAGGAGTCACACAGATCTCAACCCACAACCATTTTCCTCAGGTATGAACTGATCATATTTCCTAGGGGAGATATAACCTCATTCCTCTTTTATAGCTGAGATTCTCGAGAGTGATGCTATTCAACTACAAGTTGTCTTTTCTTACTTGTGTCACTGAGAGAGGAGCTTCTTCAATTACATAACAGATATATTACACAAGGGTACACACGCAAGATATACTTTTATTATTATTCAGAATACCTTGTGCTTTTGATCCTTTCCCTTTTGAAGCTGATAGAAATTACCTTTTGGAATGGAACCACCAGGCCTTGTGGATTCGTGCTTCAGGATCACTAATAGACATTCTCAAGTCCATCATTTTCTGCATTGTCACTTCACAAATGGCCAAGAATCTTGGCTTATGAAGTAGGATTTTTCAAGTTTCTTTACACTGTTGTCCTATTATGTGATTAGGTTCTAAAATCCCTGGAGTTATTAGAAAACATCTAAGAGCATTTTTTTAATTGGATAAAAAGGAATGATAAGATCATTTTAACCTCACAATATCATATTCATTTTTTTCTTGATGGAAGTTCAACAATGGATGGTTGCTTTACAAAGCTGTGAGTACAATTTCTTATTCCAAGCTAAAGAGAATAAATTGGGTGACAGAAACTGACAAAACTGAACCTGATCATCACTACATGACTCCTGAGCAAATTAGAGGAATGGACCATTATCAACAAATTTCTCAATCATCATTAAAATCTATTATTTGGATAATAAAATAGGAAATTGAAACAAGATAGAAAAGAAACAAAAAAATCAAAATTGCAATACTGATGGTGAATTAAATCTGGAACCAAATAGTCAATGAAGTGGCTTACCCCATGAAGAAATCTCCTATGCATAAAAGTTATTTTTCTACAGACAGGAAGTGGTCTGTGGAACCATGGGCTCTTGCAATGCAAGTTGTGTTCTATAATTATAAGTGCATGTTATACTTATGAGTTTTGAAAGATCACATGGGAAAGAAAATGTCATTCCTCTCCTTTCAGAATAAAATGTCTAAGGCTTCCATTTTTCCTATGGACATGGCCTTGTCAACTGGACTCTTTACTCAGATCTACTAACCAACATCTTCTGTTTCCATGATTGGTCTGTGAAAAACATTGCCAGTTTTGGTTTCTGTGACTTTTACCATGCTTCTATGACCTACCAAAATCTTTCTCCTTACTGGCATGTTAGTTTTTCTTGTTGCATTTATGTCTTTAAAAATTACAGTCTAATCTTCTAAGATTTTTCCAATGATAAAATTTTAACGTTATTTATTCTTGATGATTATCTTTATAAAAGTTAATATGAGTTTATTATGGATACTATGAATAAATATCTTAAAACTAAGTATTGACACTTCATTTTTACACTTTTATCTGTGTTGTGTTGGGGTCAGTTAGTATTGCTTAAACTGTAATGCACTAATAAGAAAAGAACAGAGATAGATTTAAGACAAAAAGTGCTTTAGGGTCAAGTAAAGGCCAAATGCCACCATGATACTTACACTAATGAAGATTTCATAGTAATTTGAATAGAAAATAAGGCAAGAAAATTAAATTGCCATGTGATATATAATAGCATAGACCTGCAGAATTTCAAATAATCAGTCTGTAAAAGAAATCAATGCCATATTCATGTTATAGGCAATAGAGTTTCAGCAAAAAGACTACATTAAGGTTGTTAAAGTTTTTATACTTAATTTGTAAATTTGGCTTTTTAATAATTTATAAGATATATATATATGTATGTGTGTATATATATATATATATATATATATATATATATATGTGGAGTTTTATATAGGTTCATACATTAATAACATTATAATAAGAGTAAGTCAGCACGGAGATTAGAGAATTTAGTTTTTACAGATTGTTAATATTTTATTCAAGTCTGAGAAACTTGTTTCACAATAAACCTCACCCCCATTGCTGGAATTATGGAGACAGAAGTTTGTAACTATTTTTTTTACTGTTGGACAGCTCTGATTAGAAATTCAATTTTTATTGTCTGATGCAATTGCATTTTTTGTTAAGTTCCAACCATTGGTCGTAGTTACCTTAAGAACAAATCAAGTTTGCTGTCCTTTTGTTGGAACTTTAAGTTATAGGGGAATAACTATCATGTTTTCCTTAATCTTGCTTCCACAGATATTTTTGAGAACTCACTTTGGAGAAAACGTTTTGCGTTAGCCTTTTTTTTTTTCTTTTCTTTTCCAGGTTAAACAGCTAGACTCCTTTCAACCTTTCCTTAAAAGACATTTTTCCCCTAATTACTGTACTTTATACATACTCTAGTGATGTCTCTTTTGCAATGTAGCATCTAAAAATAAATACATACAAAATGGATACATTTATTCAGTATCACCAATAATAATAAATGGGAATTATTAAACTAAGAAATGTATTAGGCACTATTGGGACAGATACAGAAGAATATGGCACTTTACTTCTTTAAAGAGTTTTCAATCTAATTGGAAATGAAGATTACAATTTTAGATAATATTAAATATTACGAAAATGAGCATTGTAGGACTTCAAAGGGTTCAGAAATATGAGTTCTAGAGTAGCTACAGGACGTTTCTAGGTTCTAACTAGGGTTAAGTCTTGAAAGCTACAGTGGGTCTGATATACCCAGTGTAAACGAGCACTCAGGTACTTTGTCCTAAGTAGCATAAATATTGGTAACGCCAAAACTAGAACTCAGGTTTCTTTGTTTTTTGCCCCATCTTTTCTCCATTCTTTAGAGCAGAAAGAAGAAATGTCTGCTTGAGCGAGCGAAAGTTTGATTAAACCTACAATGTTTGCACGGCCGCTGGAATTTACATTCAGCAAAATTCTTGTGACTGTTCCCTGTTTAGCCCGTAGCCAGTGAAAGTTGTGACAATTCTTTACAAAACAGATTTTCTTTGGGATTGACTTTAGGAACGGCTCAAGCTCAAATGACAGCTTTTCTTAAAAGAAAAAAAAAAAAAGAAACCAAGTCCCGCTAAGACAGGAAGCACACGGAAACTGGCACGTAACCAGCTCGTCTGTGTTTCCGGAATTCTATTTACCCTTAAGCAAGATGGTGGGCTCCCTCTGCGCAGGCGCAGGAAGGACGCTTGGGCGGGCAGTTCTCCCGCGTCGGGTCGCGCGCCACGCTGGGATTGGCGCCGTCAGGGCTGAGGGGCGGGACCGGAAGCGCCTGTGTTGTGGGACTCAGCCGGTTCAGTCCCTGGGTGTTTGCAGCGCCTTGCTTCCCACCGTAGGTTGCTGCCTTTGCAGGGGGTGCAATGGGGGAAGCGGAGAAGTTTCACTACATCTACAGTTGTGACCTGGATATCAACGTGCAGCTTAAGATGTAAGAGAAGCCGGGGACAGCGATCGGGATTGTTGGGGCTTCGGGCCGGGGAGGCAGGGGCTTGTGGGTTTGGGAGAGAAGATTAGTAGCTTGAAGGCCGGCCCTGGGGGTGGCAGGGAGGGCTGTGGCCAGGGAAGCGGAGGAAAACGGGAGCGTGGAGAGGGGCCCCGTGGGAGGAGGATGGAGGACGTGGTCTCCGTGAGAAGAACAGCGGTAGGAGTACGCCCTGAAGCCCCACGATGGTTTACTTTCTCCAAAGCATTTTGCTGTGCACAGCCACCTTTGGAGGGATTACGGTCCCATTTTACAGAAGGAAAAATATCAGGTCTCGGTACAGTCGTTGTCCCGCAGTTAATAATTGGAAGATCTTTACTGGAGAACGGGCCTGGAAAGTGGAATGGAGGTTGCAGAAGTTGTGGAGAGGTAGACACAGGCAGATGTGGTAGCTAAGTTAGAATAAGAGGAACTCATGGATGCACAGGAATGTTAGAAGCACAGGAGTTGATAGAAACTTAGGTTGAATCTTTGGACAGCCTGGCATTGTTTAGCCAGGGAAGTTGGTAGTGAGTCCAAGGTGAGGATACCAGTTGCAAAGGGACCAGAAGATATGAGAAAAGAGCCTGCAGGAATACCTTAGGGCATCATGGAGGAAGTAAAGGCCAAGGGCATGACATCTTGAGATGAGAATAATGGAACTGAGATGAGGGACAGGGAGGACCGAATTGGAAATTATGTCCATTATAAGGTAGCCTTAGAGAAGTATTTGCATATGCGAAAGTTATCACAAATTGTTAATCACAATATCATCATATATTTAAGCAATATTCAACAGATGTTCCTCAAGCAAAGGGCTGCATTCCTGCAGTAAATACTTTTTCTCAGTTGTCATTTTGTACTGGTGGTAAAAATAATATGTTAATCACACTGTCCATTTGTATAATACTTTAGCCATTTAAAGCAATTTCTGCAGCACACACCGCTAGATGCTTATACAGGACCTGTGTATTATCCTCTGATAAAGGGCTTTACTTCAATCTCATTTCTGTCAGTGTTTCTTGGACATATGAATGTAGTTTTCGAAACTTTTGAACATCAAAAGGAAAGAAGGAAAAAACTGGTCCATTATGAAAAGATACACACCTTGAATAATTTAAGGCAAAGATAAAGCATAAATCAGAAGTTTGGTAAAATTCACTACTAACCATCTTTTAGCTTCTGAGACTCCCATTGTTGGTTTTTGGGGGGCTGGAAGTGTCTATTTAGAATCATATAATCAGAGAACAGTAAATTCTTTAATTCTGTTTATTCTCTCCAGGCTTTTTCATCTATTTCTGTGGGTTTACTAGCAACTTGTATTTTGATGTCGCTTTCCTTAGCACAGTAATTTAATATTAAAATTCTCACAAGACGTGGTCACTTGGATGTCCCAAAGCACTTTAAAAACAACTTGTCCAAAACTGAGCATCTCATTAGCCCACCCCTTTAACTCTGATCTTCTTGTGTTCTCTCATCCTGTTTTGGTGATTGTTAGCATCGTTCATAGACTTGGTTAAGACAAAAAACTTTGAGTAATGCAGACACCCCTTTCTTACCGTCTCTGTTTAACCCTTCACAAGTTGCTTTGAATCTACCTGCTGAAATCTTTGGTCCATGCCCCCTTTTCTTCCCCACTGCCGTCTCCTTAGTCTCCTTTTTTTCCTTTCTAATTTTGGCTGAAAGTCTAACAGATCTTGCTTTCAGTTCCACCTCTATTATGTTCTTCTACTCCTGCCAAAGGTAACATAAAATCTGATTTTATTATTCTCACTTCAGATAATTCAATTGACAGATTTTTTTCAGTGTTCACTGTGTCAGACACCACAGAATTTAGTGGCTACTTAGTTGCAGTGTCCTCCTACTTTTCATTGTCATCTCTAGCGTCTTCCCCAAGTGAGCTTTATGCTTTAGCTATATACACCAAACAACTTCCCCAGTCACACCTCTTTCTTTTGGCCTTTGGCATGCTGTTCTTTTCTTCTGGGATGACTCCCTACCTCTTTGGCTCCCATCTCCCACATATTGTTCAGGCTCATGTCAGGCATCTCTGGGATACTAAGCCGCTGCCCCCAAGTTCCCAGACCTTTTGATGTATAGTATCTTTCTGTGATGGGAAGAACATTGGCTTTGGCCTCCGCCTGTTGTTTTTTTTTTTTCCCCCTCAGCACTGTTACTTATTTTGTGATGTTTGATCTCTGATTCGTTATTTATAAAGTGAGAATATGGTGAAAAGTAAGAGTATATAAAATGCTTGAAACAATATCTGACATAATATTAATGTCCGAGCAGTGTTTCTACCTCTTTAATTCTTTCCTGTGCATATCTTTTGTGACTTATAACACTTTTTTAACTTAAGGAAATGATCAGATAATACATCTACATAGTAAATATATATATATATAAAGAGTTAAAAAAGAATATACAGTTAAAAGTAACTTTTTTCCCCAGATGCAAGGATTTAATGTTTTCTTGTAATGCTGTATTGTTTATATTGTGATTCACTTCTGGGCCTCTGGGCCTAGTACAGTAAGTGTTAAGAATAGATGAATAAGTACTCAGCTTGAAATGAATGAAAATGAAACTATGGCCTGGAAAGCTGGTGAAGTCTAGAAGGTAGACCAAGAGTTGATGACAAGTTTTAACATTAAGAAGCCTAACAAAAAAATATGTTGAGGAAAATAGGAATTATTTTAGGTATGTTAGGATTTTAAGAAACCTTTATTCAATGTCAAAGTGACTTTAATTTCATATACAGGAAAATGTTTAGGTAGACTAAAGTTACTGTGACAGACCCATAAACTTTTCTTAGTATTTGTTGTATATATGCTTTAAAAATATGTTTCTAAACATTATTGTTCTTATGCTTCCAGAGGAAGTTTGGAAGGGAAGAGAGAACAAAAGAGTTATAAAGCTGTTCTGGAAGACCCAATGTTGAAGTTTTCAGGATTGTACCAAGACACATGCTCTGACCTTTATGTTACTTGTCAAGTTTTTGCAGAAGGGAAGCCTCTGGCCTTGCCAGTGAGAACATCCTACAAGGCATTTAGTACAAGATGGAAGTAAGTTGTGTTCTTGTATATGGTGGGTTCCAGACCATTCTCCCATTTCTTTATAGATGTTGTAAATATGATTTGGTGGTGATTACAGAAGAGCTTTTTTTTTTTTAATTTCTTTATTTAATACCTGTAAGTATTGACTGCATAGTTTAAAGCAGTTACCTACTCAGGATAAAGTATTATACGTAGAGTTATTATAACTAGTTAAGGTGGAAGTGAATTTGTGTTTGTATTTTTTGACATATGTTCATATATTGACGTTTTTATAAAACTTCACTGATTCACAAAATGACCCAAACCAAAAACACATATGTAGTATCTTTAAATTCTCTATTATTCTATGTCTTTGAACACATAAACACTTCTTCATAGTCTGAAATGTCCAACCGGATGTTTGGAGCTCATATCTTTAAAGAGAGATCTGTTGTCATCTGTTCTGATCATATTTTATTATTATTTTTAATATGAAATTAACTTTTTTTTAAAAGTCCATGATTTATTGAGCGTGGTACATTAGCATACCATTGTCAGGATGCAAGGTGAATATAACGAAGATGAAATTCTTGTCTTTCCAGAATGGTATTATGGGTCCTTAGTTTAACTTCTTGATACTTCTTATTTGATAGATTGTATGGTATGGTTTTAATGCTGGATCTTGAGTATTATTCACTACTCTGGTAGGCTCGCTGCAGATTTACACAGGTTGTGTGCTTCTCAAGGAAGGAACTTATGCCCACAGTGTTCATGGAAGACGTGGTGTGTGCCCACATGCACTGCCAGGCTGTGCTGTTGAGGACACAACCCTATGTTTACAAAATATGTGCCCCAACAGACTGGGAAGAGTTTTTCAGAAAGAGCAGAAGGCTGAGCTCTGGTGATCTAGATATGTCAAAACTCA
The DNA here is from genome assembly GCF_057876585.1 of Rhinolophus sinicus. NCBI lineage: Eukaryota > Metazoa > Chordata > Mammalia > Chiroptera > Rhinolophidae > Rhinolophus > Rhinolophus sinicus. The sequence continues at coordinate 93,090,482 of NC_142504.1, forward strand.
ACTATTTTAATGGTGTGATTTCGTCCGTAGTGTTTTTTTGTGGGTAGATGTATTCACACCCAAATATATACGAGTATATCCGTGTATACTTGTTCTAGAAATTTTCAAACCTGTAAAAGTGGAGAGAATAATATAATAAACTTGCAAGATCTCATCACTTAGCTTCTATAATTACTAACTCAAGGATAATCTTATTTTATCCATGCCCACTGTTATTTTGAAGCAAATTCCAAATATTGTATTATCCTAATTGTAAATATTTCTGTATATCTCTTTTTTAAAACATAACTACGTCATTACACCTAAAACAATGGACCAGAATTCTTTCAATTGTATCAGAGGTTCTTAAACTAGAATCAGGATATCTACAGAGCCCTGAAATTGTATGGCAGAATTTTGTGTGTCTTGTACATTTTTACAGGGACAGAGCTCAAAGCCTTTATTAGATGTTTTGAGGTGGATTGTGACCACCCCCCACCCCCCGCAAAAAAAAAAAAAAAAAATTAGAGGCACAAATTTAGTTCTAGAAAGTCAATATTTATGAATTCCACTTTTCTTGGTAAGGAAATAATGTGTAGTGGTTTGTTCCATGCCTTGGCAATAAAGAAAATTAGAGCAAAAGCCAATTCCCAGTTACAGGGAGATTAAACTCTCCTCCCATTTGCCAACTCCTCTCTTCATTATTTATGTATTTTCAAGGATATAAGAACTTCCATATCTACTCTCTAAAAGTTAGAATTTTTAAAAAAATTGTGACGCTACTTAATGAATTAAGTACTTTAAAATAATTTAATAGTGGCCTTTTAAAAAATTAAAACATTTTAAACAGCTGTTTTTTAAAAAAGAATAAGTTGAGAAGATATTTCATGTTGAGTAGGGTAACAAGAGGATAGACGTTTTTTCCCTCTTTGGGCTTAGGGGAAGGCATTTGCAGATTTTGTACATCCTGCTCTTTAGTATTTAAGAGTTAAAGTTTTTACAATTTGTGAAAACAAATGCTGCCTTCCTAAAATCAACAAGGGCAAACTTTACACGGCAGTCATTTTCTGTAAGTACTTACTTGAAAGAAATATTCTTTAAACTGTGGGAATAGTAAATTATACCATAAAAGGACCTCTTGCTATCCAAAGTTCTCCATTTCCTTAGTTCAGGTAGTATTTTTGAGTAGTACAAGATTTCAAATTATTTAAATTTGACTTCTCAGTTTCTGATAGTGAGTTCTGAGAGTTTGAATAGTGAGGAATTCATTCAAGATTTATCCAAGTCTATTCATCAAATTCTGTTGTATCCTGTCCTGTAATAACAGAGCCGATAGTGAGGGAAACCTGTACTTTTTTTTTTTTAAGGTAAAATTCTTATTTTTAGGTGTAGGATACTACAAATTTCCAAGTTTTTATAGGAATATTATTCCATAGACAAGTGATTTAATTTTTTTTTTTTTTTTTAATTTATATTCTGTCTTGTCCCATAAGGGATTTAAAATGGCTTTAGGAGAGAGACATATACTAACAGTCTAATATAATTTAAAAATTAGAAAGTTAGGATTTAGGAGTGTGTTAATCAAACTAGAGAGTTAGTACAATGGTGTGTGACGGCAGGACTACATGGGGATTGGACCGTCTGGAATCATGCTTTACGATCTTGCAATGTTTTGAAAGTTGCTAGGTGAATTTTGTGTGGAGCTTAATGAGGGTTGGAGCCAAGGGATGGAATGATGCACGGGGAGGGAGAGAACAAAATGGTGTTCAAAACACAGAGCTTTTTGATGTCTGATTAGATCTTTCTATAATTTCTGAAATTTCCAGAGCAGTATTCAAACTATTTTTTGAGTTTCAGATTCATGTTCTTCAAAAGAGCTCTTGTGCAGAAGCCTAGTATGTAAAACAGGTTAAAGTACAGTTGCTTTGGTTTAAAAAGGTGTGGAGGCCTGGGGTTGGATGGCGAAAGGTTCGAGGCAAGTGATCGCTTGGCCATATATATTGTTTGCTGGTTAAAAGACAGAATATAGTGGTGAGAATTTTCACAGTTCATTTTGGATGTTGTCACTCACTTTTCTCTTTTATTTTAGCCTGTGTTAATTAATCTCTGTGGTTTGTTCATTGGCAGAAGATGGACACGGTTTAGTATTTACCTTTTCAGGCTGGTTTACCATGTGGATAGTAATAAATAAATTCATTTAGTTCCTCAAGCTTATCTGTAATGGAGAATGATTTTTTTAAGCATGTGATTTGTTTTCTTAAGAACTTTGTTGAAGAAAGGGATTTAATGGCTTCGATTCTCCTTTAAATTGATAGCCATCTCTAATTTTCTGTACATCCTTAAATTATTTATATGGTGGATATAAATTATTTGTCCTATAAGTTTTTCAAAGCTCTGTTCAATTTCTTACCCACGCAGATGTATTTGACCTAGACTGGTATATGCCCCTTTGAGAATAATTTTGAGTAAACAGAATATTTTGAGTAAAGAGAAAGAAAAAATTTTCTGTGTCTGCTGGGTATTTTGTATTGTTTGCCCAGTTTTCTTTTGGGATTTTTAAAAGCTATATGTTGTTGAAGGGAATTGAAATTGTCAAATTTAATATGACGTTTGACTACATAAGAAAATTTGCAGGAATAAATAAAGAGAGAAAAAAGAGCTGTATTGTCATTGTATTATTAAAGAACAAACATTCCTGGGGTGGCTGTATGGCTCAGTTGGTTAGAGTGTGAGCTCTTAACAGGGTTGCCAGTTCGATTCCCACATGGGCCAGTGAGCTGCACCCCCCTGCAACTAAAGATTGAAAATGGCGACTGGACTTGGAGCTGATCTGCGCCCTCCATGACTAGATTGAAGGATAACTACTGATGGGTCCTGGAAAAATGCACTGTTCCCCATATTCCCCAATTTAAAAAAAAAAAATTAAAAAAAAAAAAAAGAACAAACATTCCTTAGGGAAGTCATTCAAACATGCTTTGAAAACATAAAAAAAAAAACTAAGCTAATGAAATAACTTAAGGAACAGAAAAATCTCACATAAAAAATTGTCAATTTCTGTCCAGAGCTGTCATGTAACTTCTTCATATTACAAAGGTAGTGGATAGTTTACTTTAGCCGTTTAAGGTTTTGGTGATTTTCTGCTTTGTTTAGCACTGCTGAACATTATGGAGCCATATTGTCCTCAGCAGCATTTTAAATGCAATTCTGATTTTTTTTCCCCATTTCATAATATAGAACTGTTCTGGAGAATGCTTATAGAAAATCACAGTTTGACTCAAAACAGTTTGGCTCTAACAGGTTTAAGTCTTTTCCCAGATAGTGTCTGAGTTTCTTGATTGAAGGAGTTACCATTGTTATTTTTCATGTGCTTTGTTTTTCAAAAAATTTTTTTCATGTGTTCTGTATGTAAAATTGAAGTTGCCTACAGCAAAATTGAGGTAACTGCCATATTATATTTTGTAGTACTAACTTAATATTTTGGGACATTTTCTCTGGTGAAACCTTATATGGTCTGTTAATTTAAAAAAGTTATGCGCGCACATACACACACACACACACACGTTTATGTTGACTTTATTTCCTTAGTTTTATGTGTATGTCAACTTTATTTCCATAGCTGGAATGAATGGCTAAAACTGCCTGTGAAATACCCAGACCTGCCCAGGAATGCCCAAGTGGCCCTGACAATATGGGATGTGTATGGACCAGGAAAGGCAGTGCCTGTGGGTGGAACAACAGTTTCTCTCTTTGGAAAATATGGGTAAGCATTCTCTTTTCCTAGTCTATAGGAATTTTGTAGTTTTCTGGTCCTTTTCTTTTAGGGAGGCTTTAATAGTTTATGCTCAGTCTGGTTCTTTACCGTGTTTCCCCGAAAGTAAGACCTCACCAGACAATCAGCTCTAATGCATCTTTTGGAGCAAAAATTAATATAAGACCCCATATTACATTATATTATACTGTAGTATACTATGTTATACCCAGTCTTATAGTAAAATAAGACTGGGTCTTATGTTAATTTTTTGCTCCAAAAGACACATTAGAGCTGATTGTCCGGCTAGGTCTTATTTTCGGGAAGACACGGTATGTATACATGTTTGGTACCTATGATTCTGTCATTCTTGAGACTGAATTTGACATATATTTCCTGTGGGATATACAGATAGATTAATTAAGAAACACAATTTAGGGGCCGGCCCGGTGGCTCAGGCGGTTGGAGCTCCCTGCTCCTAACTCCGAAGGCTGCCGGTTCGATTCCCACATGGGCCAGTGGGCTCTCAACCACAAGGTTGTCAGTTCAACTCCTCGTGTCCCGCAAGGGATGGTGGGCTCTGCCCCCTGCAACTAAGATTGAACACGGCACCTTGAGCTGAGCTCCCGGATGGCTCACTTGGTTGGAGCGCGGGCTCTTAACCACAAGGTTGCCGGTTCGACTCCCGCAAGGGATGGTGGGCTGTGCCCCCTGCAACTAGCAACAGCAACTGGAACGGAGCTGAGCTGCGCCCTCTACAACTAAGATTGAAAGCACAACATCTTGACTTGGAAAAAAGGCCTGGAAGTACACGCTGTTCCCCAATAAAGTCCTGTTCCCCTTCCCCAATAAAATCTTTAAAAAAAAAAAGAAACACAATTTATATTATTTCACTAATAGTGATTGGTAATGTAATTCCTATTGAAAAATAGTCATTGGAAACTAGAATCTTGCTTTTAGGAAAAAAAAGTCTGTCATATACTATAACTGCATTGTTATGGATTTTTTCTGCTTTGTCATAATAATGATAAAAAGGACAATAAGTGGGGTTAAAAAGCACTAACTTGTTAATAGTGGTAATAATTATAAAAGAAAATTTGTTCAGTTTTTAAAAATTTACAGATAATATAAGTTTATTGTGAAAAAAACAAAACCCATAGGCCTGAAGGGTATTTTTTGTCGACCAATTTTTTCTTCTAGGACTTGGTCTTCTTGCATGTTGTCACTAATGGCAATATTTCATCATTTTTTATGGCTGAGTAATACTCCATTGTATACATGTACCACATCTTGTTTGTCCAATCTAAGTGAAATAAGTCAGATGGAAAAGGACAAGAGTCATATGATTTCACTCATATGTAGGATATAAAACAGAAAACAACAAATGAACAAACAAAAACAAATAAACTCATAGACACAGACAACAGTATGGTGGTTACCAGAGGGAAAGAGGGGATGGTCAGAGGATGAAGAAGGTAATGGGGGTCAAATATATGGTGACAGAAGGAGACCCACACTTTGGATGCTGAGCACACAGTGCAGTATACAGATGACGTATTGTAGAATTGCCCACCTGCAACTTTTATAAGGTTTCTAACCAATGTCACCTCAATATATTTAAGTAAATTAAAAAATAAATGACAATTGTCAGAAAAGAACTTGGTCTTTTATCAAGTATTGAGGCACCGTGGTATATAATTCATATAGGAAGCGCAGATGAATGTTTTCATTATTTTTCCCTTTTACCAGTTTTAAGAATTAGTTGGTGCTCTGGTAACCTGCAAAAGTGATAATGTTTTTTTGTTGTTCGTCTTTAATTTTTGTCATGAACTTTTAGTCTTAATCATTTTTGAAGTGTTTCAATCCACTGCTGTCTTTATTCTTTAGAAGGCTAAAAAACTGTTACTGATCAGTAGGAGCCCCTTCAAGTTGATCCCTTGTCCTTTTAATAGTACTCCAGGAATCATGAGTAGCTTCTTTCCTTTTTGGTAGACAAGCTATTCCAGGCACATTGGGTAGTTTTGTTCCACAGACCTGGAGTCTCTGAAAGACATCATAGGTCCTTTCAGTGCAAAATGGCGGAGAACTTATGGAGGTACTATCAAACTTACTATTGCCCGTATTAAAATTGAGAAATGTTATCTCCTGACTTAATTTTCACATCATTAAGTTTGAATGAGGATGGTCATTTATTTTGTTTGTTTGTTTAGGTTTCTGTGAATTGCCTTTTGATGTCCTTTGCCCCTTTTTTGAAAATTGAAGTATAATTCACATACCATACAATTCTTGGATTTTCTTATTTTTTTGAGTTGTCCTTTTTCTTATTAATGTATAAGGAGTCTTTGTAGATTGATGAAATTAGCCCTTTCTGTATTACATGTTGCAGATACTGTTTTTCTTGTTTGATATTTTGAATTTCTTACAAATTTATTTATTTGCTTGTTTGTTTGCTGTTGTTGGATCTTAAATTATGATGTTGAATTTATCAGTTTTTTTATGGCTGTGAATTTAATGTTTTAGAAAGTCATTTCCTATTTAAAAAAGGTTTTGTTATGGTTTTAATGCTTCACAATTCAATCTGATTCATCTAAAATTACTTTAGTGAAAGGAGTGATGTATTGGGTCAGATTTTTTTTTTTTTAAAACATCAAATGGCTAGTTATTTGTCTCAACACTATTCATTAAATAAGCCATTGTTTCCAACTATTTTGAAATGGTATCCTTATGTATTCAATTTATCATGTATTGACATCTAATAGAAAAAATGTAGTATATTGTATGGTGATTAGGACAGCAGGTTGTAGAACAAGATTTTCTGGATTCAAATCCTGGCTCCTATCTCTGTGCCCTTAGATAAGTTATTTAATCTTCTGCCTCAGTTTCCTCATTTGTAAAATGACACAGCAATAGTATTTATATCATAGAGTAGTTTATGATGATAAATTACTAAAGATGTAATGAGTGCTCAGTAGATATTGGCTATCATTATTTCTGAACTATTCTGTTTTCAATACTATTATAAAATGTTTTAGTATTAGATAGGAATAATCTTTCTCATTACTTCTTTCAGACTTTCTCTGGATATTCTCTGTTTTATCAGATAAATTTTAATATTATTTCCTCAATTTAAAAAAAGCTCGTTATTTTGTTTGGAAATTATATTGAATCATATATGTTAATTATAGAGATAATTGACACCTTTATAATATTGAACTTTTCTGTCCAGGAATAGGATGTGTCAGAAAGGCTTAGTTAAACTCATGAATAAAATCTAGATGTAATTCCATTTAGAATAGCTTGATTGCTTAATAATGTGTAGGTGTTTTTGTTTAATGTAATTACTAAAAAGATATTTATTATTGAAATCCATGCAGGAGCAATCATTTATAGATAGCGTGAGACACTATGGCCTCCAGATTTTAAATACAGTTTTTCATAAAATAGCATGTTATAGTAGAACAGTCATACTATTAAATCAATATTGTTCCTTTTCCAGAATATTTGTTCCTTTTTACTTTTTTTCTTCTAGGGTGGGGTTTGCTTTCCACAAAGAAAAAAGTACACAGTAGTTTATTACTCTTACTATAATCTCAGTGGTTAAATGTTCTTGAGAAACAGCCAGATAGACCTGTTGGTTTTTCCTCCAGGCTTCTTGATAAGTGGTTTACCTTTTGGAATATCAGCTGGAGGTTCCCTCATGAAAACACCTCTTTATCACTCATGTGCATTTTAGATGACCTTAGGATAGAGTTTCAGGAGACAGTCTGACTAGAGTATGGGTGTGAAATGATTGAAATTTCCACAGAAGTGTGGTGAAATGATCTGCCTAACGCAAATAAACTGACATTTGTGACACTGCTTCGCTCTCACTCGGCTTTTGGCAAGTTTTTAATAAGTATATGAAATCAGTAATAATCTATTACTATTTCTGACAATCATCTGGTGAGCTCACTAGAAACTAAGCACCTTCCTGTGTTCTCATTCATGCGGTAAGTCTATGATGGGGCCTAAGAATCAGCATTTTTAATATCCTGAGTGATTCTGTGAAAGGTGGCCTATGGACCACATTTTGAGAAACACAGCGTTAACCTTTCATAGTAGCCTATCTATATGAATTTCGTATGCAGTTCTTTTCAGAGTTTCTTCCTTTACTCTATCCTCTGATAGCTACTTTATTTGTATTTCTGTGTATATCCCAGGAAAAGAATAATTCCTTTACCTTCCATCCAAACATGCTGGAAACATGCCTGAAATGTAAATCAGGAGTATTTGTTCTACTTTAAGAAATAATTAAACCCCAGAGATTTCCATAAAGGTAGTAGTAGCATTAAGTGGGCGTGAAACTTCAATTAGTTTTTCTGGTATTTAGTGAATTAAGACTTTTAAGTTTTGGAGAGTCATCTGTTGTTGTTTTTTCTTAACTCAACTGGAAAATAGTTTATATTATTCTTCCATGTCCTGAACACATTAGATGTTAGATATAAACGAAACATTGGAGAACAGCAATGCTTTTGTGAAATTACCTCCCTTAGAGCGGGGTTTCACAAATACGAGTCATTGACTTACCACTTTCAGAATCCCTGCCATATCTCTGTACTAAATACATATACTCTTATTTAGTTGATTTTTTTAATCAGCTCACTTTTTTTTACTTCCATTTAGTTTAAAGCAAAAACTTAATATTCTCCTGTGTGTGGAAGTTAACATTGGTGGATAATGATAAAAATAAATACAGTGAAAATAACTGTGTTACTAAATATTAGAAATTGGAGCACAAAAACCCCTAATGAAATACAAACGATAGTAAATGTTTGCTTTGCAAAATATGTATACAATACCTACAAAAAAAAAGTCCTTTTTTAAATAGAATGGTTCCATTTGTGCCTACTCAGATGTAAGGGGATATTCAACTCACTGTCACTTAATTTAAGGTGAGATAAGGTTTTACATCAACATTTTCTTATACTAGTTGAACACCTATATGGTTATTGGGCATTTAGCCAAATGACAGCATTCAATTTTAATAGAGGTCTATGGATACTTTAAATACTGGGGAAGGAAAGCGACACTAAATCACTTCTATTCCCTCTAGGCTGATGCTTATACTGACTTTCAGCTCAGAAAAAGGAATTCTAAGAAACCCTATGAGATTAAAATAACTCCTTTCCCCCGTGTCCTGGGGCCTTTCCTTGAGGGCCAACTGGGTTGCAATGGAGACTAGCCCAGGCGTTCCCTAGCACGATGCTGGACTTCCTGTGCAGCTTTGGTTTGTGGAAGAACATACTCAGGATGTTCCAGGTTCTGTAGCAGAGAGCAGACATCCATTTGTACTGGATCACAGCTGCTTCTCTGCGTGGCGCTGCTGACATCCAGGGAGAGAAGCAGCATGTGTGCGTCCTCTGGGTGGGCTCAGCAAGTAGCCTGTGCAAGTTTTCTTCCACCTGCCATTAACATCATGTCATGTGCCTCCACAGCACTTAGGACTCAGGGAAATGGTGCTTTAGACCGAAGTTTCGTCACATGTTTCTTAAGCAATGAAATAACACCAGATGCTCCTCACCTTGTTCCCTAAATGTCCTGGTATGGACTTAGTATTGTAGTTTTTTAAAAGAGGTCTTCAAAGTATCTAATAGTTGTATTACAGTGTTAGGACTCCTGTCACTACCAGCTCTTGTTCTTTGCTAATATCTGTTTTGTGTACTTAAGTCAGTGTGAAGCAGTACTTCTTGGAGAATAGTGTAATTAATAATTGAAAGACTGATCTGTTGGGATATGAGTAGCATAACTAATTGTCCTCATTTTGAAAGTCTAGCTTGTGAGATTTCTACGAAGGTAAAGAATGGATTGAACAGTAGGTTGAATTGGCAAAGAACCATAGGCAAGATGCGGGTTTCTCTTCCAGATGTTTTTTCCAAATGTGAATTGTGAAGTCGGGCGGTGGCTGCCGTAGTGGCTTGGCACTGGCAGCGGCAGAAGCTGTTGGTGGGGCCTCTGCTGGCATGTGAAGCAGGTCCTGCTGTGCTGTTTCTTTTCGCTTGCCTGCTTGGCTTTATTTCCCAAGTGGACATGATGCTCTGAGCATCTTCTGGCTTGCCACCTGGAGGCTGTGTAACTCTGCAAAGGTTCCATTAGTGTGCAAAGAAAGTAATACGTTCACTGGATCCTTTGAGTCACTTGTCATCACCCCTACCCTTCATGTCCCCGTCCTTAAATCTTAACTCCAGATCCATCCCACGGCACCTAAATCATTCAGTACAGTGACTTCCTGCCAGATGTATTTATTTTTCATTTATGTAAGTACAGCCAGTCAGAGGAGTCACTGGGGTGTAGGGGGTTGGGGAAAGGGAAGGGAAGACCTGCTCGTGTTTCTGAAGGTACATTTAAGGATATTCATTTAAAGTGATGTTAATAAATACTTCATTGTGCTCAGTTTCTTAGAGACCAAGCAGGTCTGCTCCATGTTGAATCCGTATCTCAGTTGAAAGGGAAAGAAAATGAACTTTTTTTTAAATGTAACTTTAAAACAAAATCTTTAATATGGTGAATATTGAGAATTTTGATTCTTCGCAACTAGTCAGTGCATCTTATATTGGCCCTATAAGGTAAGCTTTCGCAGATGTGGTTGCTGGATATTACCTGTTTATTGGCAACCTTGGAGACCTTACAACAGATACGGTCTTTAATCTTATTGTGCTCACGAGCTTGTAGCTATCCTTTACAGTTCCCAATCTAAATGTTTATGGCCTCATTACTTACATACATTGCAGAATGTTCAGTGAAAATCCTCTATTATCTACTCCAGGAAAATCTCTGAAGAAATTTTCCATTAGTCGGAACATGCTAATAATGATTTTTAAAAATTTATGTAAAACACTTACAGTTAAGTCAGTGTTTTTAAAGATGGAAAAAGGTGTATCAGTATGAGGTCAGACAATTAAGTTCATGAACTCATCCTAGCAAAAGCACTACATACCTCATTGCTGAATATCACTACAGTCACCTTGGAAGTACTCCCCTTGGGAAGCTATGCACTGACGCCAGTGCCTAGTCCACCCTTCAAAGCAATTTTGGAACTCTTTTTCGGGAATGGCCATCAGAGCTGTGGTCGTATTACCCTTGATGTCCTGAATGTCATCAATATGTCTTCCTTTCAATATTTCCTTTATCTTCGGGTAAAGAAAGAAGTCATTGGGGGCCAGATCCGGTGAGCAGGGAGGGTGTTCCAATACAGAAGAGAGAACACATTAACAGAAGACTATCTTTATTTTTAACCTCCCCCCCCATAAAAAAGACAAAAACAAAAACGAACTCAGAAGCTTGACAGTAGCTTATTTAAAAGACATAGTTGGCTAAAGCTCTTTCATGAGTTTGTTCAACCTTTATTCTAGATCTCCTTGGTACCTTTTCGAAGGAGCCATGACGATCAAAGTTCATATGGTGTTTCACTTTAAAGAAGGATCGCCAGGCTCAGGTTGAGTTCTGACTAAGTGCTTAATTTCTGGTTTGTAGACATGGGTATTTTTTTCTTATGTGGATCTACTATTGTATTCCCTTTTAGACATTGCTGTTATAGAAGAGAAAAATCAATGTGTACCTAGTGAAAATGATAATAACAGTTAACATTTATTGAATGCTTATTATGTGGCGGGTACTATTCTAAGTACTTTTTATTTGCTTTGCACTGATTTATTTCATTTTACTAACAGCCCTGTGAGATACAGGTACTCTTTATTATCCCATTTTATGGATGAGGAAACTGAGGCACAGAGAAGTTAAGTAATTTGCCCAAGGTCATGTAGGTAATAGATGACACAGCTGGGATTCAATCCCTAGGTAGTCTAACTGTACAGTCTACTATGCTGAATTGTCACTTCGAGTAGACAGTTTTGTAAATTGACGTTCTTTCATTGGGTAGGAATTTGATCTCTGTTATTTCTAAGATTTCCACTGAAGAGATGAAGGATGTATGGTCCGTTAGTGATTGTTCTCTCCTTCTAGTCTACCTTTAGAATCTCTCTCTAAAGGTTCTAACTGCTTGTAGGAGAAAAAAATGGCATGTGAAAACAGTGTTACGTGGATTTTAGTTGCTTAGTTAATTACTTTACAAGCCACTGGAGGCTTAAAGCTTGGCAAGCGAGACATGCATTTCCTAGTGTGGAATTCTCTCTGTTTAAGGGATCTAAAATTTCTTATAATGAACTGCATTCATTTACTTCTACCCTGAACATTCTCTTTTTGCCTAGCATGTTTCGCCAGGGGATGCATGACTTGAAAGTCTGGCCTAATGTAGAAGCAGATGGATCAGAACCCACCAAAACGCCTGGCAGAACAAGCAGTACTCTCTCAGAAGATCAGATGAGCCGTCTTGCCAAGGTAAAAAAGAAGCTATTGGAACAGGTGGAAGGCTCTGAATGATGTCTGTTGTGTTGTAAATGAACATTATGAATTCTGTCAGATTATTTTTTAATTTGAATTTAATTTTTAATGGTAGTCTTATTGAAATAAAATTCACCCTTGGAAAGTGTGGAGTGCATTAGTTTTTAGTAAATTCAAAGAGTTGTGCAGTCATCACCACTATTTAATTTTAGAACATTTCACACAAAAAAGTAACCATGTATCCATTAGTAGTTATTCCCCGTTTCCTCCTCCCTCCAGCCCCTGGCAACTACTAATTTATTTTCTATCTTTGTGTCTTTTCTTATTTTCGACATTTCCTGTAAATGGAATCATATATTACATGGCCTTTTGTGTCTGTAATGCCATCAGATTTGAAAATGTGGAGCTTTTGGTGATATTTCCAAGAGGACCGCCTACCTTTTTTGCTGACTTAGTGTTAAAGATGCCAGTGTTACATGCTAGAGATTCTTATCGTTGTTGGGAAGTGAAGATTCCATGTACTGTTAGCTAGTCTAAATTGCCCTCATTCCACTTCCACCCGTTTTCAAAATTGTTTAATGAAGTGTTTTCATTTAGAAATACAAAAGCTAAGGTCAATTCTGTGCTTAAATCAGAACAGTATAACTTATTTTGTCAGTATCTGTTCATACAGCACTATGCTGGATACTGTTTAAAGATCCGTTTACAATTCTTTTCTTAAGAGACTTTCTTTTCATTCTTACATGTGATTTTCCTTTGCAATCTTGTTAGTACATATGACTCTTTAATGTCTGGAGAAGGTTTGATGCCAGGCGTTTTACAGCTTCTTACCTCAACCTATGTGTGGTAAAAATCTTAATGATAAAAGATTAAGTATTTGCGTTGGCTAGGCTTTGTGCTTCAACATAAAATTTTTGCTGCCAAATCCCTTCTGTGTCTTTTCGCATAGCTCTTTTATGCAGAAATGATGTCATGTCTTCCTAACAGGCTTTGTAACCAAATCACTATTGTCAGCTTCCCTCCTCTATCATTAAATAAATAAATTTAATTTTCACAACCACTCATTCTGAGATTTTGTTTACATTCTTTCATGTGATATTACGAACGTTCTCAGGCTTTTCATGTGTCTGCCTTCTCTTCAAGAGTTTATCTTAGTGATGAACTTTCATTTAAACTACTCTGGGACTTTTATAAACCTTGAATAGTTAATGGAAATTTCATCAGATTGAGCTCATTTATAGCCTGTAGGTCAGAAACGGTTAAATCTCACATGCAAGAGGGACATAGCATGTGTTGAAGAAGCAAATGCTCTTAAATTGCTGTGTCGAGAACGGTATTATGATTCACATTAGGGATAGAACACTAAATTTGAGGGGGAAGGATAGAGTCAAGAAATACAAAGCTGTATAGTTGTAAAATTCATCCACTTTGGTTTTCATTAAATGAATTATATAAGCTTCTGTTCATATGTTCTCAATTTTTTTCCAATTATTTTCGATGGGAGATTCAAAAACAACTTTTATAAGAATTGGCTCTGACATTCTTCAAACAGCAGTATATGCAGCATTGGAATTTGTTTGAATGGGACTTCTGGCTTTTTAATGTAGCACAGTGTTATAGCATACATTTCTCGTTGTTATCTTTTGATTTTTATGGTAGAAGAAAAAGATGTGACTTAATAATGACCAACTTTTAATATTGAAAGAATAACCCCTGAAAGAATTGTATGGGGTATCAGTGCACATTTGCAATTCCAGAACCGATGATTTAAGCATATGCAGAACTAAATGAGGTGTTGGAAAGAAGCCTCCTTAGCATTTTTGTTAATTGGTAACAATCATCGATAGTCTAAATTCTTCATATGATAGCGTATGGCAAGTTGGGTCCTCCTTTTTCAAGAAGTAGTTATTAAAATTTTATATATTGTCTGTATTACCCAGAGTGGTTAACAATTTTCAAGTAAGTCTTTATGCATTGGTTTCTAAATCTTTAAAATAGGAATAAAAATTAATGAGAATAAGCATCTTACAGTCTTTATGATGCTAATTGGAGATGAGCTCTTTTCAAAGTTCTTTGCCCTTAATAGAATTAATTGTACTTTTTGAGACTTCAGAGCTTGCTGTGCTGTGACAGCTTGCATTAGTGTTAACTCATGTTCCCCAGGAACTAAATAGAAACAATTAAAACCAGTAATTACTTTTCTTAAGGGTAAAAATGCATCATGTTTGTAGCATTGTTGAAGGAACTGCTCCCTCTTTGAAAGAAGCTCTTTTTATTTCTTGGCACTTTGGGCTAATATGTTTCATTCTCCTCTATACAGAAGTTGGTATGTGCTTTGAGGAGGTTTCAGAACCTGTTGCATCCCTGCTGCTATTGAAGAAAGTGGTTCAAAATGTCTTAGGTTTGATGACATTGGAAGGTTGAGCACTTGGAAGCAATTTACGGTGGGAAGAACACTAGTGAGTCAGAGATCTGCCATCCTACCAGCTCAGGGAAAATAATTTCTGAGCCTCTAAAATCAGAAGTTTAGAAGGAATGATTTCTGAGGTTCTGTGTATATGCAGCTGTTCATAGTCTGTGTTCTAAAAGTACTGAAATAGCAGAAAATTGGGATTATTTATTTACCTGGATTTTATAGTTATCACCTTAGTAGAGAATAAACATGTGGTCATCAGTTTGCAATTGTGAATGTGTTGTGTCCATGTCATTTCTTTTCTTCTACAACATACGTGCCTCAAGATTTAGTCAGGGCCTGCCCAATGTGAGTGACGTGGCTGTGCTGTTAGATTTTATTTTTGTTGTTTGATTAGTGCTTGCTTCTTAAAGTTTCAGACTGGATTCCTGAGTATAAGTCCCTTTGATACTTTGATATTTGTTATGGTCCTAACTTCTAAACTTAGCAGGGAAAGAGTATACTTTGATACTTGCTATGTTTTGAATTTAAAATTATACTTAGTATTTGTTTTGTTTTTAAAATTGTGACACAATAGCTCTCTTTCTTCCTGCTTCCCTATCACTCTTCTTCCCTCTCCCCCACCTCTCATTTTTCTGGTTCCACATTAAAAAGCTCATTCAGTTACATTATCATTCCCTTCCTTAAAACATTTTGAAATTGTTTTTGGTACAATGCACTTTTAAAAACTGCGCAAGAATGTGTATGCTCATGTTTCTGTTTTCATACAAAAGGAACAGAAAGTTTAGATGTAATACGTATAATTTTCACACTCCCTTTATAAGAAAAGAAATGAGTATTCAAATAGATGAGGTTCACGTGCTTAGAACTGAATGGTTTATATCCTGTTGTTGCACTTTGATTTTCCAGCCAGTGAATTTACTGTGATTGTTTCTAATTGTTGAGAGGGCAGTTGGCTCAAGAGTAAAAAGGTGTACATAAATCTTAATAATAGGAAAGCAGAGTTACCATGCATTGTACCCATGAGCCTAAATAAATGGCATAGCGACAGTTTTCAAACTGCAATGTTAGAAAGTTTATTCAGTTATAGAAATGCGTTAGTCTTGGCTGCCTAGGGATAATGGGACAAGAGGACTGTGAAATGAAGATGAACTATTATTTAAATGGCCTGTGAAAAGATGGCGTCAGATAATTGTTAAGCAAAGAACCTCAAACTCAGGCTGGACTAAATGTTCTTATTCTGACTTACTGCTTAGCGATGAAAGTTGAATTATAACTGCAATGTGAATAAATGCAGTTTAAAAGCCTTATTTCTAGGTTTAACAGTTTACAAAAAAATCAAACTCTTTCAGAAGAATTTTAGTGGAATTAACCTCTCTAATGATTTTACATCATTTTGTGAACGTGAGTGGTTTTTTTTGGGGAAAACTATGTAGTGTGAGAAAAGGAAACAAAACTGACTAGTCTCCAGTTTAGTTCTTATTTTATGTAACTGGATTTCTTAGACTTAGTAGGGAACAGGAAGACATACATGTAGTAATATATACTCCTTCCTCCCCCCTCTCTTTCCCATCCCTAGAGTTCCCTAATGAATTTTTACTATTATTGTATCTTTCTGTTTGCATTGGTTTGTGAAAGTAATCAAAGGCCAGACTTCTGGAGCGTCTCTTATACTTGCATTGCCCATGTTCCGGCCTTTATATGATTGTGGCCTTGAGCAGATTTGCCCATTGTTTCCATCTGCTCTGTTTTTCAGCTTGTCATCCCGTAAGTTTTATGACTAGAATGCATATCCACCTGGGGTTTTGGATGTGACTGCCCAGCTTTAGTGTTTGATTTATATTTGAATCCACGTCTTTAGACATGAAAGGTTAGTGCAAAACCATGCTTCTCAACTGTCTCTTTTTCATTTTAGCATCTCTGCTGGATGCCTTTGGAATGTGCTTTCCTTTCTGTCAATTTGATTAAGAGGCGAGAAAGAGAAAGTAAGGACTAGATGAAAAATGTTTTGTGGTCTGAGTGACACAGAGAGGCTGGGGGATGTTGTGAGCCTTGGTGCAGTGAAGCTGTGGGAAGATGTGGGGATGTTTCAGGCTGCTCTCAGATTGCCTGTACAGGGTCACTGTGGTCCAGGGTCCAGACCTCAGGTTTATAACAGTAGGCACTGGCTTTTTCTAGTTCATCCAGAAATAACGACGTAGTATCTTGTGACTAGGTTCCTGTCAGTCAATTCAAAGGGTTATTTATAATCTAGAGCTGTACTGTTTAAGGTAATAGCCGCAATTCACATGTGACAATTAAATTAAAAATTTAGTTGCTCTATTAGTTACCATAATCACATTTTAAGTGCTCAACAACTGCATGCGGCTAGTGGCTACTTACTGGACAGTGCAGATGTGGAATATTTTCATTATTGCCAGAAGTTCGGTTGGACAGCATTGGCCTACAGTGCCCGTTCACTAATTTGTAATGGATGAGTAACCATGTTACTGTCTTTCTGGTAATCATATTACTTGTGTCTGCTACCCAGGATGCCATTTTTCAAGGCACCTTGGAAATTAAATTAGTCTTCAGGAGATTGTTGATTTCTTAGTGAGCCATGAAGGAACCAGCCTGAAGGAGAGAAAGTTTTGAGAGATATTTCTCTTCGTTTGGGAGAAAATTTTTTTAAATCACTTTATTATTATTTTTAATGTTTTAATTTTTTTTTTTTTTTTTGCATTTTTTTGAAAATTTGTTTCAGGTGTACAAAATGTAATAGTTAGACATTTACATGCTTCACAAAGATGCCTGCCCACTGCGGTTTGGGGGAAATTTTAAAAGGGCTTTTTGACGTTATCTTTCTAGTTGCAGGATTACGTGACTACTGGCTACATTGCATCAAACTGCCAAATTGTCATGAGCACAAAACAATCCTTTAAAATTGAGGTTAAGGTAACAAGATATTTTCTGGTCACATAATTTTTTGAGGTGGGATTGAGGCTCTAGATTTTAAATTATTTTATAGTACTATTTGACCTGCTGAAACATTTGCCCTTGAAAGAAAATACTTTGCAATTGAATGCATTGCATTCAATGGGTACTTGTATTGAGGCATTAATTAGAGTAACTCACCCAGATTTTTATTTTAAGTATGTGGGCAAGTCCTCTTTATCTCCACCACCCGTCACCTGCTATGTCGAAGGCACACTTCTAAATGTTGGCAACAAAGTATATGAAGAGGTTGATGCTGCCATTGTTAGGGCCATTATGAGACAAAATAATAAGTATAATGATAATCACATTGCATGTATAAAGTGCTTTAATATCTATAAAATCCTTTAGCATAGATTGAGAAATGAAATGGAGACATGGTTAAATCATGGCTTTGGAGACCGTTTTTCATTCAGATTCTGTTGTGTCTATGGTTTAAATGTAATCTTAGATGAGCTCCTCAACCTTTACTAAGCCATGGAATGCTCATCTGTAAAATAGGAATAATAGTTATATCTCCTTTTCTGAGTTACCATGAAGACTAAATATAAGTGAAATAAAGTATTTAAAGGATTTAGTATATTGCATGGCAATACTAAGCGCTAATAAATGTTAGCTGTTGTTATTACTTTCTCTTATTTGCTTTTATTTGATTCTAACAAATGTAATAATTGGACTTGTAATATATGTTGGGGAGGGGGAAATTCCCCCCTCTCCCCTTCTTTAGTTCTATCAATAATAAAACTAGCACAAGACCAGATTAACAGGGAAAAAAACAAGTAAATATGTGTGCATGAGAGATGATAGATGATGTTCTCTGAAACGATGAACCAGCCAGTTTTTTATACTTTTTAGACAAACAATAAATTTGTGGAGAAAGAAGAGGACAAAGGCACTGTAGGTTTGGGTACTCATTAGTAAGGACCCTAAACAAAGTTTGAGCTTGCATAGTAAGTTAGTGAAGGAGTAACAGGGTTTGTTTATATGAAGTTTTTGGCCCTGGATTCCTTAACTCTAGCTTTTAAGGTGTCTCTCTCTCTTATCACCCCTGGAGCAAGGAGACCACCTTTCACAGGGGAGATTTACTTTTCTGATTCAAGGAGACAAGGGAGGGTCCACATTCCCTTCTTGGACTGGATGCCATCAAGTAACTTTTCATTCAAAGTAATTGACATGTCGTTGTGGGGTATTTTGGGGTGGCCTGCCCTGGGCCTCGACACAAACTCATGATACATACATTATTTTTAAACTTATGAAAAGATGGAAACTTAGAGAAGTTAAGTGTTTTATTTAAGGTTTCATGTTTACTAAGTTATAGAACCAGGACTTAAAATCAGGTTTTTAAATTCTTTCTATAAATGTCTTTCCAAAGATAAGTATCAGTGGTGTGTTTAAGATTTAAGGATTGTGAAGACTTTGCATGGTGTTGTTCTTATCAAGAAGATTAAAATTGAAAATAGGAGAAGCGGCAGAGGGAATATGAAAACAATGTACATACACCTGTGGGTCCTCAGGTATGGCATGAAAGATGGTGCCCAGTACCTTAGTGAGCAGTGACTAACCTGTGGTGAGTATCCATTACGTATTTGTGCTGTGAATGGACTCCAGTTACAAACAATACTTATGGCTTCAATTGGTGTAGCCAATGCATAAATTAAAAGCAGTAAAACAAAAATGCTCTTAAGATTTCTTTCTCCCATAGACCTCAAAGAACTAAGGTTAAGGAGGAAAGGAAAGACGACTGCAAACAGGATATATATTGTTCAAAGAAACAAAATACAGGAACTTCAGGGTACAGACACATGTGAGACCCCTTTACTAAGGATAAAAGATAAAAAGAACAGATGCTGATAAACTTGTAGAAACATTTTAGAGCTGTAGAGAAGTGACTGATAGTTTCTTTGTGTGATCGCAAAAAAACCCCCAAAAAACAAAAAAAAAAACTTTCACCTAGAAAGTTAGCAGTGAAGTCTCATTTATTTAGCCCAAGCTTTCGTCAAATTATTGCTTAATCATAGGATAATTTTTCAGAAGGTTGAGGAAAAAAAGACATGACTATTCCAGGACTAATTATAACCTATGTGAAGGAACAAGTTGGTGAAAGGGGAGTAACAGGAACTTTGGAAAAAAAACTAAAGTTGTCACATTATACTTTTGGATTGCAATTATAATCGAGGAATGAAATAATGAACCAAGTTAGAGATGAGTCTTGGACTGTAAGAAAACGGTTCTCAACATGTTTGGAGGAAAGGCATGATATTTTAACAATTTGAGAATCTAAAAGAGAGACTCGGTGAATTCAGCCCAAGAGAAACTGTGAGTCACAAGAGGTGGTTTGGGCTGGACATATAAATTCAAGGCTTACTACCGAAGGTGCCAAAAAAATATATGCAAGTGGACATTTTACTCAACGCTGCAATAGTTCACCGTAATCAGAAGTGTCTGGACACTGATGGTAACCACTTTGAGTATCTCTTGTAATTGCAGAAGTCAAATGTGACTTGTTTTCATCTTTTATTATTAGTATATATTGAGTATTACAATTTTAATAGTTTTTCCTTTCTTAAAATGTGTATACATTTTTTTGGCATTCTCTGTGTATACCTATAGTAATAACATCCTGTTCTTTTCTTTGTGTTTTGATTCTTTGATTTATTTTTTATATTTTTATATTATTTTATTTGGAAATATTTTATTTCAAATTTTCTATTATCTGCATTTCTGGTGCATATATTCCAGTTTTTATTATGGTTATTGACTTTAGCTTTTATTGGATTATAATTTTAGATTGCAAATTCATCCTTTACAGAGGTTACTTTTCTAAATTGTTATACCTATTTTACTGTTATTTTGCATTTTTAGCTGTTTGTTGTGGGAGGATTATCAGTTTGTCTTTGTTTTCTACATTATTGAAACTAGAAAGTAAACTCAACATTATTTACTTATCTGCTTTTGATGTTAGACAAAACTAGAGAACGGAAGAGACTTATTGGGAAATAAGATCGGCAAATGTTTTGGTTTTTGTGATTTAAGAAATGAGTTTTGTTATAAACTGGACATCACTTTTTGTTATAAATCCTAGAATAGATTATCAAATTAATGATTTATGTGTATTTTAAAACCTGTATGCATGTAATGGTATTTTTGTAGTTAGATTTCAGAGAAATGAGGAACATGGGATTATCCAAGGATATGTTTTGAAAAATGGAGGCATGACCTTTATGCTTTTAAAATTAATAGAACTATCAAAACTGGTTGAAGATTTAAATAGTAATGAGATACATTATAACTGGGCAGAGACTAGCAGTCAAAACCTTTGATTTATAGCTCTTATGGTGGCTCATTGAATAACCAATTATTTCTGTATTTGTGGATATTTTTTCATTGATAAAATATGGTTAGCTGGACTGAAATCATTTTCATGAATAAACTAACATTGTTAGTAAAACTAATTTAATTGGATAAATTATTTAGTAGGACCTATTAATGTTTTTCCTCCTCATTGTAATTATGTAATTTACTGTTTTCAGAATATAACACTAAACTAGAGATACTTTGAGTTGATTTTATGTTAGGGGTTTTCTTGGGAAGTTGGTATTCTTTGTAACATCTGTACTTGATTAGGTCTCTTTGCATAAAGAAAGTGCTTTTTTTTCCATAGTGATAATGATTTAGGTCATAACTGAGGTAGCTTGATAATCTTTAGTTTTCTATTTTCCAACCAGATTTATGAACTATTAGTTATGGAACAGTATATGCAGTATAGCATTAGACCAATTAGAGCAATTTAGGAATGTGAAGCTGGTACTCATAATTATGTAACCCACATTAAGTAAATGGACATGGAAAGTGCATACAAGGTTTTGTCTGTATATATCTCTGTTACATTTACATGTTATCTACAAAGTAAAACAAGCCATTGTGACTTGACCATATATATAGTAATGAGTACAGTAGAAATAATTTCATGTTCTCGAAAAATGTGAGTGCCCCATTTATATATTTTGTCTATAATGATATACTTGACTGACAAGGAAAAAAAAATTTTAAATCTTGTTTTTTAAATGCCTATGTTTTAGAGAAAGGAAAACAGTGATCAAACGTATTAATGGAGACATTTGTAGCTTTAAAAAGGAAAAAAAACCCAGAATCCTGGCTATAAAATTTGAGTTGGGCAGAGTAGTCTCATTTTGTTCTATTTCCTTCCTCACATGTTTTGTAAATGACAGTAATAACAGATTATGATGACAGCTGCTGAAATTTTCGAGGCTATGAAACTTGTTCAGTGACAACATTGACATCATCGAAAATACCTCTTAGCTACAGGTTTTTGTATAAATAATATGTGTAACTTATATAAACATAGCTTATTTGAATTGATTATGTGTTGCCATTCTTTTGTGTCATAAAAGGAGGGTTTGAGAATCTCTTAGAAATTTATTCCTAATGATACATAGTAGAATCTTCCTTTTATCAGTCATTTTGGTTTGCTAACTGTTTTCTAAGACTGTCAAAACTTTTGGATTTGTCTTGAAATCAGTGGTAGCAAGTAGACTAAATTTGTTTCGTGAGGGTAAGATTGAACTCTAAAAAGAATATTGGTTTATGTCCTGTAAATCTATTGTCTGTCTTTACAACTATAATTTCTGCCAGGAAAAATAGAAGTAATGTGGTTTTAAGACGAGATTAATCTTTGAGAACTTTAGCTGAATGAAACTTTTATGAGGCAAATGCCACTCTTCCTGAATAAGATTTACATGTAGAGTTTCAAAGTAAAATTGAAGATTTGTGGCTAAGACTTCATTAATCAGGAAGATAGAAGTAACTCCTATGCTTCCAAAGAATTAAATACATAGGCGTGTATGCAAATTCTCTAACATATACACACAACTCCTTTTTTACTCTCAGTAGTTCAAATGAATTCTTACATACAATTACATTTTGTCTTGAATTATAAATTACTGCATTGCTTGTATTTAATTCGGTACAGATGAGACTTATTGTCTTATGTTTATTGAAGAATTATACTTTTTAATAATAAAAATTTATAAGTGAACTATAGTGCATTATGCAAATGGACTGGCTGACTAATAATGGAATTCTGTTCAATGAGTATTTATTAATTCAGCTCAGTTTCTAGTCTAGGCTGAGGAAAGTGTTAGGGTTGAAAAGGTTACATTACGGCCTTCACCTTGAGGGAATTTAGAGGAACAAGATATGTTTGAGGTAGTTGAATAAACACAACCCTGTAAAATCATGCTGGAAAAAATATATTCTTGCATATAGTAGTACCATGCACTTTTGTTGGCCAATATTCCTATAAATGCTTCAAGAGTGAAATTTTGAACATTTAAATAGGATTTGTGAATCTAAGTTTTCTATCTGGTGATAGAGAAGGCTGGATTTTTTGATTGTTTGTTTTTCAAGTGGCAGAGAAAAAAATGAAAAAAAAAATACAGCTTTGTCATTTTTTCCCCCTTAGATTCTCTATGAAAGTATATGTGTATCTACCGTGTTTCCCCTAAAATAAGACTGGGTCTCATATTAATTTTTGCTCCGAACGATGCATTAGAGCATGTTTTCAGGGGATGTCTTATTTTTTCATGTACAACAATCTACGTTTATTCAAATACAGTCATGTCATCTTCTGGAACATCGTGATAATGTACTAAATGCATCCATCTGACTGACGATCTTAACTGGGGCTTATTTTTGGGGTAGGTCTTATTTTCGGTGTTTTGGGAACCCAGTGGACCAAGCATCACCTATTATATAACTACTTTTGGTGGGGGGAATCAATTTTTGTGCAGCTCTTCTGTTAAAGTTGTATTTTTGACATAAGTAAGGTTATTTGATACCTAAAGCCTATAAATTTCTATATTATAGGAATTTTTATTAGCCACATATTGAAAAATGGTAGCATCATTCAATTTATATGGTTCTTTAGTTGGACCTAGTTGAAAGGCCCTTGGAAGAAATAATTTGAGAGTACAATTATGTTCTGCCTGGTTTTCATTTCAGATGGTATCATTAATCAAATACGTTATTATTCTTTGAGTTTTTATCATGAGGTAAAATAACTATTTATCATATCCTAATAAATGCTGACCTTTAGTGGTTTTCTCAAGAGAGATATTTTTCTACAATTTGAAAAAGTTTTAGTTTTTAAATAACATTTTTCCTTATTACAAAGATAATATGCATCTTTTGCAGTAATAGAAGATTGTTAAAGCGCAAAGACCATAAAAATCACCTCTGACCCCCTTCTCAGAAATAATTATCATTAATATTTTAGTTGATGTGCTTTCAGTAAATCATATGTTCTGTATGAATGTATATGTAGTTATTTTTAAATTGGGATCATAGTGTGTGTGTGTGTTTAATTGAATTCTGCTTTTACACTTAATGGCATCTCAAATTTGTTTCAAGTCATTTAAGATACAGCAGATCCTCAAATGACATCATTTCCTTATAATGATGACATGCTTTAGAAACTTAACTCTTGTTTGTATCTATTAGCCTGTGGTGAAATTGGTTTTGTTACGTGTTGTTTTACTTAAAGTTACAGAACCTATCAATGGTGTTAAGTGAGGTGTATTTGTATAACAAGGTGTACTTGTATAACATGACTTGTACAGACTTCAGGATTTTGCGTAGTATGGATGTGCCATAATTCATTTCAGTAATGTACTGTGGTTGGATATTCAAAGTGTTTGCAATTTTGTGCTTATGTAAAGCCGTTAGCAACTTTAGATTTTTCTATTTGCTTGACAATAAAAAGTGAGGATTTTGCTTTTGAGTTGTTTTTAGATGGCTTATTTGATTTGCTCATATGCTATATTTCCAAGTTATTAGACATCCTCACAAGTATATGTGGGTACTGAAAATCAGGATCAAAATTTAGTATACATCATTGCTTTTATTTTTATTCTATTATATTCTGTCTTATGTGTTCATCTCGTTTTCAAAGCGAGCTATTAAACTCCTTAAGCAATTATGCCACCTTTTAGTAAGCAAACAAAACTGACCCACGTTTCATAGCATCTGTGAACTTGGGCCATGTATATAGTATCGTTTGATAAATACGTGTTCATTGGTGTCTTTTGTAAAGAAAAATTAGGTATGTGAACATGGAAGAAACTGGCTAGGGAAAATGTGTAAAGCAGAAATCATCTTTCCAGTTTTCTTTTGAGTCTGTCCATCTGTCTGTCTCTCCATTTACCTCTACAGATTTGTGGGCAGACTTGAAATAGATAAACATTGTTTTTCAGTCCTTCTTACTCTTTCCTTTTCCCTTTCAGGCTTTTTAAATGTAATGTCTAGAAAAATGTAAATCATGATGACCTCAAGAAAGCTGATTCCCAATAAGCATATATGCATGTAAAGATATTCCTACTCTCCACCTTGAAGAGAACTTGATTTATTTTCAGTTAAATAGTTACTGAGAACTACCATCTCTGTTTAATGCCTGGGAACACCAAGGTCACCACTATGCTGACAAACAAGCTGTTTCCTCTGCTGGAAGATTTCATCCTCTTGTTTAGCTGACCCCTTATCCTTCAAGTTTCTGCTTAAATCTACCTGAGAGGCCTTCTCAAGACCCTCGTTATTTTCTGTCACAGCACCCTGTTCATTACTTTCATGTCACTGTTTCAATTTGTAGTTACACATACAGGCATTTACTGTAAGAACGGCTCACCCATTCCTATCTTTAAGTTCTTGGAGGGCAGGGAACTTGCTTCTCTTCACATTCTGTGATTATCTCCAGAGCAGAGGACCTGACAGAAGTTTGAAACTTACCAACAGCAATCAAGTGGTATGTATGTATTTATGCTGAAAATTCAGGCATACCTGGGAGATACTGCAGGCTTGGTTCCTGACCACCACAGTGAAGCAAGTTGTAATCTTTTTGCTGGTGGAGGGTCTTGCTTTCAATCTGTTAAAGTACAATAAAATGAAGCTCAATATAGAGAAATACTCCAGTATATAAATACTATGGAAAAGGGACCAAGGGCCTGAATCATTCTCTTCTCCAGCTTCCTTTTGAAATGTCACTCCTTCCCCCTTGCCTTACATTGACTCCCCAAAGCTCTTGAGCTGAATTCCAAAGTATACAAACATTTAATTTCAGTGCTGTCACCCTTCCACTGTGGAAGGCCTTTCAATAAATAAAAACATTCTTCAGTGAGTAAGTGCTAGGTTCTCTTAACCACTCGCAGCTCCAGCTCTCAAGGAGCTTATAGTCTACTGGGGCAGATTCGAATATAGAGCAAGGAACTCTGAGAAGTGATCGTGGAAGTCTGTCTATTCCCGACACCACGATCTGGTTTGACATTCATTTTCCCTGCTGTTCTTAGTCTATATCCAATGCAGCAAGTTGGCCTACTTTTAGTTCTGTCCTTGGTACTTGTATTGAACACCTATAGTTCTGAGACATCCTCCTTAAGCACATATTTCTGTCCTCCCATTAAACCTGATCATACATGATTAGTCCCCAAGCAGTTTCCTCAACATCTTGTTATTTCATTCTTACAGATTCTCTTTACTTAAATAGCTTTTAAAACCCCTTGCTGTTTAATTCTGGGAGAAGTTCAAGTCCAGTAATTATGCTGTTTGTGACAGTGGGCTTTTCCTCTGAGCGCTGTATGACTTCCTGTGAATTCTGTAGAAACTTGTATTCCTTACAAAGAAAGAATGCACTGATTTCTTGACCCATCTTTTTCCTAGGATGGGCACCCTAGTGAGGATGATTTCTTCACACGCAATTTGAAACACAGTGTACTAGTTTTACCCTGCTGTTCAACAGAATGCAGATTTTCTCTTTTGAAAGATATAGGTCACTGGCATTTCAGACACAAAATGAAATACAAATTGTTAAAGTTCATTGTTGGTCTTCATTATCTATAGAAGTTCCCAGCTTGGAGAGAACTAGAAGTGGCTTTAGACTGGAGAAAAATACCCAAGTCTTTCTACATTGTTAACAACACCTATGAGAGAAGAAATGACATAGGTTTGGGGCCTTTACAATAGCTGCTAACGATTTGCATAGTGCTTTATAGTTTTACAAAATTTTTAGTAAAATGTTTTCATCCAATTATTTAATTATTTCTCCTACACTGAGTCATAAAAGTAAAAATTCTTGTGGTTTGAAAGAACTGAAAAGGGTAGCAGGAATGTAGCCTGTCAGTCAGAGCATTGTAGATTATTTTGGACAGGAAAGCAGTGGCCAATCATTTAGGAGTTATGAAAGCTAATTCTAGGCTTTTCCCTGCTGCCTAAAGTCCAGCCAGGAGCAAGCTCTGCCATCTCCAGATTCTCTCCCCCTGCTCTTTTGTAATTGAGCAATTGGTTATATGATTGGACTTCCCAAGAAGTGCTGTGCTAGCTAGTCTCCCAAGGTGGTCCTCCATGAAACATGCCTCCCACTACTCGTACCATTCTGCATTGGACCTGCACTAGCCCTGTGACTCATTTTCAGCGACGTGATGCAGCCGAAGTGATGCTCGGCTTGTTTTAGGCCTAACACTTAAGACAGCCTGATTGCTTCTGGTTTTGCACTTCTGGGAACAGCGAGCCACCATGTAAGATGTCTTGCTACCCTGATGGAGTGACGGTGTTGAAAGACTGTGAGATGGAGCCGCCCTGGGAGTAGAAGCAGGAAGAGAGAGGCCCCACCACCCAGGTCTGCTAGCTGAGCCCACCCTCTTCCATAAAGGCATTAGAAGTGGGAGTGAAACTCTTGGACATTCCAGCTCCAGCCACCAAATGACAACAGCCTCAGCAGAAACTGTTAGACCAACAGAAAAAAAACATCAGGTGTCCCTCAAAATGATGACTTCCCCACGAATCCTGAAAAAGCATAAAATGGATGTTTTAAGGCGCTAAGGTTTGGGGTGCTTTGTTACCTAGTAGTAGATCAATAGCACGGGTGGCTAGGGGACATTTTGAGTGGTAACGTTCCAGTTCTGCAGAAATTATAAAACTAAATCAAGCAGCGCAATATCTAGGAATTCTGCTCTCAATCTCAAGAGTCCGGTGCGGGAGGCAGGCTTGCAAACAGCCTGATGCAGTTGCTTTGCATTCGCAGTATTGCAGTGATCTTGCCCTATCGGGGTATATTGGTTTTCCTTTCTTGTTGATTGTAGCGTTTCATAGTGTGTGTACCATCGTTTACTCAACGATTCCCACTGTAGATGGACATTTACATTCTTTTATGTCTAAATTTTCTTTATTGTAAATAATGATACACAAATGTGAATGTATCTATGATAATTTAAACTTGTCGTCCAAAGTGGCTTTATCAGTTTACGGTACTGCTGTCCTGACTATACGTTCTTTGGTTGCTGTTTGTAAGTTTGGGAACAGTCATCTTTAGTATTCATATAGGGAAGCTAGGAATATACTTTCTATGTAGGAAGTAATGTTAGCGGCAAACATGAATTCGAAACAAGTGAAAATGACTTTTTTGGCATGTTTAGATCTCAGATTGTGGACGTTTAAAATTTTTTTTTAATTGTTTTTCTTTAACAAAACATAATGATTAGTCATTAGCCCAAGCCTTTCTTATCTTGATAGTTGTGTATGGTTTCTGTTATGTATCCGGCTATATCAAATGTGAAGGTGAGACAAAAGCAATTTTAAGAAGACGGTATAGAGCTTTCCCGCATACCTTCTGCCCCCATATATGCATAGCTATTATTAACATTCCCCACCAGAGTGGTATATTTGTTACAACTGATGAAACTAAAAAAAAAATAAAATTGATGAACCTACTGGTACATCATTGTCACCCAAAGTCCCTAGTTTACCTCAGGGTTCACTATTAGAGTTGTACATTCTATGGGCTTGGGCAATTGTATAATGACAGGTATCCATCATTATAGTATCATTCAGAGTAGTTTCATTGCCCAAAAAATCCTGTGCTCCACCTGTTCAACCCTACTTCCCTCAATTCTGGGCAACCAATTATCTTTTTATTGTCTCTATACCTTTTCCAGTTTTACCTTTTCCAGAATGTATATAGCTGGATTCATACAGCAGTCATTCAGATAGGCTTCTTTCACTTAGTAATATGCATTTAAGTTTCCTCAGTGTCTGTTTATGGCTTGATAGTCCATTTCATTTTAATGCTGAATAATATTATACTGTTGTGAGTACCACAGTTTATTTATCCATTCAGTACTAAGGGACACCTTAGTTGCTTCCAGGTTTTGGCTATTACAAATGAAGCTGCTATAAACATTTCTGTGTAGGTTTTTGTGTAGACATTATTTTTCAGCTTCTTTAGGAAAATACCAAGAAGTGTGATTCCTGGATGGTATGGTACAGTTATAGGACATAGGACAACAACTCTCGTTCATTGCTGGTGTGAAGGCAAAATGGTACAGCTACTTGGGAAGGGAAGATGGGGGTTCTTCCAAAACTAAACACAAGTCACATTCATTTTTGTTATCGGTATATATTGAGTATTACAGTTAATACAGTTTTTTCCTTTCTTAAAATGTGTATACATTTTTGTGGCACCCTCCATATCTGCTGTTGTTTAGTTCTTTTATTTCGTTCATCAGAGTTTGTAGTTTTCCTCATATCGATTTTTTTATAGATTTTGTTAGATTTTCACCAGATTCATTTTTGGGGGTGCTAATGTAAATGTTGCTTTTTTTTTCTTTTTAATAACAGCTGTATTGAGATATAATTTACATACCTCTGTGTCTTTAATTTCAAATTCCGCTTGTTCATTGCTAGTATGTAGGAGAGTAACTGACTTTTGTATATTAACCTTGTATTCTGTTAACCTTGTTATTATTGCTTATTAGTTCCAGGAATTTTTTTTGGTCCATTCTCTCATATTTTCTACATAGGTGATCATGTCATCTGTGAACAAAGACAGTTTTATTTCTTTATTCCTAGTCTCTGTTTTACACTAGCCATCACTTCCATTATGGTGTTGAAAGGATGAGCATTACTATTTTTTATCTTTCTTTCTGTGAGATGTACGTTAACATTTTCTCCATTATATTTGTTCTACAGCTCACCAAAGCCCATCGACAAGGACACATGGTGAAAGTAGATTGGCTGGACAGATTGACATTTAGAGAAATTGAAATGATAAATGAGGTGGGTTGTATTTCTCTTTTTTATTTCAAACTATTTTCTCCAGATATTTAAATCAACATTTTTTTAAGAAGAATTATTCATTGCCAGGTATCTGACAAATGTGGGATTATTGGGGTAACATGTAGTTGGGAGTTCTATATTAATAAGTAGAAAACTTGGGATAGCTGCCTTTCGTATATTTTAATGTTATGTCCAACCATGAAGTAGGTAGTGGATATAAGTGTACTAAATATCATGTAAGTGAAGCCCGTATAAGTTTGATGGCTCACTTGCGTGTTCTAACTCTGGCAGCTCAGATTCAGTACAGTGCTACCTCTTCAGTGACCTTAAATCATCTTTAGCAAGTCCTTTCCCTAGTTAAGATACTTTTTGTCTTATGTACTACATATAGGACTCTGAACTTTTAATAAAGTTATATGGTTCAAGTAGTTTATTTCTTGATCTTATGTATTGGTGTAGAATATGTGTAAAAGATGCTTGAACGAAACTCTTTCCAAAAGTTACAACACATTTTTTTTCTTTTTTTCTATACCTGTACTGAAACACTAGGTATTTGGCCTAACATTTGGTATCTAGAAAGCAGAAGTAACAATTATATTAATCACATCTGGAAAGAGAAATACTAGTTTTGTGATATGCCTAGCTTATAGTGACTTTCACAGATCAGTGTTCTCTGAAAAGTTTTCAGGAGGTGGAAAGAGAGAGAAATGTTTAGTTTTACAACAAACACTTGTAAAAGTTGTATGCTAGCATTATTCTTTTTTTTTTAAAAAGAAATTAGTGGTATTTAACAACTTTTATATTCAGTGTGAATACTGGGCACCTTTTACAAAATTATTTATAGTGCATTCTCATATATTTAAACTGGAAGAAAAGTTTACTCTTTTGAATTTTTATAATAATCACCCTCTAAAACTAGTTTAATCAAAATGCTTACCCATATTTTTCTATTCTTCAGTTTAGGTATCCCTAGGGTAGAAAAGGTAATGTTAGGGCTCACTTTGTCCAGCCTTTCCCATTCTCCCCACCCTCCTCTTTAAAAGACAGAGACCATTACCATAATAGACTATATAATATGCTTCATAAAGCTGAACAATTTAAATGACCTTTTTAGCCTTTTATGATTGTATACATATAGATTTAAAGCTATTTTAAAAACTGTTTGGGGTCAAGACTAATTATCCTTTTAGACTTCATTATTAACATAGTATTTGTGCTTTTTTAAGAGGACAAATTGATACACAGAGTCATCATTTTTTTATGTTCAGGAAGAAGTAACCATTTCCCAGTATACTTAAAGTTTATTGATAAAAATTTACAAATGACTGCAAGTCATCTTAAGACCATTTATAAATTGTGAAAAACTTGTAAAGATTATATGTGTTGAAAATAATTGACCTCAGTCCTTACTAACATGCTTTGTTTTACTTTTGATTTTTGTTGTACTTTTAGTAATTGCTATAGTTAGATTAATCATATGGTTTAAGGATGAGCTGTTCTTTGCTTAAAATTGTTAGAAGTACAAAAACAATCTTTACTTTGGAAACAAAATAGTTCACATACAAATGCATACAAAATACTGTCAAAATTTTATGTAATAAAATCCAAACTGCTGAATAAAGCAACAGTGTTATTAAGTTTCAGGAGGGAGTTATAAGTGAATAGTGGGAACTACAAGCTAAACAGCAGGGCTATATGTAATAAAATAGTAGTGCTACATGGAACAATTTCATTTATAATACTGAAATAAAAATTGGTTAAATTTTAAGTTGTACTTTATAGATCCATGTATTACTGAAGTGGGAATAACAATATATACTGATTCTTTAAAAGAGTGTTAAAAATGATCACTTTTCTTTAAAAACAAAACAAAACAAAAAACCTCTTTTTTTTTTTTTTTTTTAGAGTGAAAAACGAAGTTCTAATTTCATGTACTTGATGGTTGAGTTTCGATGTGTCAAGTGTGATGATAAGGAATATGGTATTGTTTATTATGAAAAGGTATTTGTCTTGGAATTGTTTATGGTCTCTAAAGTATAGGGGAGGGGAACCATTAACAAAAATTACTGTTGTTCCTACTGAGATGAATTATTTGGTTGCAAGATGGCAGTAGACAGCTGTTAGCAGCAGCTGTTTATGTATGCACAAATCAAATCATATAGCTACAACAAGATTACAAAAGCCGATCATTCATGTAATGCAGTTTTGGCTTACAGAATTCAATAAATAGGCAAGAGATCAAAAACTTTTTGATTAATCGTTCTGCAAATTGGCACGTAGGACATTAAAGCAATAGCTTTATTAACAATTAGAATTCATTTGAAAAGTAAAAAAGGAATCATTTTTAAATGGTAACTTGTTAAATGTTAAGGATTTGTTTGTTGTTTGAGGGTATATATAATGTGTTGGAATTGTGTATGTGACCCTAACATAAGTATGCGTGTGAAAGACTTTACAGATCTGCATTTATTTATATAATATATGCAGAATTAAGAAAATTATGTTAATAGTAGGCTGAGTAATAACACATACCCAGTTCTGGATTTCTTCTGGTCTGCTCATTGTGTGAAAAAAGTAAAATATGTTTGACGTGTACCTATTGGAATAACACCTGTGCCTTAAATGCTTGTTGAAGGGTCTTCATTTAAGTGCTACAGAAATAATTCTATGCATAGTTCAAAACCACATAAATCAGATACCTTCAATTATTTTAGAAATGCTTAGACAAATGCTTAAAATCAGTGTGAATGAGGACAGACTTTTGATACATGGCATAGTAGAATAATATTTCTTCTATCCGATAGCTAAGCTTATACGCAGTATATTTATTAGAAACAGCACTTTTAAATTACATTTAAATTTTAGTGTTGTTTGCTAAAGCTGTCACAAGTGATTTTTAAATATAAATATAAATTATTATTTGAAGGATGTTTTCATAATGGAGGTATAGGGTTTGTATAGTTAATTTATATCACTTTTATTATATTTTTCAAGTTTATATTTTTTCCCTTAAGCTTGTCTCCCTTTCCTTCAGCAAAAGGGTAGGAAATGTTAACTTATTTCAGTTTTTTATTTTGTAAATCATATTCCCTAGGGAAAAAAAGAAGGTAGAAAGATAGACTAACGTTTTTTTAATTCATTAGAAACACTGTTAAAAAGAAAGGGAAATGTAGGTGAGTGAAATTTTGTCATGGATACTTTTTAATAAAATTATATTTTACATTTTATACTATATGTGATTTCATTAAAAGCAATATTTCCTGCCTATATGGAGTTTATATTGCAAAAGCATGCTAATGGAGGTGGTACTTTTGAACATTGGAGATGTGAAGGATCTTTTGAAAGACAGCTTTGATAATAGATGAAATAATAACAGAATAGAAATTAGAAGAATTTCAAGTATTTTTGAAAAGGTTCTCGACCCCTTTCTACTGCTTCTTGAAAATTGCCCATAAATTAATGCCTGTGTACCTACCCTGTCATATTTCCACTTAGTGTAAAGATTGCTGGGCCAGTGTATTGAATCTAATGGAAATAGACTTTCTTGTCACTTGTCTTTTGTGACAGATAGCCTTAGTGAAGATTACTTGTCACAGTTGGGCTGATAAATGTGTTTTCTGGTGTTGTGACTGAGAACCAGCCTGTTAAACAACGGCTGTGGGAATTTGTGGTTTTCTGTAAGACTCAATTACTGAACTAAAGTAAAGTCACAAAGTACTTCCCCTCTTTCAGTTTGTCCTGATTTTGTTGAACATATCTAAAATTGAAAATACAGTAGCATTTGGAAATTGACAGAAAAACTTGATGTTAGTTGTACAAATGTGAGGAAATGAATTTGACCTTAATTATTAATTAGATTAGCCTTTTCCAGTATGTATGCAGTGACATTTATTATGCTGAATTACCTTTCTTGCCTGAATTGGATAAAAATAAAAGCCAACATTCTTCAAAAATGATAATACCAACAAAATAAGACAGCTTTATTTCTTAAGAATTGATTCTCATTATTTAAGTTTACATTATGTCAAGTAGGCATCCCTCTCAGGATCAGTGCTGCTGAGTCTCTAGCTGTGTATAAATTTGCGTAACATTAATCCCACACTTAAAATTCTACATTTCATTGGAACTCAGTTGTGATCATTTGAAGTTACAAACATCCACTTAGTAGTTTTTGCAAGTGATGCAACACATCCATTGTGCCATATTTTAATTATGTCGTTTCTTGTTCCATGTTTGAAAATGAGGACATATTTTTTTTGAGTCGCTGTCGTCATAAAGTATTAAAAAAAAAAAAAAAAGCAATCTGCTATTTCCAGACCTCATATTTCTAAAACCGATTACAAATTTTTATTGTTAGATTTCATTTTTCTCAAAAAGTTTTATCAGCAACAAAAGGTAAAAAATAGATACGTATTTTAAAATACAGTTGAAGGAAGATTAATTTTTTTAAAGGAAGGAATGATGTTCATTAAATAGAATTAAATACATTGAAGTGTACATTATTATGTTTTGTTTCTTACTATTTGGTTACATTTTATTTATTTGTATTTTTTAACTTATTACACTGTAATCCAGGATGGTGATGAGTCATCTCCAATTTTAACCAGCTTTGAGATAGTGAAAGTTCCTGATCCTCAGATGTCTATGGTGAGTTATTGTCAAATTTCTTATGAAAGTGCTTTATTCTACAGTGATTATAGCATAGATCCACATCATACACTTTCTTTTTAAAAAGTATACCTCAGTTATCTAAAATTGATTTATAAATCCACTTAGCTATCTGGAATCGCATTCAGATGGGATTCTTACAAGAAATACTATCATGCAAAAATAAGGTTAGGATGATACAGCGTTGGGGAGCCATTTTATTTGGATTATTGAAAGAGCTAGGGAATGTGGTCTTAAAGGGAGGACTTGGGAGAACAGGTACAGGCACACTTTGGAGATGCTGCGTGTTTGGTTCCAGACTACTGCAATAAAGTAAACATTGCAATAGAGCGAGTCACATGATTTTTTTGGTTTCCCAGTGCATATATGGAAGTTATGCTTATACTATACTGTAGTCTGTTAAGTGTGCAATAGCATTATGTCTAAAAAAGTGTACATACCTTAATTAAAAGATACTTTACTGCTAAAAAATACTAGCCATCATCTGAGCTTCCAGTGAGTTGTAATCTTTTTTGCTGGTGGAGAGTCTTGCCTCCATATTGATGGCTGCTGACTGACCAGGGTGATGGTTGCTTAAGGTTTGGGGTGGCTGTGACAGTGTCTTAAAATAAGACAGTGAAGTTTGCCACATTGATTGCCTCTTTCTTTCAAATGATTGCTCTGTAGCGTTTGATACTGTTTGATAGCATTTTACCCACAGTAGAACTTCTTTCAAAATTGGAGTCCTCTCAAACCTTGCTGCTGCTTCATCAACTAAGTTTACGTAATATTCTAACTCTCGTTGTCACTTCAACAGTCTTCACAGTATCTTTACCATGAGTAGATTTCGTTCCAAGAAACCATTTTCTTTGCTCATCCATAAGAAGCAACTCCTCAGCTGTTAAAGTTTTATTATGCGTTTGAAGCAATTCAGTCATATCTTTAGGGTCCACTTCTGATTCCAGTTCTCTCCTTATGTCCATCACATCTGCAGTTACTTCCTCTATTGAAGTCTTGAACCTCTGTAAGTCATCCATGGGGAGTGGAATCAACTTCTTCCAAACTCCTGTTAATGTTGATGTTTTGACCGCTTCCCATGAATCACGAATATTCTCAGTGGCATCTAGAATGGGAACTCCTTTCCAGAAGGTTTTCAGTTTGCTTTGCCCACATCCCTCAGAGGAATCACTGTTTGTGGCAGCTGTCCTTACAAAATGTTTTTCTTCATAAGACTTGAAAATCGAAATTACTCCTTGATCCAGAGCTGCAGAGAATGTTTTGTTAGCTGGCATGAAAGCAACATTAATGTAGTTGTAGATCTCTATCAGAGCTCTTGGGTGACCAGGTGTATTGTCAATGAGCAGTAATATTTTGAAAGGACTCTTTTTTTCTGAGCAGTAGTTCTCAACAGTGGGTTTAAAATAGTCAGTAAATCATGTTGTAAACAGATGTGCTGTCATTCAGATTTTGTTGTTCCATTAATAGATCATAGGCAGAGTAGATTTAGCACAATTGTTAACTACTGTAGAATTTTCAAAATGGTGAATGAGCATTGGTTCAACTTAAAACACCAGCTGCACTGGCTCCTAACAAGAGAGTCAGCCTGTCCTTTGAAGCTTTGAAGCCAGGCATTGCCTTCTGCTCTCTAGCTATGAAAGTCCTAGGCAGCATCTTCTTTCAACATAAGGCCGTTTCCTCTACATTGGAAATCTGTTGTTTAGTGCAGCCACTTTCTTTAATTCTCTTAGCTAGATCTTCTGGATAACTAGCTGCAGCTTCTACATCAGCACTTACTGCTTCACCTCTCATTTTATGTTAAGAAGATGGTTTCTTTCCTTAAATTCTGTGAAACAAACTCTGCTAGCTTCAGATTTTTCTTCTGCAGCTTCCTCACCTCTCTCACCCTTCATAGAATTGAAGAGAGCTAGAGAGGGCCTTGCTCTGGATTAGGCTTTGGCTTAAGGGAATGTTGTGGCTTGTTTGATGTTCTATCCAGACCACTAAAACTCTCCACATCAACAATAAGACTGTTTTGCTTTCTTATCATTTGTATGTTAACTGGAGTAGCACTTTTAATTTCCTTTAAGACCTTTTCCTTTGCATTCACAACTTGGCTAACTATTTGGCACAACAGGGCCAGTTTTGGGCCTATCTTGCCTTTCAGCATGCTTCCCTCACTAAGCTTAATCATTTCTGGCTTTTGATTTAAACTGAGAGATGTGTGACTCTTCCTTTCACTTGAACACTTAGCCACCATTGTAGGGTTATTAATTGGCCTAATTTCAATATTGTTGTGTCTTAGGGAATGGGGAGGCATGAAGAGAGGGAGAGAGATGGGGGGAACATCTAGTCAGTGGGGCACTCAGTACAACCACACATTCATCGATTTAGTTCGCTTTCTTATAAGGGTAGGTTTGTGGCACCCCAAAACAGTTAAAATAGTAACATCAAAGTTCACTGATCACAGATCACCATAATGAATATAATAATGATGAGAAAGTTTGAAATATTGCGAGAATTACCAAAATGTGACATGGACTTGAAGTGGGCAAATGCTATTGGGAAATGGTGCTATAGCTTTGTTTGATGCAGGGTTGCTATGAACCTTCAATTTGTTAAAAAAAAAAAGAAAAAACTCCAAAGTCCAATAAAGCAGAGTGCAATAAAATGAGTTATGCTGCCTGTGTTTAAAAGATTGTCATTGTAAAGAAGGGGACTTAGCTTATACCAGGATATAACACTAGGATCAAAGGGTAAAGATTTTAGGGGGGCTGGGTTGGTTGCAAAATATGGAAGATTATTGTAGTTACTAGAACTATTCAGTTTGAATCATGGTATGTTAGATGGTTTTGAGATACCTACTTATTGGAGTTTTTCAGGTGGTAGCTCTCTCGTGGATATGAAAGAGTAAGAATTCCTGCTTTGCAACAGAGATTTAATTACATGACTTTAGATTTAGAAAGTTCCAGGCAAAAACTCCTTTCAATGGCAAAATAGATACCGTGATATTCATACTTATAACTCATTTACATCATTCTGAACCATTTTGTTCTTCTTTTATGAATTTCTATTTAGATTAGTTACCTTCCTAATGAGACCAAAGTAATAGATTAAAAGTAGCACATTGGAAGATGAAAACATGATGACAGAGATAAATACCAGTTATTCACACAGGAAGTAATGGCTAATGGCCTAACATCAGAGGAAGAGATAGGGGGAAAAAAGAGTAAAAAGTTAGAAAAAAAAGTCTCTTGGGAATCTTTTAGAAACAAACACCTATATACCTTCACAGTCCCTATGTAGCATAATAATATTGAGTTGATATATCTAAAATTGACACTGAATTTTCATTATAAAATCAAGTATTTTGCATTCTGGATATTTGAAAGACACAAATGTGTATACTTGGTTACCTACAAAATGCCCAAGAGTAAACAAGTTTTGTCATATTGGGATCATAGGTATCAGTTTTGTGTGACTTCTACCAAAATGTCAGGTAAATGAGATGTCTGTATATTTAGTGCATTCTTTTCTAAAGAAAATGCTCATCAACAGTTGCAGCTTTAACATTATGAATGCTGTAATTTAAAAAAAACACACAAAAGCAAACAAAAAAACTAGGGCTCTAGTTAAAAGTTTTTAGTTTTAAATATAAGCAAGCAAGCACAAAACAAAAGCTTTTTTTTTTTTTTTAAAGGTAGACTACTTTTCTTACCCCTTTACTATACAGAGGGATATATTTTAACAAAGTAACTGAGTGCCACTGACCTGATATACCACTGTATCAGACAATAAAACAGACTATAAAACTTATATAATTACAGTGTGGTACTAGCACATGTACATATACAAACAGATTGGTAGAACAAAATAGAAAGCCCAGGAATAGATCCAAATGGATATGAAGATTAGTGTATGATAAAGGTGGTATTTCATCACTGGAGCATAGTGCTGAGAAACCGATTAGCCATTTGGAAAAAGATAAAATTAAATCAGAGCCATACCTCACACCATAAAGAAGTGGATCAGGGATTTAAATGTTAAAAAATAAAATTTTACTAGTACTTTACTCTCAATTGTAGGGAAAAGCTTTCTAACGATGACTCAAAATCCAGAGGCAGTAAAAGAAATGATTGATAAATTTGACTGCATTAAAAAATTGACTGTATGGCAAAAATACCATAACAAAGTCAAAAGACCACTGGCAAATTGGGAGAAACTATTTGTTACTTACATCACAAAGGGCTGAATCTTTGCGATATAAAGAACTCTTAGAAACTGAAGAACAAAGGATCAAAAAGCCAACTGAAAATTAGGAAAAAGTCATTAACAGACAGTACACCCATACAAAAATAAATAAAATAAAAATTCCTTCAGCAAAGACAGTATGTTAAAAACAAACCGTTTTGGCCACAGGTGAAATAGTTAACAGTAAATATGTCTATTGAAGTCCTGTGGTCCTTGCCCTCAGTTACTACTGGCAGTTAAACTGCTCAGATGACGATGATGATGATGCGCTGCAATGATATCACAAGGTCGTTAGTAGCTCATAAGAAGAGGGGATGCTTTACTCTGGGTTGTCAGGGAAGATCTTAGAGTGAACGTGATGTTCGAGTGGATGAAAACCTGAATACCGGGAGGATGAGGGGTAGATGTTTTAAGAAGATGGAATGGCATGTGCGTATTATGGCACCAGTAAAGCATAAAGCATGCTTAGTTTCCCTATCACACAATGGTGATATACTTTTAAAACATACCTAGGAGACGCTGAAGTTGTAACAAAAATAAAATACTAAGTATTACAAAATGGTCTAAAATAAATATTTTTCAGTTCCTAACTGGCTATTGAATCTTGCTTTTGGTCAAGTTTGCATTGTTGATTAATATTTTAAAATAATTTTTAGGAGAATTTAGTTGAGAGCAAACACCACAAGCTTGCCCGGAGTTTAAGAAGTGGACCTTCTGACCATGATCTCAAACCTAATGCTGCCACAAGAGATCAGCTAAATGTAAGAATTCATAAAATGTTAATGTAAAAGCAATTAAATGTGTATTTTGGTTGCAAGGGATGTGATAACACGTCAGTTAAAAGTGATTTAGATGGATGTTTTTTCCAGGTTAACGAACCCTACCTGATTTCAGCAATTTCACATTTCTGTAATTTTATTATTATTGAACTTTCTGGAGACAGAGGTACAAATACTATAAACTTTTGTGACACAGCTGTCTTAGAACCTGGCTCGGTGCATTGCCTGACGGGGGCCTGGGTGTGCACATGTGCATTGTCACACACATTAACGCAATGAGAGAAACATTTATTGTTTGGATTTTTCCCTTTTGGGGGGAGGCTTTTGTTATTTTGGTTTGTTTTTTTTCTGGTTGAATTAAATTAGCTCTGTAGTTATATATTTTTAGATGGAGTATGACTTTTTCATATTTTTCTCCCCCTCCCACTCTAATAATACCCTTTCTGGATTGATAAGTACAGCAAATTGAAGTCTTACGTGGCTGCCTGTATGTTATCCTTGCTTATAATAGTTCTAGTATAGATATGTTTAGACAAATGACAAGTTTTAAATACATACAGGAAACATAATAGAAAGAATGTATTTGACAAAAGTTCTTTTTTTTCTTTTGTAGATTATTGTGAGTTATCCACCAACCAAGCAACTTACATATGAAGAACAAGATCTTGTTTGGAAGTTCAGATATTATCTTACTAATCAAGAAAAAGTGAGTTTTTTGAATGTTTTCATCTATGTCAAATTTATCTATGAACTTTGTTGATGAACAAGATGAGGTCAGACTGCCAAGGAAATATAGAGTTATTGTTAAATTTTTAAAACTTTGCAGAACAGTATATATGATACTCCATTAAAAAAAATTATAGAGGTATACACACACAGACACGTACCCGTTTGTTGATGTATAGACAATGCCTGAATGGGTTAAGTCAGAGAGACTTGGTTCAGTTTCTGGCACTGCAACTTGTTATTCCTAGGTAAGGTGAGGTAAATTGCTTTGGAAGCTTGGTTTCCTCATTTTTCTAAAGAAGCTTGGTTTCCTCCTTCATAGATGAAATACTAGTGAAATACTAGTAGGTGCAGAATAAATGTTTATTCACTTCTGTCTTCATTCTTCTCCTCTTTGAACCTAGGTGATGAGCAAAATATTTACATTATTAAAATAACTGTAGATTTCTGGAGGAGATGTGGCTAGAGAGAGAGTATGAGAAACGTTATTTGAAATGTGGAAATTGAGTTGGTAGAGTGTCAGCCAACTTCAAGTGTAGGATAGAGGCTAGGTCAGAACTGAACATTTGCTTTCCATAAAGAAACGAGGGAGTACGCAGTCTCTGGAGAGACAGAATTGCGATGAAGTAAGTCGTCTGGGGACCTGGTTTTGAGTCTTACTGTTGCCACTAAGAAGCCTTTTTTGACTGCAGGCAAATTACTTCACCTGTCTTAAGCTTTAGTTTCCTCATATTTAATATGCATCGATTAAATGATAGTGAACTTTAAGTTCTTCCAGTTCTTAAAATAGTGTGCCAATTCTTAGAACATAGGTTCAAGGGCTAACTCTTAAAGTATCTTAATAATAACCAGCATCAATTAAATAGCCATTGTGTGCCAGGGATCTTTTAAATCCCACCCCCCACCCCACCCCCGACCCCCGCCATCCCACCCATACACACAATTTGTTCTACAGATGAGGAAACTTGAGTCCTACAGAGTTAGGAACCTGTGTAGAATCACAAAGTTTATAAATGCTGTTCCTTGATATGCTTACATTTATGAGTTAGAAGAGAAGGTAGTCATTGAAGACACAGAAAAGAGAATTATAGAGAAAATATTGGCAGCATCATGCACATGGCAGAAATTGTGAAATGCATTGGGGGTAAAACTGAGAAGCATCAAGAAAATTAGTATCAAAGTTATTTCAGAAAGGCACCCAGTTCATTGAATATGAGCAGGCATATTGTGTGGCACTGGTAGACTTTGTGCATCCAGGGAAAAGTCCCTTGATCTAGAGTCAGAATTGTTTATCACCCTATATAAAGTGTTTGCTTACAAAAGCTGAGATGCCTCTAGACTTGCTAAATAGCAGAACTTATCATTTTCTTCTGAATTTATTTAAAAAAAAGAAAGAAAAATTAGTATCTGTCAGAAAGGCATTATATGATTATGTAAGGATGAATGAATGTTTCACGGCCTCATGGGATGGTCTTTAGCTACTTTTACTTGTTTTTCTGAAACAGTTATATTTTCTTTAGTTTCCAAAGTAAAGATAAAAATCCAGTTGCAGCTCATCTGAACTCTTCAGCTTTTCCTCCTTATCTTTGATTGAGGCCTTTGGAGATTCTTTGTAGATGAATTCT
The DNA here is from genome assembly GCF_057876585.1 of Rhinolophus sinicus. Lineage (NCBI taxonomy): Eukaryota > Metazoa > Chordata > Mammalia > Chiroptera > Rhinolophidae > Rhinolophus > Rhinolophus sinicus. The sequence continues at coordinate 93,132,113 of NC_142504.1, forward strand.
AATCATTTTCCTTATATCCATGATAAGAATAAGAGAGGAATTTTAAATTTTCCATTGCTTTGCATGTTATTCTCTTCATCCCTGCAAAAAAGGAAGTGTTCATCAATAGATTTGCAGGTTTGTGATTTTGTGTTTTAGAAAAAAAAAAATTGAGTTAGTATATGTTACTCTGTTAAATGAAGAATAAGCGTGGTAACAGAAATTGTATCTTGAATGCAGCACAATCTTGTCTAAAATACACAGCAAGATATTGAATTAAACCTGTTAGAATGTATAAGTTCAAGAAGCATAGAATGGATTTACAGAGCAGAACTGCCTTAGATAGAAAGGCTTGCAAGAAAAATTGTTTGTTTAAACAAGTAGTCACTTCCCACTGAAATTCAATTACTTCTAGATATGTGCAAAAGAAAGAAAATGCTCAAGTGATATAAAGTGTGTGACAAGTTTCATTTAACTAGTTGATTTCAAGTTTTCGAAAAGTGGGTGATGAAACTTCAATTCTCAGGACATATTATAGGATTTTTATGATCACTAGAGTGGAGTGAACGATATTTTTTAATCTTCGGGAAGCACTTTTCAGTCAACCAAATATATATTGGCCTTGAAGTGACCAGAGGAGTTATTCACACAGCCACATTTGTATCTCTGTAATAATTTAAAACGGGTTTTGTAGAAAACAAATACTCTTGTACCTTTGTCCCTTGATTTATTTACACAAAGAAATTCTTTTCAGTGTCAGTTTCTTAGGAACAGTGATTTAGGTTATTTGGCATTTGGGCCCTGAGGCTGAAATGATTTTCTAGAGAGAAAGCAGTGCTCAGAAAAACAAATTGGTGGAAATTGGTTCTTACAGAGTTGTACTTTTTATTTATTTTTTAATTAAATTTGGTCTTTCCACCTATATTTTTCTCAATGACTGTGTTGCCAGGCCTTGCTGGCACAGTTTTAAGTGTTTCAGATGAAAACCCTCTAGTCTAGACTTGATGTTATACCTTAAAAGTTCGCAGTAATAACTTTGTCCAACAAAACCAGTTAAATTTATGAAGTATTTTAAATTTTGTGATTCATAGCGTGTAAGAAGTGACTCATTTTTATGGAACTCAAAGTGTGAATACTGTAACTTTTCAAAACTAGCTTTTACCATGGTGAATGGCCTCTCTTATAAAAATGTTGATTAGCAATAACTTACGTTCACTAAATGTCTTTCCATTATGTTTGGGGAGAAATGCAGTAGGAAGAGTCATATGTGCTGAAAGGCATAGGGATGCACTGAATGTCCATGAGCGGTTGCTTCTGAAGCAGCCACCGAGACGGCGACCTCAGGACTGTCGGACACAAGTGATCACATTTGTGCATCCTGACAAGAAATGGGTGGTGAATCATAGCAGACGTGAATTCAATTCAGCAAGCGTTTCTTATCAACCCTTTGCCTAGAATTATTCAGGACTCTGGGCTTCAAGATAGTGTTTCTCTGTCTTTATATATAGTAAAACTGTTTTAAAGAAAAGGTGTTTATGTACAATCAAAATGGAGACATAGTAATTGATCAAGAGTTACTTGTTTTGTAAACCTTTAGATAATTACTATAATAGAGATGTGGAGTAGAACAGGGTCAGCATGAAGGAGGTTTCTCAGAGCAAAGCTTGGTCTTAACATCTGAACAAGCTTTCCTGGTATTTCTTAATGATTATTTTTCATGGGGAACAAAAGCATTAGTACAGCAGAGAGTTAGGTGCAGAGACAAAGTTCAAAGGGATGGTTATGAGATAGAAAAGATGGAGGAAGTTTGTGATGAGCCTTGAATTCTATGCTTGGGCGTTGGATTTCTCAGGTAGTAGGAAACCACTAACGCAACAAAATGTGTATCTTATCTTAGCAAATGGTGTTTTAAGGAAGACGAACCAGGGTGGATTGGAGCAGAGCTGAGAATGAAAAAAAGAGACATAATTAGAAGACTCATGTAGTGATTTTGAGAGCAATATTAGAGGCCAAGGGAAGAAGAGGCGATTGTGTAAAATGACTTGGAGACAACTCCCAGGACTTAGGCCTGAGTGCCTGAAATAAGGAAATATGTCAGGTAGAAGGATCAGGGTGAGGGGACGCTTTCTTTATTTTTTAAATTTATTTATTGGGGAATATTGGGGAACAGTGTGTTTTTCCAGGATGTCAAGTCGTTGTTTTTCAATCTAATTGTGGAGGGCACAGCTCACTGGCCCATGTGGGAGTTGAACCAGCAACCTTGGTGTTATGAGCACAGTGCTCTAACCACTGAGCAAACCGGTTACCCATGCTTTTATTTTTGAATGTTTTGAATTGAAAGTATTAGAAGAACAACTGTGATATTGTGATATAATAAAGAATATACGTTTGGTCTTTGGTTTCTAAAACGCTAGGAATGTCCTGAGTGGTAAGGAGAAGAAGAGCATCTTTTGTTATTCATAATAAGCCCCTTTGAACCATCCTGGAGTTTATGCTAATGATGTGACTCTTGGAGGATGGGGCTGATTGCCAGGGCAACCAACCTTTTGATTAGAGAGTAGAACTTTGAGCCCCTCCCCCTAACCTCGGAGAGGGGCTGGGGATTTAGTTCATCCCCAGTGGCCAGTGATCTTAATAAGTCATACCTATGTAATGGCGTCTTCATAAAAATCTATAGCAACGGGGTCCGTAGTGCTTCTGGGTTGGTGAACACATCCATTTGACGGGAGGGTGGCACCTTAATCTGTATGGGGACAGAAGCTCCTGTGCTAGGGACTCTTCCAGAACTTGCTCAATGTATCTCTTCGTCTGTGTTATTCACTTGTGGCCTTTATAATATACCACCAATAATAAGTAAAGTATGTCCCCGAGTTCTGTGAGCCATTATAGCAAATTATCGAACCTGAGGAGGGTGTGGTGGGAACACCTGATTTGTAGCCATGTTGAACAGAACTGGGGATCCCAGATGGTCATCTGAAATGAGACACAGCCTTGTGAGACCGACTCCTTTACCCTTGGAATCTGCACTGACTCCAGGTAGTTAATGTCAGAGTCGAATTACATTGTAGGACACCCAGCTGGTGTCGACAGAGAATCAGGGAATTGGATGGTGTGGAAAACCCACACGTTTGGTATTGGAAGTGTCTTGAGTGGAGCAATTGGTTTTCCTTTAGCAACAAAGTAGAACTTCCCAATTAATTGAGTTGGTAGAAGTTAAAATTATAAATATACATGATAAATATATAATAGTATTTTTAGCTCTGGAGTGATTGTGATAGTGTTTTTGAAAATAGCAGATGCCAGTGAGATGATTCTAAGATTGAAAGGGAAGGTAACAAAGTGTTTATTGCTGTTAATAGAAAACATGGTAATAAATGTTCTGATGTTAACACTTAACGTTGGACTCAACATCAGAAATAGAATAATAATAATATTGGATAATAAAATAATTAACAATTGTCAAGTATTTATTATATACAAAGTACTATTCTAAACACTTACATTAGATAACATATTTAATCTTTACCACAATCTAATGACATAGGTCACTTAAAAGTTAAGTAATGTGCTCCAAATGGCTCAGTAATTGTTGGAGCCAAGAAGTAGGATTTGACCCCAAACACCCTGGATCTGCAGCTTGTAAATACATTCCAGTTATCTGTGGAAGTTCTAGGGGTAAAATTGTGTTTGAATCCCATACCTTTACATAGATCAATAAAGCATCTTTAAAGGATTTAAGATTAAGTATCATCGTTATTGCTGTCCTCTATTCTTATACTTTCTTTCTAATTCCTCTTCTCCTTGTTTCCATCTTCATTCTGCTACCTCCTTGTTTACATTTGTAACATTTAGCTTTATAAAATTGTGGAATTTAAGTTTCTTGGCTGTAGTGTACTCTGTAAATCTTAGTATATCTGTAAATGTGAGAATCTAGGAGTTAGATTGTCTCAGTGATTGAATTAGGTAATCAGTATGCTGCAAGATTTGCTTATAATAAGCACACAGTTGCACATTTTTGTTAAGACTGCTGATGTACTATGAAATGGAAGAGCTTTTGCTGTAGTTATTTAAGAAGTATTGCTTTGTTTCCACATTCAACCTAGAAATACAATTTAGAAGTGAAAAATAATTCCTGTGGAATAAGTTAGTAGGGCAGTCTGTGTTCTTATTTGGAGAGAAACACTGTGCTAAACGGTGTGCAGGAAGGAGGTGAGGAGAAATTGATAGCTGTCCTTGGGGAATGCAGATTCCAGCTGTAGAGATGGGATTGCCCACAAAAGCATTTGGCGGTTAGAAGAGCATCACTAAAATGAAGGTAACAAGATTGACGCAACTCCTAAATAAGAGCTGAAGGTTGCCTGGAAAAATTGAAGTTCTGACATCCTGGCCTTACAGAACACAGCACTACTGTTTTGGTGAGCATAAGGACGTCTTGTAGACAGGAGTTAGACACGTTAACTTGGTTGAATCAGAAGGGCAGCAAGAGTTAGCTCACTGGGAGTTAGAGGTATGGATTGTGATGAGAGGTACCAGTGGAGTTTTGAGACAGAAGCCAAGATTGTGTTGTTGTTTGCTTTTTGTTTGTTTTGCAGATTAGAGTGACCAGATCATTGATCTGGAAACCACACTATAACCATATGACAGTCATCTTCAAACATTGGAAACGTTGTCTATGTGAAGAGGGGCTTAAATTGACTCTCATTTTCTCTATAGACAGTGAAACTGACCAATGGGAAGAAGTTACATGAAGACACTGTTGTCTTTTGGTTCATTATAGTTTTGTTGTTCATAAAACAACAAAAATGGTTTCACTGTCTATAAATGTAAGATGCACTTTGGAAATTAGTCATTCGAATAAAGAAAATATTGGACCTCTTTATGTCAGGAACGTTACAAGGTAAATTTCTGCTGACAGTGGGAAGTTTGTGCCAAAATCACTTCCAACTTGAGCTTCTGAGAGGTTGTGTGAAATGCTTAGACGGGTAATGGTTATTGAGGCTCTTAGCTGGAAGGCTGTTCCAAACTTTAGGTGTGTGGTATAAGAATCACTCTGAGGGGAAACAAGAAATATTGGTAGGAAATAGTAGACAGGAATTGGGAATGGATTTAGGAGACCAGTGTTGGCAGAGTAGGGGCTCTGAGGGGTAGGGGCTTAGCTAATTAGGAGATGGCCTTGGTAAGGAGGACCCCCCTGGTGGGAAATGCACGGGCTGAGTGTCAGTGGACTTGGACTCAGCTTCTTCACCATTTTGAGGTGATGACCAAGCCACTTGACTTGTCTGAAATTATATGCAGCTTGAACGTTGGACTAGATAATCTCCATAGTGCTTTTTTTTTTAATTTAGTTATATCAAGAATAAGTTAGGGAATGAGCATGAAGTTTCATTTTATGCCACACTAACCAGTGATTGTGCTTTGTTATCCCAGCGGATATTTTCTTGAGAATTTGATTAGTTTACGAATGAAGAGATTTTAGCAGGAATTTAAAATTTTAAAGTTATCTTTGTTCAAGAGATGAATTCCTAGAGGAAGAGAAAGAAGAAAATGTCTTGGGATCAGCCAGGGAAGTGTTGCCAGTAGGGAGACCTGGCAATAGAGATTGCTATTTATAGAAAGCAGATACGCAGCTTTTTTTAAAAAGCATTTATTATGTATGCAGCCATGAGTGATATACTCTGAGGCAATTTACTTCCCTGACAGTTTGGTGAAAACTTCAGTATGCCACCTATCTCAAGAAGTAAGGTTCCAGAAAAATGCTGCAGCCAGCCAGCGGAATCAAGAATATTTGCTGCTGCTTCTGTATTTATCTCTTTTTATGTTTGTTTCCGTGGAGTTTTTGTTTGATTGTCTGTCTTTTTAAATAGTTACTTCTCTGCATAAAGAGAGAAATAACATATTCAGTTTAGTTTGAGTCCTCATGGTATGTGAGTATCTAGGAAACCCAGTGACCCTGGAGAAATGTTCAAGAGTGGGGTTAGTGGTGTGGGTTCTCCCCTCGCTTGGCTTTGGACTCTTTCATTCATTGGCTGCTTCATTTTATGTTACATGTAGATATAAATGAAGGTCTTCTCAAAGGCATCTCAAAGTTCATGAGACATGCCTCAACTATATCTATGTCTTGAGACCTGAAGTATTTTAAAATAACAAAAGCACAGTGAAGAAAAAACAAAAGAAAATGTAAAAATCCATAGCGTGCTGAAAGTAGTTTGAGCTGTAAAGCTACAGGCAACATGCTTTTTTTTTTCTCTTGTCCCGCAGTGCTTTTCTAGGATCCTGTGTATTACTTTGGTTAGTGTTTACATAAGGAGACTCTTCCATCAGGACCAAGTGGAACTCTGTCTAGTCACCCTTGACCTTCCCTACCCCAGGTAATAGGCTGCTGTTTCTAATTTAAACATCTTTTCTGATTTTAGGCTTTGACAAAATTCTTGAAATGTGTTAATTGGGATCTCCCTCAGGAAGCCAAACAGGCATTGGAACTTCTGGGGAAATGGAAGCCAATGGATGTAGAGGACTCGTTGGAGCTGTTGTCCTCCCATTACACTAACCCAACAGTGAGGCGTTATGCTGTCGCCCGGTTGCGACAGGCAGATGACGAGGTACGCTATTGTTGTTGTTCATTTTTGGGTACATCTTAAACTACGGCCTGATTAGATAGACTGTGAGTGTGTGTGTGGGGGGGGGAGGGGGAGAGGAAAGGTGGGGAGATTTTTTTTAGAAGGGAAGAGGATATACTAGTTGTATTTTCAGAAGTAAAATTAAAATATTCCTCCAAGGACTCCTCTGTGAAATGAAAATTTACTTCCTGATCTGTTTTGTGATAGGACAATCTCTCCCAGGACATTTACCTGGCAGCAGAGCTTGTATTGCTCTGTCTGGAAAAGGAATTCTAATGAAAAATGGTTTAATGCAGCACCAGCTAGGGAGTAATTCAGATCCCTTCTATCAGTCAGTATACAACAAGCCACATTTAATTGTAGCCTTGAAAAGCCCTTGGGGCCTTTAAAACATAGAGATGCATGGTCATCTTACTCTCCTTCAAATTCCTTTAAACTTTCTGCTGCTGACAATTGTGTGGATATGCAGATTTTCTGAAGGTGGTTTTGAATCCTTTGGAAAGCAAAGACAGTGAACTTTATGCTGGCTCTTTGTATACATATAAGGCCACACGGAAGGAGGAATTCTGTTGACACAAAGTATTGCTGGATTTTGAATTTTAGTAATTCGTAATGAGGGAGACTAATCCAGCATTATTTTTTATTGATTAATTTTTATAGGGTGAAGGTGCTGTCAAACATAATCTAACATAACCTAGCTTATAGGGCTTATGGGATATGGGATAACTCTTCTCAAGCCTTGATATATATAGGAACGCGGATTCCATAGAACATCTATGATCTGACCTTTATAAAAATAATTAAATCGGTTTGAATTCGCAGTGGTATCTGAATTTCAAGAAGCAAAACACAGCATTTATTAAGCGCAATATGTTATACATGTGTATTTAATTATAGTAGAATTTAAACAGTGAAGTAAATAGTATAGTGAATGCTCACGTAATTTACCCATCTTCAGCAGTTGCAACTCACAGCCAATCTTGAGTCACCTATAACATCACTTATTCTTTTCCACCGTTGCCTACCTCCACTAGATTACTTGGAGGCAAATCTCACGATATTATATCATTTTATCAGAGTGGGATGTTTTTCACATAGGATGTTTTTCACTCTCCTATCAAAAAGCAACCCTAAGCATCATTATTCAGCATATTCTCCTTCTAAATTGTCTTTACTGTGCCACAAGTAAAAAAAAGTATTACAGTATTTATTTGAAATATTGAAATATTTATTTTGAAGTTCATTAGAAATGTCTTTTAAGTCATTAATTCTCTGTATATGGCTGACATGAGTCATAGAGTTTAGATAAAGGCCTCTGGGGAGTAGTCAAAACAGCCCCTTATGGTGGGTTCAGAATTTAAATCGAAAAATTGTACATCATCATTTTTTGATAGTCTGACTTTAGTTTCTTCACGTGCTTAGAGGCGTTAACAGCATTTGTGCAAGTACTGAGCTATTTCTAGAGCACTTTATAATTTTCGTCATGAGGTAGAGGATAATGATAGAAACATTGCATACATTCTAAACTGCAAAATACGATTCACTTATTGTTAGTTTCTTTCAGGTTTTACAGATATAGCATAACTAGTATGGTGATTAAGTTATGTTATGATTTCCCTTTCTCTGAACTTAGTTCAGTAATTAACTGTATATATTCAACTAAAGAAAAGGTCTTTCAATTCTGTTACTATTTATTTGTCAGATGTATATTAAGATCTGAATTTTGTCTTCTCTCTGACTCTGTACATATATATGTATGGGTATATATGTGTTAGGTTGATGCAAAAGTAATTGCAGGTTTTGCAATTATTTTTAACCTTTTAAACCACAATTACTTTTGCACCAACCTAATATATACACATACATATATATATGTCTTTGGGAACACTATATATTAATCTCACTTCAGTTTCCTATTTTTTTAAAAACAGTGATAATAGCTGCTTATGTCACATGATACTTATGAAGAAAAAATATTGTGGGGCAAAGTTTCGAAAACGGTACTCATGCACATATGCAGAAAGATTGCATATTTGTATTATGTAAATTTCATGCTAAAATCGTGCATATCATGCCTTTCATTCCTAATTGGTTTAAGATGTCCTCTTTCTTTTTGCTGTATCTACGGAGTACAGTATTTATGGTTTTATAAGCTCCAAATGTTTTTTGGTATTGCAAAAAATAATAGAATCATATAATAGCATCAAAAGATACATACATCAAAGGTCAATTTGTCTAAATATCTACATCTTGGAGAACTGGAAAACTTGAATGAAAAATACTGTGTTTTATGTTTGGACAATTAGTCTAATTTCTTGAATGTACCAGTCTCTCCAGTAGCATGTGTTTCTTCATCATCCCAGATGTCTTTCTCCTATTCATCCTTCAACTTGTAGCACAGACCTTACCACCTCTGGGAAACCTCTCTGAACCATCCCAGGAAGCAAGCAGAATTTTTGTTTGTTTCTTTTCTGCTCCCACAACATTTGGTTTATTTCTTTACTGTAATATTAACCTTTTCTTCCCCCAGTTTACTTTGCTTTATAATTGTGAAAGAATAATACAGAAAGTAACATTCCTTTGACATCCTACTCCTCCAACCATTTCTTACCCCAGAAGGGTAGCCACTCATGTATCTTTCCATATATTCTCTGTGCAAATTGCAAGTATATGTATGCATATATAGTATATACACCTAGTTTTAAAAATTAACGTAAATAGGAATATCCTATAAATATATTGTTAAAAACTTGCCTTATTGACTGAACAGTATAATCTTGGACATTTTCTCATTATATACACATATATTTGGTGTCCGTAAGTCTGGAAACAGGCAAATGAATATTAAGGCAAATGAAGTCAAGGGCCTGTTTAATTTGTAAAAAAAAAAATCCTGTTTTTCTAGACGTTATGGACTCCTGTCGATCTACCTTGTTCTTTTTAAACAGCAACATAATATTTATACTGCAAATGTATTTTATACTTTATTTAATCCGTCGTTGTCTTCTGATAGGCAGTTATGTTATTTTCAATCTTTTGCTATAACTATTTTAGTAAAGACTTGTATATATATATATTTTTGAACAAGTAGCTTGCATTGGAATTATTAGGCCAAAATATATATGCCTTTTACATTTTGCTAATAATCCTCTACAAATCTTATTTTTGTGCTAATATCATACTTTAACAAAATGACAATGACTTCAAAATTGGACACACATGATTGGACAAATCCTCTCCTTTTTTTCTTACAATTTTATTTATAATTTTTGTACATGTATTCTTACTAATAATTTTAGAATAATTCTGTCATTTTCTTAAAATACTACCAAAATCTTAAGTGGAGCTACCTTAAATTTTTATGTTAGGGAAAAATCGACATGTTTATGATACTCCTGGAGACATAAGTTGTTTATTCACGTTGTGAGGCTGTAAAAATTTTATGCATTTTTAAAAAAATTGGATTTATTCTGCGACAGTTATCGTTACTATCATGAACTACCCTTATTCCTGTTTTCTCTTATTTTTGTTTGTTAGTTAAATGGAACTATGTTTTAGTTTTAATATTTATGTTTTACCTCTCCAGTGTAGTGATTTTTCTTATTCTAGTAGGTGGGTTCCTATTTTTTTTTTGTTAGGTGGGTTCCTATTTTTTTTTTTTTTTTTGTCAATATAGCATCATGTTGTCTGAAAAACATGAATATATAATACATAATATATACTATATATGAAATCTATGCTGATAGATTTCCTAATGTCATACTACCTGTATATTTATAAATTAAATCTTAGTATTTTAATACCTTTCTCAATTTGACTTGCTATTATTTTACTTAAGAAATCTTTAAAGCCATATTTCTTGTTGACATATGACTCAAAAGGAGAGATTTCACATTAGGATTTGAGGAGGAAATGGCATTTGAGATAGACCCTGAAGAGTAGAATTTTCAGACTTGGACATAAGTTTCCAGTGGAAAGAGCAATATGAGCAAAGGCAAGGTGATTAGAACTTGCAAGAAAAACAGAAAGTATTTCACTTTAACAGATGTGTGGAACATATGTAGCTGTGTGTGAGTGAGGCAAGATCAGAACCCATGTCTGACTGTAAATGTCTACATGAAGCGTTACTCTTAATAAGAAATGAGAAGTCCGTGAATGATTTTGACATGGAACTTTGCATTAGCACTCTGAAGCATTAGAATTAACTTGTTCTTGAGAGAAATGGTGATCACTATCTAGATAATATTTCCTAGCTCTTGGGAAATTTTTATTGAATTGCCTGAGATGGAAACCTGATTTTTGTTTGTTTTACTTGTATGCTTGTGTCCTTCATGCTTGAAGGAATTTTATATTTTTTAAGATGTTACTGTATAATGAGCAAACAGACTTTGTACTTACTATTGAAGCTAATTCATTTCCATGCAAATGAAGGAAAGTGTAGTTTGAATATAGAATACCAGGTGACCAGCAAATCAGATGACGATGATTGCCTTAAAAAGAGGAAAGTTTTCTTCTGAATTTCTCCTTCCTGGGGAATTTCATAACAATGCTGCTTTTTTAATTTCATGTGGTAAGGTTTTTTTCTGTCATTGGGAAAACACAACAGGTGATATGTTCAGCAACAATTCCAAAGCATGCCTTGGTAATAAAGGCTAGTCGGGAAACTGAATAACTTACAACCTCCCAAGGTTACTTGTCATTAATGTTAATCATTTTTTCTATTGTGTGATTCACTTTTTTCTTAGAAAAAGCATGGGAGCATACCTATAGCCATTAAATGATATAAATCTCAAATACAGTAATAGAAAATAAGATGTTTATTTCTCTAATTAAAAAGTTTTTAGGAACAGTACACTACAGAGGTGCTTTGATACAGTCAATTGATTTCTCTAGCTGCTGAGGTTGCTTGATATATTTGAATAAGAATTAATAAGCCAGTTAACCTCCCATTTAACTTTTTCGTGAAAAAAAAAAACAAACATATTTAGTGGTGAAATCATGTGTATTACTGTCAGTATTTGGGTAATGGTGAAAGTGTTAATTGTGTCAATGTAAGAAAAATTTGTGAAAAAATATATAATAGTGTTAAGTAAGGGAAGACAGGTAGTTGGGAAGTGGTCTTTGTCCTCGCAGAGTTTGTAATATAGTGGAAAAGACAAAGAGTACATAAGCAAGTAATTATAAATGCTATAGTTGTTACAAATAGGAAAGGAAAGGGTGTACCATGAGATTTTACAGGGGATTTAACCAGGTTTGTGGGCTAAAAGAGGAAACTGAAATTGAATTGGTAGTTGCAAAGTCTCAAAATTATCTAATTACAAGTTTCAAGGGACTAAGTAGGTGAGTGACAAATGGAACTGGAAGACAATAGATGCTTTAAAAAATTTTTGGAGTTTTCTTAATAGTCACTGGGAAGGGATAAGAACTACATTTACAGAGTAAGATAGGAAATAGTTCTATTCTAAACATTAAACTTGAAGAGTCTTTTTACATTAGGGGAACACTCAGAAAGGTAAAAGCTACTATGTTAACACTTTTTTAGTCCCAGTTGTCTCATTGGTTGTCAATAAAAATATGGGAAATTTAGGCTTAAGGATTTGTTTTCTTCAAGCCATTATTGGTGGTTGTCAGGAAAGTAAATTCTTTAAAACATGAGCTTTCAGGGAAAAACAAAAACAAAAACAAAATGCAGGATTTTTAATAATTCTAATCAGAAAGGTTATGAAACAAATTCTTTGAAAACTTGAAAATTTAGAGTTTCTTTTGTAATCTTAAACATAAAATGCCATTTTCTGATCTATTACTGAAAAAAGTATCTTTCCTTAATTTCTTAGTTTACATGAATCATTTCAATCATTTTTTTGTTTGTTTTTATTTTTTTCTTTGCTTTTTGTATACTACTTTAAACAAGGCATTTACTGGCCACTTACTCTGTGCCAAGCACTGTTCTGTGACTTTTGTTCTATTAACTGATTTTTCCTCACAACTCATCTCTAAGGCTTAAATGATTATGTCTATTTTATAGATCAGCACCCAGTGAGATGCCAGAGGTTAGGTATCCTAGTAAACTGCCAAAGGTATCACAGCTCATAGATAAGTGGTAGATAAAAGTAAATTACTAGCTTGATATTTAGGAATAAATTATGTCTATAATCATATTGCATTTGTTTTTCTAATATATTGTTTGTTTGTTTTCCAGGATTTGTTGATGTACCTATTACAGCTGGTCCAAGCTCTCAAATATGAGAACTTTGATGATATAAAGAATGGATTAGAACCTACCAAGAAGGATAATCAGGGTTCAGTGTCAGAGAGTGTGTCTAGTTCTGGAATAAATTCTACAGAAATAGATAGGTATGAATATCCATGGAGGAATTAATTTCAAATATGATAGTTTCCCCCCTTTTCAAACACTCTCTCTGTTTTGTTTTCCTCAGATGTATGAAACCCTCGTTGGTACTAAGTTTGAAGTTTTACCAGTAAATATGGCCTGTGAACTCACAGAATACAAGTTACTATATTACAGAGCAGTGTGTTTTCAGGCTGTGGAATCAGAATACCTAAGTTAAAATCTTGACTCTGCCACTTAACTGGTTGTATAAACTTGTAAGTTACATAATTCTCTGTGTGGTCCCAGTTTCTCATTTTAAAAGTGAGGATATAACAGTAGTAAGTGATCTTTAAGATTAAATGAGTTAATACACATAAAGCATTTAGAAAACTGTCCGACATGGTTAAGGGTTGGATACTCTTTACTGTTCATGCAAAAATAAAATGAAGGACTGGGCATGTCACTGAACTCAAATATTTTATTGTATAAGTTGCATTTCTTTTATTGGCTGCTTTTCACTTGTTTAGTAATTATACTAAAGAAACAGCATGTTACTTGAATTAAAAGTCAGCTATTAACAATAGTAACAATTAAAACTCTCACCAATAATCCTCAGAGGTAGGTATTCATTTCCCAAATGTAGATATGAAAGACTTAACTAGAAGTTAAGTAAATTGCCCAAAGTCATATGTCTACCTTGCAAATGGTAGAGTTGACTCCCAAGTTCCTGTTCTTTCTACTTTGCCATTGTGCTTTCCATAAACTCTTAAAATTTGAGATAAATATGAATCTTTGGGTGAGAAATCTGAAGCCCATCAATATCAACTTGTTTTGTAAAGCTCATGAGATTGGTTAATGACAGAATGAGGTCTAGAATCACATTTCCTTATTCAGTCCAATTATTTCAATTATCATATAACCTCATGATTATATTTCTAAAATTTCCTTTAAGTTTATGTTATTGCTGTTTTTCATCTTCTGTGTTTCATTTAGAGAAGAACTAAAAAACAGGAAAAAAACATTTTTTTCTTCCCTGGCCTGCTTTATATTCATCTATATTTAGGAAAAGAAACTGCCTTACATTTTCTCCCACTGTACACTGGAGGCCTACAATTTCTGGTTATGCTAATTTACCTTTCTCCTTATGGCACCTAGAATGCTTTCTAGAAGTCTAAGATTTTATGACAGGATGTAAACTGTAATCCAGTATTTACCAAATTATGGTCCACTAGTCACTAATTTTATTTTATAAAAAGGTAAAAAAGAGGTCGGGATGGTCTTGTGGCCATATATGTTTGGGCAATGCTGAAATGCTAGTTTAAAGTAAAATGGCCTCTTTTTTGGAACCACAGTAGTTATCAAAACCTTTAATATGCAGACTTGCACATACATCTCCAAGAGGCTATTACCTGTATTTTATGACTATGGGACCTCTTTTTCCAGAGCATAATGTGACAAGTTTTGCACAGTGCTCACTTTAAGATGTGACACTTTAACCAGACAAAATTGAGGTGAACCATGCTAAAAAAAATGTCTGTCTTTTCTTGCAGACAGAATATTTACATATCAGAAATATCCCTTATTATTTTTTCAGCTCCCAAATTATAAGCAGCCCTCTTCCTCCAGTGTCTTCCCCTCCTCCTGCATCTAAAACAAAAGAAGGTTCAGATGGTGAAAATCTGGAGGTGAGTACAGAGCTTTTCAAGTTTCCTATAGGAGAACCCCTACCAGATCAATATTTTATGTTGTTCTTTAGAACATAAACTTTGATTAATAAATGAAATATTACAATGTTATTAAATAACTTGTTTTATGATGCACGCTGATTTACCTCTCAGAAAAAAGTGCCATGTAGTCTTCAATTCAAGGCATTTTATTGGTGCTCTGAGCACCAATAAATGGATTCATATCCAATAGGAAAATAACATTGAATATTTTATTAAGGAAACTCAGAATATTTATCGTTAATATATTAATGAACATTGTAATTGTGTTTGTGATTACTCTGTAAAAAGTATGACTTTGAAAAAAGGATAATATGCTAAGAAGCTGTTTTTAACTTATACAAAAAATTAAATCTTTATAGATAAGTAGACTAATGTTTGAGGTAAAATAGGCTTATTTGGCTAGTGTTACTCTGAAAAGTACATTTGGAAGTACCTTTGTGGAAGCTGATCTAATATGTATTGTTGAATTTTTTTCCTAAGACTTCTAATTTGAGAAGAATCTTTCATACCCATAATGTTTAAAATAATACATGCTTTGATATTAAAAAGCTTAGTTGACTTTTTAATGCATATATATTACTTTTAGTCGAAATTTAGGAGTGTGGTTGAAATCTTCTGTACCCTTGCCTGATATTTTTTCCTGCTTGATCTATTAAAGAATCAGAGAAAATTTCCCCCTGTGGAGTGGTACAATTATCAACTTCTTGTATTTCTCTCGGTGTTTGCTTTAACTATTTTGAAGCTATTTTAGTAGGTGCATTCAAGTATACATTGAATCTTTTATCACTGTTCAATAAACCTCTTTATATCTAATTATGTTTTTGCCTTAAAGTCTTTTTCGTCTTTATTAGCATTCACTGGTATACTCTTCAGTTCTTTCAATATTTCTGTGGCTTTATATTTTAGATTTCTCTGTTAAGAACATCATCTAACTGATTTTGTTTGTTAATCCAGATTAACACTCCTGTCTTTTATTTAACTGGAACTTTTACCACATTTGTTTTTACTGTGATTAGAGGTGTATTTGGAATTTGTTCGCCATCTTATATGGTACTTTCTGGTGTTTTTTTTAACATATTTTTTTCTTGCCTGTTTTTGGCTGCATCCTCTCCTTATCTTCCATTTCTACGTCCAGCTTAGAGGTTATATTTTCTATATTGATTCTTGTGCTGGTTATCCTAGCTATTTTAACATCTATCTCTAACTTTAAGTCTGGCATAATCAGTATCACCTTTGTCCAAAACAGTACACTTGTTTACTTGTATGTAATTTTTATCTAGTGATTTAGTTCTATCTCATTTAACCCCCAGATTAGCTAATATTTTTATTGTATACAATCAGTAACTGTGTAGAGGTTCTTACCTGTATCCTTATTCACTATTTTTTCTTATATCTCTGACCTTCAATATGAGATTCTTTTTGCTTAAAGAAGATTCTTCTCATTGTTTAAAATTTTTAAAATATTGCTCATCCACATTGATTTTCATCCAAATTGAGTTTAAAATTGTACTGTATGTGTTTCCTGTTTCACAAAAGTTTTTCAATTTAATTCTCCCCTATTTAAACTCTGTAAATAATATTTTTAATGAAAAAAAGCAGTGTCAGATGAAACACATTTTCGATTTAAATTGTATGTTACTATAGAAAAGTATAGTGTCCTTCTCATAGTCAAAGATAAACTTTAGACTTAGATTCTACCTTTTCAACTAGTGGAGTCAGCATTATATTATGGCTTTCTGATTAAGGAGTTTTCCTTATTGGGTTTTTAAATGTTACACATTTAAACTCTAGTGCTAAAGTTTTAGCTCTAAAATTGGAAATACGACTTCTTGCCACCTCTGAAAGTAATGACATATCTGCTTTGTGATAACAAGCTCTTACTACTCTAGCTTACTTTCTTAAGTACTCATACTGCATTGAAACTGCTAATCAATTGATCTCTACCCCTTTCTTTGTTCATCAGCCCCCTTTAATATTTGCTTTTCTTTGAATATAGCTTTTATCCCATAGCTCATCATTTTAATCATTCTTTTATTGGTACCTTCAGTTTCTCTGGCAAAACCTTAACTCTTGATAAGCATAATTAATTGCTTAATTTCTCTGTGCCTAAGAAAAGAACATAGCTAAGCTGTTGCTATCACTATAAATTCATGACCACAAACGTCAGGCTGGCACACTGCACTGTCTGCCATCTTACGTTTCTCTAGTTGGGTTGCTCTCCCTGCTCTGCAATGACTGTTTCGTAGCTTTTCTACTCTGTTCTTTATGCCCTGTCTCCCAATCTCCAGATGACAATTCTGCTCAGACTTAATGGAAACCATTAGGTAATAATGGTCCCAATTTCCCATCACAGGTTAACAGACATGAACCCTTTCCCATCTTTTGCTTCTGTTTTCTTACACAGAAGAAATATAACTGCCTTCAAAGATAGGCTCTCTTCTTTTCCTGGTGGATATATACAAATGTGTGTTAGTACCTCCTGTCTTAAAAATTCAGAAATGAGGAAACAGAAACTCTTTCTTGACACCACATTCCGCGGAACAGCAACTTGTTTTCTGACTTCTCTTCATGATCAAGCTTCTCAGAGGAGTTGTTTGTACCTACTGACTCTCTCCTTCCTTTCTTTCGAGTCTTTAACGCTCATCATTCTGGCCTTTACTTCCCATCATTATATTAAAACTTACTTTGCTAAAGTAGTAAATGACTTTAATGTTTATGATTGTGCATAGTTTTCAGTTCCTCTCAGCAATATTCAGCAAAGTAAATCACTCCCTTGAATACCAAACTCTCTTCACGGTTTAGATGATATCGTACATCCCTTGTTTTCCTCTTCACTCCTTGCTGTTCTTTCTCAGTTTCCTTTGTCAGCACTTTTTCTCCACTGCTTGACATCTTAATGTTCCTCCGGGTCCTCTTCCAGTCTCAATTTATACTCTCGCCCTAGGCTGTACTGGTAAACTCAAATTTATATTTCTAGTGCATTTCTCTCACCTGAGTTTTAGATTCATATACTCAAATGATCAACCTACTGGATCTCCCTTGTATATCCGACATGTATTTCAAACTTAGTATTTTAAAATACAGCTCTCTGCCCACACGCTAGCCCATTCCTCACTTGCAGTTTTCATCTGTATGCTATAACAAATCAACCCAATCCATAAATTTGGGAGTTACTGTATTTCTTTCCTACTTCCTCTTCATCAGCAATTCCTATTAATTATACTTGCAAAATATTTTAAAAAATCTGTCCACATCTCTCTATCACCACTCTCACGGTTAACTCCTCTGGACTACTGTAATAGTGTCCTAACTGATATCAGGTCCGTACCTCTCAGAGCAACTGAAGTCCTTTTCATAAAGTGTAGATCAGGTCATCTC
Source organism: Rhinolophus sinicus (assembly GCF_057876585.1). NCBI lineage: Eukaryota > Metazoa > Chordata > Mammalia > Chiroptera > Rhinolophidae > Rhinolophus > Rhinolophus sinicus. Next base: position 93,150,145 of record NC_142504.1, read on the forward strand.
ACTCTCCTCCTTAAGATCTTATGTTGAGTATCCATTGCTTTGGAAATCAAATCTGTACTCAGTAGTGTGACCTTAAAGGTCTTGAACAACCTGGACGTTGCCTACCTTTTAGGCCCCCTTTAGTCTAGTGTTCACTCTAATTTAGCCACATTGGGCCTTTTAAAAATTCCTTGAACAGTCAAGTTCAGGGCCTTTGTACATAGTGTCATTTTCGTCTTGCCTAAATATCACGTCCTGATTGCTGCCTCTGTTGACGTTCCTGTCTAAATTATTTCTAGGACTGTTTCTTTAATATTTCTCTACTACACTAAATATTAAGCTTCCAGTAGGACAAGGAAGTCTGTGAACCATGGCAGCCTTAGCCTCTCACATTATGAAATAAATACTGAGTTAGAATAAATACTGGATGGAGGGAGGCAGGGATAGATCCATGCATGAAATCTTATGTCTGATCTCTGACATAAGATGTGTAGATAAAAACTGATAGGCAAATGTATACTCTCTTATTTCCTCTTTGTTAATAGCAGAAGGTAATATACATTTTCTTTCATTCTTTCAGCAAGATCTCTGCACCTTCTTGATAACAAGAGCCTGCAAAAACTCAACACTGGCTAATTATTTATACTGGTATGTGAATATAATTTTCTGTTTATTTTCTTGTCACTCTTTAGGGCTGTTTTTTTTCCCATACTGTATACATAAAGTCAGTTTAAAATAAGGTATGAACAATCGTCAAAGGACTAAATGCAGTATTTACGAGGTGTGATCAAAGAATATGGTGAATGTTTAAATAAACAAAAATTATTACAGTAAAAGACACATTGCCATTAATCCCCCTCAAAATATTCCCCCTCGCTTCAAACACACTTATGCTATCGTTTTTGCCACTTTCTGAAGCAGTTCTGGAACTCCTCTTTCATCAGTGTCTTTAGTTGCACTGTCCTGACTACCTCGATGTCCTGAATCAATTCTAAATGTTTACCTTTCATGGTCATTTTGACTTTGGGGAAGAGCCAGATGTCACACGGTACCAGGTCCAGTGAATAAAGTGGATGAGGACACACCATAATGTTTTTGTTTGACAGAAATTGCTCTACCAGAAGTGATGTGTGACACGGAGCCTCTCCGTTGTGATCAATAAATATGGTGAATGCTGTTGCCTAGAGCCACCCAATGGAAAGGCAGGGATCTTCAATGCGGAAAGTGGCACATCGAACCTTAGTAAAGTTTCAACTTGTTCAGTGCAGTCAATCGGGTGTGAGCTATGGTTGAGAGAAGGTGTGTTTTAAAGTGTGCTGTAAATCATCTTCCACCATGACAACACTGTTGTGTCACACATCGCTTCTGGTATACTATAGTTTCTGTCAAATAAAAACATTGCAAAGTATCGTTACCCATCTTATTCACTGGATCTGGCACCGTACGACTTCTGGCTCTTCCCCAAAGTCAAAATGCCATGACAGTGCAACTAAAGACACTGACGAAAGAGGACTTTCAGAGCTGCTTTACAAAGTGGCAAGAACGATGAGATCAGTGTATTTGAAGCGAGGGGGAATTTTGAGGGGGATTAATGGTAATATGTCTTTTATTGTAATAATTTTTTTTACTTAAACATTCACTATATTTTTTTGATCATACCTCGTACATCTAATTCTATTCCTTTACAACTGCTCATGGAAATGCTTAGCGCCATATTTTCTCTTCCTTTCACTGACTTTCCAATATTTAAGATAAAATTAGGTAAGGTAATTTTTTTTTCAGTTTGATATCTGTTTGCTTTTTATGCTATTTAAGTAGTGTATGATACTTCATAGTCCTTCAGAGTGTGTTTTCACATTATTTACCAAAACATTAGAATTATACAAAACTCAAAGATTTCAATTTGAAGTTACTTAATTTATAGATGAGAAAACTGAGGCAGAGGCATGATGTAATTGAACTTGAAAGAACCTGAATTAGGATTAGATCATTCATCTAGGACTTTGCCATTTACAGAGTATTTTCATTGACCTGTTCTTATTTGTCCCTGTGAAGTTACATACGGTAAGTATAAATACCTCTATTTTACATGAGAACAGTTTTTCTGATTCAAAGGAAAGGGAGAAACTAAGGCACAGAAAGGTTAATTGACTTCTTGAGACACAATTAATATGAAGCATGGTTTGCTTTATCTGTCCCAAGTTTTAAAGTGTAAGGGACAAGAAGCTTAAGCCACTTAAGCTTATTTTGAGAAATATTTTGTTTCAATAATAATAATAAAAAAAAAGCACTAGGATTAAACACCAGACAAGAGTGCCTTATCCAGTTTTACAGAGCAAACAAAGGGAAGAGGCAGCTGGGTAAGCCCTACCTGAAGCCTTTTGTACATATGAGAGAATACCTAAAACTTGATATCCTTGATATTTTTTAAGTGTGGAAATGATCTCTGATCTAACCTTACAGCTCAGTTTACTGTGTTTATTTAAACAGTACAAATTAATAGGCATCCATTCTGAAAGCTCATAAGTTTTGAAGAATAGTGAGGCACTTTGCTTTCCATGGCAGAATAAAACACTGTCTTGTTTTAGACTGAGTTTAGAAAAACTGTCTTAGTAGGTCAAATCAAGCCTTAACTTTACTCTCCCATTCTCCAAACCTAATGATATCGTGCACACTGCACCCTGAAGCCAAGAAACAGGTAACTAAATTAAAGGGCTCTTTACAAACACACTTGTCTATTATTTACATGAACAATAAATCATTATTTAGTTTCAGTCTTTATGGTTCTCTTTACGAAAAAGAAAACCACTATCGGTAATCTTGACTAAATCTGTCATTTTTGTACCCTCTGTGATTTTTCCTGGCTTTAGTAGTGGGGAGAAAAATAGTTCCTTGCTTTCACTTTAGCAGTTTAATGTAATATTCATAAAACATTTTTTCTCATAGTAAATTTCAGTGTGTCCTTGAAAATATACCCACAGAATGTTTTGGCTAGTTATTAATCACTATTTTTATTTTTAAAAGTTTACTTAGAAATTCTCACATTGCCAAATCACTACTATTTCCTTTGAATGTAACCTCTTGCATCCTAATGTTCTCTATATTCCAACCTGAATTCTTAAGTGGATGTCTGTTCACTGGTGTTACAGAAAAATATTTCCTCATGAAACTCTAAGTAAATATTAAAAGGAAATTAAAAAATGTGTGGAGCATGTTGCCAAGTTTTTGAATAAGTACTGGTAAGCTTCTTAGTTATTTTTAAATTAAGATTGTATATATTTTAAGTCATTTGCTAAGAATTTTGTTATAGGTATTGTTATTTCCTTAAAATATTCATGGAAAGTTTTCTCTAGCTCAGAATTTATAATCTGCACTGGTTACTATTATAAGAGCTGTGTGTGCACCTACAAATTATGCATTCTTTGGATTACATTGTAGACCAGATTTCATTGTAAAACCTGAAATTAGTGGTGATAGTATCTTTGATCTCTTCTTTCTAATAGGACGAGTTTTCAAGCCATTCTGAAAGCTGCTGAACAGTAGGAAACCTATTAGATGAGCAGTTTTGAACAAGGCAACCATTTCTGTTCAGAAAGAACCTTTCTCCACAGATAATAAACAAAGTGCAGCACCAGCTCACAGTCTTATAAACATTCCATCAAACTTAGATTTGATTTATGTTTTCCTACTGTATCTCTGAATCACTGATGCAGTGGCATGTGCTATGCCTATTCATTCTCTGAACAGCAATTGTTTTTCCCATATTTAAAGTTCACTCCTGTTACATATTCAGAAATACTCATGGGGGAAAAAAGCAGGTGATGTGGACTTCTGACTTTGATAGACATCGCATTAATGAATGTAGGTGAAAATATGGGAAGTCATTTCAAACAGTTGGTTTAAAATGATCATTCTTTTCCTTTGATCACGGACAGAATAGTATAAAAATATTAATCAAATGTGACAATTTAAGTGCCTCTCACCCTAAGCTTTACTTTATTATAACAAATGTATTAAAATACAAATTTTAATTGATTATGCTATTACCTTTTGAACATTTTGAATTTCCTTTTTCATTTCTTCCCTTTCCAGTCATTTAAATGGGATTCCTGCTATGGCTGAATCCTTAGGGGACTATTGTTGTGCAAACAATCCTTTTAAAATGAACAGTGTCAACCTTTAAGCCGCAGAGGGGAGTTATAGTCTCCAATCTATAAAGTGTTAGGTATCAGGATCTATAAATCCATTCCGTATTTTATTTTTATAGCTATACCAGTATGTTGAAATTGAAAGTAAACTTTGGATGCTTTGACATGTTTTCTATAACTGTTAAGTCCTTTCAAAGTAATAAAGGTTATTTGCCCCACAAAACAAAATTACCAGGAAACAGGTATGGTAGTCCACTGATGTCATCTTAAAATGGTTACTGGGACACTTTTGTCTGCTTTTCTAACTTGAAGATGACAGGTTTAAAGGGCATACCGTAGAGTGATTTGTAGAATCTAGCATACTGCTGTGTAGAGAATTCAGAAATGATTCAAATCTAGGTCTTCTAGTCTTGATCTTAATTTGCCTTCATAGTTTGCAAATGGTGCTGTTATTTTTATTTTAGATTTTTTAACACGTTGCATACCGCGGGGTTTAAATCCCTTGTGAAGATTCTCGTGATCCGTACGCAACGTGTTAATCTTTTATTGTAATTTTTTTAAAATTTAAATATTGTTATTTTAGATATTTTATCTTTGCAGCAGAACTTTGGCTTGAATGATTTTGAAAGGTATTTGAGACTTGATCTTTATCATGAGTATCAACATATACCCTCAATCACAGGCAATCACTGTGGCCATTGTGTTTATTTGGTGACCAAGGAGAGCAAAACAGAACAATGGAGACTGTACAATGTGTCATCTTTATTGCTCATTTAGAAATTACTTTGCTACATAAACACAGAAAAATACAATAAATATACTAAGATCATGCAGTCAAGGACTTTAAAGGGTAAAAGTATACGGATTGGGTTTGAATAGTTGAAAGTTTTACAGTTTAGAATCACTGTTCGACATTCTTAGGTAGTATCCTGAAGTGACCAAACATCTTGGAATACCATGAATAGGAAATATGAGTTCATCTTAACTGTTGTTAGCTTATTCATGTAGTATAGAGCTGTCCAATAAAACATTCTGCAATGATGGAATTAATCTGCAGTGATGCATATATAGCTACTGAGCATTCAAAATATGGGTCGAATGACTGAGAAACTGAATTTTGAATTTTATTTAATTTTAATTAATTTTATTTTAGTCATATATGCCCTGTGTCTCGAAGAGGCTTTCTTGATTCAAGATTCAAGAATGCCTTCTTGAATTTTTGGTTTACAACACTTGTTGGGAACATGATATGGTGTTATGGTTCAGTTCTTCATACCACTTGACAGAATATTCTAGGTTATACAACTCGGGACTTCCAGAACACCTGTTATCATAATGGTAAAGCATAACACTGGGAAGTTGGGAGGGGAAGGCTCTTATTTTTATCAAACTTTAAAACATTTCTATATATAAGACTATATATTGTGTATGTTGGGCTACTGAAAGTATTTAAGATATGGCATCTAGCATCAGTTTCTTTATATCCTCTGAAGGGAGCTACGAGGTGTGATCAAAAGATACGGTGAATGTTTAAATAAAAAATAATTGCTGCCAGACATGCCCGAGCTCCATCTGCCCAGGCTCTGTTTGGCTCCCAGGAGCACCTCCTCTCAGCCCTTCTGGGGCTGTGGTGCTTCTGTGGATGGGGGAAGGAAAAATGGGGGAATGACAACAGCAACGTGACAAGAGGTTCTCGGCCTCTACCACTGAATTTTCAGACTTGCGAGGAAATGGCAGGTGGCATCAGGGCAGATGGAAGACATCATTAAAGAAGAACAGTATATAGTAAATTAAGCCAGAACTCTGTTCCAGAAAAACAAAAATATCTCACAGATACAGACCTGATTAAGCAGTGTTAGATGAATGCACAGCCAGGATTGAAATTGGACTGCATTGCTTGATTCCTTACCCAAGATTCATCTGCCTCCAATGGTCCTCACCTCATTACGAGGTCGGGAACTTCAAAGCCAGGAAAAACTGAGTAAACTTTCCAAACCAGTATATCTCAAGTCTCACGATGAGGTTTCCTAACGCAGAAGAAAGTTTATTTCTCAGAATGACCCAAATAGGTCTTCAGTGTAAACCAGATAACAAAACCCTTCTGATTAGGGGCATAAATTCAAATATCTTCTTAAACGCCCCCCCAAATATTGGTACTCACCGTATGATGTGTGCTCAGGTTGCCAGGTCTTGATGCTTCAATAGACGACACTAATCGTAGAAGTCATGGACCTTCCATCCTCCCTGAAGCATCATCTAGAAATAAGACATAGGCCTGTGGGAGGAAGACTGAAAAATGACAAAGCTTTTCATGGGAATGCCATCACTAGACATGCCAGCTGATACAAAGAAATTACCCAGTGGCTGGAAGTTCTCAAACGATATAGCGCCCTCAGAATATTTTGAAATTGTTTTTTCAAGTTACACATTTGCTTAAAAATGGGCTTTTTTATATGCATTGTGCTCTGTTGACTCTTTCAACTTCCAGATAAATTCCCCTTATAAAAGTAAAAAAAATTATTACAGTAAAAGACACATTGCCATTAACCTCCCTCAAAATACTCACCCTAGCTTTTAACACATTTATCCCATCATTCTTGCCACTTTCTGAAGCAGTTCTGGAAGTCCTCTTTCGTGAGTGTCTTTACTTCATCCTCCATCATAACAATCCATGTCATACATCGCTTCTGGTACAGTAATTTCTGTTGAATAAAAATATTATGGTGTGTCTTCGTCTACCGTATTCACCAGATCTGGCACCATGCGACTTCTGGTTTTTCCCCAAAGTCAAAATGACCATGAAAAGTAAACGTTTGAATGGATTCAGGACATTGAGGCAACCATGACTGCGCAACTAAAGACAGTCACAAAAGAGGACTTCCAGAACTGCTTCAGAAAGTGGCAAGAATGATGGGATAAGTGTGTTCGAACTTAGGGGGAGTATTTTGATGGTAATGTGTCTTTTACTGTAATACATTTTTTAAAATTTAAACAGTTGCTGTATTTTTTAATCACACCTTGTATGTTGTACACTTGAAACTATACTTAAAAAAAAAACAAACAAAAAACCAACCCCCCCACACACACACACACAAAAAAAAAAAACAGAAACATTGGATTAGAAGACATCTAAGATCTAATTCAACCAGAGGGAAAGGGGAGAGAAGGGAGGCAGAAGAGGATAAAGGAGGTCAAATATATCATGACGGAAGGAGACTTGACTTTGGGTGGTGAGCACACAATATGATATACAGATGATTATTATAGAATGGTACACTTTGAAACCTATATAACTTTATTAACCACTGTTACCCCAGTAAATTTAATAAAATTTATTTTTAAAAAGATCTAATCCAGATTACTGCTTATATGATTTTGTAGTTGTATATGTAGTTTAGGTTTAAGAAAATATTTAAAATTTCATTTGACTCTAAGACCACAGTTTTATGATAGAAAAGATTGAAGATTATACATGGGTTTTTGAGAAATGGGAAAATTTGATGGAAAAGGAAGAATCAACTTAAATTTTTATTCGTCTTTCAGAAGGATATTAATGAGGGGAATAGCTTCAGATTGGTTTTCAGAGTCCCTTACATAATACCAAAAGTATTACATAGGTTGTGAAATATTCTTGTCTAGTGTCACTTGGCAGATATGTGAGCCTTGGTGGTTACTGAAGATGTTGATGCTCTATGTACTCATAAAGTATTAGGAGAAAATGCTTGATTTGACACCAAAATTTTAGAAAATCTAGGATATTGTGCAAATTAAGGCATTTTTATTAATTTTCCTTTTATAGATGGTAGTATACGTTCCTTGACTTTCCACTTTTAAATGAATGATGATAAATTATGTCTCATTACTCCCATTTAATTATTTGGCACCTGTGAATTAATCTGGTTTAACGGAAAGGCATAATAAGTATTTGCAGAATGAATCTCAGTTTCATTCAAATCATCTGAATGACAACATATTTTTAAGGTATGTGATAGTGGAATGTGAAGATCAAGATACTCAACAGAGAGATCCAAAGACCCATGAGATGTACTTGAACGTAATGAGACGGTTCAGCCAAGCATTGTTGAAGGTAACCGTTTGATGTGGGGTTGGCAAACACAGTGCATGGACCCGATCTGGCCTCTTGCCTTGAGTTATGTTGTTTGGCTCATGTCCTGTGAGCTAAGAATGGTTTTTATATTTTCAAATGATTGAAAAAAATTAAAAGAAGAATAATATTTGGTGATACAGGAAAATTATGTGATATTCAAATTGCAGTGTTCATAAATAAAATTTTATTGGAACATAATGAGTAGTCACGCTCGTTTGTTTTCATATCATTTTTGGCCACTTTTGCACCATGATAGCAGTTGAACAGTTGAAATGGAAAGTGTATGGCCTAACATATTTATCCTTGGCCCTTTAGAGAAAGTTTGTTGATCCCTGATTGAATGAAATAAACCTATGCAGGGAAGAAAAATCCCCAAAGCTCTGCTTTTTCATTTCCATCACTGTTTTCTGTTTTTCTTTTCAAGACTAGGGACATTCTCAGAAATATGGCAGTGGTCATATTGTAGATAATGGTCATACTTTCCATATAATTGATATATATTTTTTTGCTTTTTACATAAAGCAATTTCCCCCTGGTGTTTGTGTGATTTTTAAAGCAGTGTCACCATTCAGCCAGTAGAGGGTGCACAGGCAATGAAAAGAAAACTCACAGCCTTAATCTGATTTACAGAAATATTTTACTTGGTAACATCTTTCATCTTCTATTTCATACTTGTGATAGTTTAAATCACCTCTTATGAACTCTTTGAGATGAAACTTTTATATAGTTCTTGGTGCTCAGGATCTATATCAAACTGATTAGCAAATAAGCAGTTGGTCCTCTTTTCTAATCTCAGTTCTATCACTTACAGCCTTTCTCATCTTGTGAGAAAGAAATCTCAGTTCCTCTGAGCTTAAATTTTCCCATATTTTAAATGAGATGATAATATTTGCCCAGCTGCCATTATTAGTGTAAATGAAAGATTAAAATGAGAAAATGTATTTTATAATTTAGGAGCTGGGACTCACTACATAAAACTATAACATTTAGTTTTATGACTTATGTTTTACTAAGCAAGCATGTAATATGTAGCTATTTGAGTATGTTCCATTTTTAGTAGATTTTTAGTCCCTTGGAGATAATATTGTTTCTGCCATATGCCCAGCACATTTCTGAAGACATCGTAGATGTCCAGATGTTTATTGAATGAATGAGTGAATGAATGCATTTTGGGTAAATGAATTCTATCTTGTTACATGGTTGTATGTGGGGAAAAAACACAAAAATGTTATTTTCAATAGACTCTAATGTTCACGGAAGACGCAGATAATTTTCAACTGTGGCAGAGTTGGTGGGGTTTAACTAAAAGAGCAGGTTTGTCATTATCTCCGAATCAAGATAATCTTTTTCAATTACACTTTGTATTGAAGTTTGCAGTTACTAGAAGAGTAAATAAAGATCACCCATGCTATTAAAGAAGACCTGATCATGATGCTGCACAGAACTAATTCTCCTTTCTGTGGAATCCCTGCAGGGTGATAAGTCTGTCAGAGTTATGCGTTCTTTGCTGGCTGCACAGCAGACGTTTGTAGATCGGCTGGTGCACCTCATGAAGGCAGTGCAGCGTGAAAGCGGGAATCGTAAGAAAAAGGTAAACCTATGGGCTTTGCTTTCTGTTGATGACTGATGTTTTGGCATCGTAAAATACTGAGCTTTGGTACTTTCTTTTTGGGTTGATATATTTTACGAAATTCTTACCATGTCATTATAGTAATACGAAAACTTGAAAGTACTGATTATGTATGAGATCATGTTTTATGAGTTTTCATGTATTGATTTAATCCTCACAACAACCCTGTACGTTAGGTACTATTATTATCCCAGTTGTGAGGAAAAGTAGGGTTAGAGAGGTTAAGTAATTTTTTCCAGTGTCTTCAGCTCATAAGTGTTGGTGTTGGGATCGGTACCTAGCCGTTTTGAGTCCATATTTTTACCTACAGTATTTTTTTGGCTCTTATTTTAGAATCTTAGCATCCTAGAATATAATTCATTTGACATGGAAAGGACCTCTAGAGATCATTTAGGTTAGAATTCATCCGTGAAAATGAAGGTTTAGAGTGACTTCCCTAAGGTTGCAGAACTAGTGTTCTGGCTTTGTATCTGTTCTTATGGCTATTACATTGATCTTGCTCTCAACAATGAGGCTTCTTGATGAGAATAGATGGGTATCTGTTCTTCATATGTCCCTTTACCTAATCAATAGCCTAAATGATATGAAGGACTCACTTGGTATCTTTTCTCTTTACCTCGTCCCATAATAGGCAGATCTTTCTTTGTGACCTTTGTTAAAAATCACAATACATGCTACTGTCGCTGTCCGGGCTTGTGAGAGGAAAGTGGAGAGAGGAGAATGTGAAAAATTGAGTCAGGCATTCAAAGGCAGGGGACCAGGTCTAAACAGAATTGCTAGCAGATATATATATACGTGCAATAATGTTCACAAGGTTAGGAAGGAGAAAATAGGCTGAGGAAAAACACGTTTTTATTGAGTTGGCATTTTCTTTGTTGTTGAGAAGAATCATAAACCGTGGTTAAAGAACTAAATCCCTACTGTGTTCCCCTGGAGCCTCTAGCCCCAGAAGTGCCTGTGTGAGAAGCCTTGTGATTCCAAATGCCCACCAGCAGAGGGAGTCTGTTACTTTAACTCACTTTGGGGCATACATTTAAGGCATGGTTTGTTTTTATGTAATATGCTCTTCTATTTACCACGCAAGAGCCACTGCCTACCCCTCAGTTTTATCTGTTCTGGAGAATGACTACTTATTTCAGACATCACCCCTCCAAAATAAATTTTGTTTTGCCATAGAGCCTATATTTCAACTTAGACTGTCTCACATATAGTTTCAACATTGGCTAAAAATCTTTTTAGACATTTTTTGTGTTGAGGTAAAAGACAAACAATTTTATTTACACAGAAACAAGCTTTAGCACCATGGAGGAATGCCAAGATGACTCTGTACTACCACTATTTGTGTTACTACTACTAATCATGACATAACTGCTGCTAATAATTTAAAATCATATTAGCACTTTTTCACCCCTTGTAATGAAGTTGGGAGAGACATATGGTGAGTACAACAGGGTTAGACATGTGGAAAGGTAGTCTGTGAGTTAGGTGTCAAATGGGTAAAAGAAATGATAATATTGTTGCTATCTTCTTTCTGTCTCAACTTATAGTTTAGGAAAAACTCTTCTTAGAAGAGGTCTCTGAGTAGATGTTTGAAGGTGTAACAAAAAGGTGTTTTCCACTGATGTTTTTAAAAAATTAAAGCTTTTATTTTGCAAGTTTAGTAGTCTTTTTCACTTTGTGATTCTTTAGGTGATACTATTCATTTGTTCTGTAAAAATTTATTGCATGCCTACTCTGTACACATACCAAGCACTTTTCTAGGTTCTGGGGATGTAACGGTGAATATAAAAATTCCTATCTTTATGGAGCTTACATTCCTGTTGGAGGAGAAAGTAAACAAAATGAATAACTAAAATACATAGTATGTTGGGTATAATTTAGGCTATGGAGAAAAATAAAGCCGACAAGGGGAATCGGAGAAGCTGGGTTCCAGTAGTAAGGCAGTGTTTCACTTCTCAACAGAATGGTCAGGAAGGCCTTACTGAGAAGACGGCATTGGAACAAAGGCCTGAAGCAGGTGATGGAGTAAACCTTGTGAATATCTAGAGGAGACTATTCCAGTCAGAGGGACACCAAGGATAAAGGCCCTGGTGTGGGAACATGTGTGACATGTCAGTGACACAGGAAGAAGCCCAGTGTTTTTGGAGCAAAGGGAGTAGGTGAGAGAGTAGTAGGAGACGAGGGCAGAGAGGATAGGGAAACAGGCGGAGTGGGTCTTTGTCAGCCATCAGGAGGTGTGGACTTACGCACTAAGTAAGAGTGGAGGCCGTGGCAGGTTTTGAACAGAAGACTGACATGAGCTGACTTTTATTTTAGCAGCAGCACTCTCATTGTTTTTGATAAGCGACTGTAAGAGGCAAAGGTTGAAGCACAGGAGAGTCAGGAGGTGATGCAAGTCATCAAGATGAGACGTGATGGTGCCTTGGACCCCAGGGCTTACAGCAGTGGAGGTGGTGGGAAGTGGCTGCACTTCTCGCCCTTCTCTTACTGTCTGCTTTCTGGTTATTTTATAGTTTATTAGCACATCAACTAAAAATCGGTTATGATAACTTGAAATTCAGAGTAGTTGACATTGCTTCATACTAGTATATCCAATAGTACATTTGGGTAGATTTACTGAGTTTTGTAAGGAATATGTAGAAATTCATACCAATTTTCAGTTGACTTGAACTTTCCATGATGTAGAAGGAGGATAGGGGTGTTACTGAAGGGAAAGAACTCAATTTTATGTCTTGGGGTCCTTGAAACATTATTTTCCTGAACTCCCGTCTCACTGATTTCCGAGTTCTCTCCTGTGATGTATATGTGTTTCAGTGGGATCACGGTTGAAGTGCTTTACGCTTCTGGGATTAACAAGTCAAGGTTTCCCCCTTAAAGAATAAACTCAGCTGTTTAAAGCCTGCATGACTCACAACTTTCAAAGGAAACGGATTGTTCTTGAAATTGAATGGAAGGCTTCGGTCTAAACACTACAGATGCTAAGCTGTTTCACTGTGACTTGAGTTTCTCGGTTTCTTAAATCTTGGTTCAATGCAGGAGTCATGTGAGCTGAAGACAATAAATGATGCTACCTTAGGAAAAGTTTGATCAGAGTCAATGAACAGTAAAAGGTAGCATTCAAGTTCCTCCAAGTGAATTGAGTTTACTTTTTCAACCCAAAACATGCACTCGCTCAGTATAATGGAATTCTCATTTAGTATTTTGGTCATGGAAAATTAAGCTTCAAATGAAATTACGGTTTCTTCACAAAGCCTTTGAAAACAGAAATTTAATCTTTAAATCTAGGTCTGGTATACTCCTGGTTGTCAGCCACAGCAAGAGAAATGTAGTCCCTAATCTTATGAAAGTCCAGCTTTTTCATAGTCGGAAAATTATTCCTTTTCATGCATGCTGCTGCTCTTGTCAGCTGGGTTATAAGTGCTTATCTCACATAAACACTATCTCCGTTATGTTATATTGCATATATTTTTGTTGTGCTTTGCAGGTATTTTAAAGTTAATAGAATCAGTCTTTATGTCTTTACCATGTTTTATAAACTACTTTTCCATTTTACCCTAATTAATCCTTTCTGATTTGTTCTCCTAGAATGAGAGACTACAGGCGTTGCTTGGAGACAATGAAAAGATGAACTTGTCAGATGTGGAACTTATCCCATTGCCTTTAGAACCCCAGGTGAAAATTAGAGGAATAATCCCAGAAACAGCTACATTATTCAAGGTAATTGTGATGGACCTTTAATATATATGATTGGAACCTAATTCTTTAAAACTAGAACAGAGCCACTACCTTTGAAAATGGTTACGTTGCAGGTAATATCTGTAATTGTATCTGATTTAATAACTGCTAGATAAAAAAGATACCTTTTATTTATCAGTGTGTTTTTATTTAAGATCTTGTATTACCAGTAAGCATTTAAGTATGAAATGTGTAAAATATTTTTATTTCACTGGGTTGTTTTTTAATCTTTAATTCTTTGAACTACTTATAAATCAGAGCCACAACATGTAAGCTTCTTTTTTAAAAAGTTAAATTGAAAGTTTTATATTATGTATTCAGCTCATAAGTTTGCATGTTTAGGATGAGTCCCAGTTAACTTTTTAACATTTGTCAATCTGATATCTGTTCCTGTAACTTGATTTTTATTTTTAAGTAGTACAGTAATTCTTTTTAGTCATTGATAGCATGCCAGGCTTTGTATAGGCTGGCCACCATTTGGATAATAAAAAACAGCTGATGGCAGCTGCCTTCTCTAATTGGGTCAAAAGACTGAGCATTATGACCTATGAAGCATCACTAACTGCCTGGCATCATAATGAACGGTCTCGGTGAGACAGTGTTTTAGTTTTTGGTTTTGTGATTCTAGCAGTTGAAGGGCATAATTTGCATTGTGAAATTACTTTGTATCAGATAAGGAAAGGATCATCAAACAACAAGTTAGTTTTATAAAACGGGGTGTCATTATAGTAAGAACTACGTAGTTCAGATTTTTTAAAGGGTGTGTTTAAAGGCAAAGTATGTGGGCATTCTTGAAAATTCTGAGTTGAAGTTTAGGATTAATAGCTTTGGGGCATTTGCTACATAACTCTCGCTTAGTAATTCTAAATCATTTTTGTGTCATGAATGCCTTCGAGAGTCCAATGAAAGTGATGGATTACATACTTTTGAAAGTTACCCATATGCTTGCACATACCCTGGATTTTCTTCACACAGTTGCAGGGGAATCCATGAATTCTTATTCCTTTATGAACTCCTTAGAGCTGAAAAGATTATGGACCCAGTATTTGGTGGTTTTGGCCCTTAGCATAAGAGCCAGAGCTAGATCTTCATGGGGAGTGAACCCCTTAAAGCAGTGGAAGTAGTTACCTTGTGGTTGTCATCTACTAGCTTTAGATTTCAGATGAAACCTAAAGTTCAGAACCAGATCTGAATCTGAAAAGGGAAATCACGCCCAAGTTCCTCTTGCTTGTCGTTTATCTTCAGGAAGATCACTTCCAGTTATTCTTCTTGAGCTTTTGTGAACTAGGGTACAAGGTCATTCATAAAATATATTTTTGCCTGGGGTGATAAAAGGGTACTCGAAATTTAAGATAATTTGAAGTTCAGAGTTTCCATCCACTAGAGGTTATAAGTTCTAAAAATATAAAGCATTTTTGATGCCTTTTCCCCCAATATTTTATAGGAAAATTTTTAAGC
Organism: Rhinolophus sinicus; assembly: GCF_057876585.1. Lineage (NCBI taxonomy): Eukaryota > Metazoa > Chordata > Mammalia > Chiroptera > Rhinolophidae > Rhinolophus > Rhinolophus sinicus. The sequence continues at coordinate 93,165,203 of NC_142504.1, forward strand.
ACACAATGAATTTGAAAGAATATAGTAAATAACTGTATGCCTACCACTTTGATTCTGTTATTAACATTTTATTATCTGTGCTTTATCACATAGTTTTTCATCCCTCTTTGTGATATGTTTTGTCCTGTTATTTCTCATGGCCAAAAGTAAATTAGGGTTATTATCATTTATTTTCCTTACTTGTCAGACTCATTTCTTTTATTTGGATTATTATAACTTTCTCCAAATTTCCATCTTGTATACTTTCTTCTCAGTGATTAAAACCAATAGGGCATATCTCTCAGAACAGTTTTCTGAGCTTTTATCTCCAAAGTAGCGGTCCTTCAAGGGGCTACTCGATGTGAGATTTTGTTTCAAAGAGAATTAATTATGTTATTTGATTTAAACATATACCTAAACTAAGTCAGAGATTTTATCTACTTAAGGGAAAGATTCTGGGGAAAGCCTACAGTTATTCCAGAATAAAAGATAAAGGTATTTGAGATTTCCTTTCATTTTTTAAAGAATAATTTGAGTCTACTAGCTGTACAGGTAGTCACATACCTGCCATTAGAAACCAGGGCTCTTGACTTTTTATCTGGTGCATTATATGCCTCACTGTTCCTACCTCCTTCACTCCAGTATGTCACTAATAATACAAGCACCGATGGCAAACACATTATCTGGCATGGTGCCAGACTCCTGACCTTGTCCAGTTTCAGATTGCCTTAACGACTCTGCAGAGCATGTGTTGCCTTTATTTGACAGGTGAGGAAACTTATCAAAGAATGTCCGCAAGACTGTCTAGCTCCTGTCTGGCAGGGCCTGGACTCCTATCCATAACTGACTCCAGACCTTGTGATTTTTACGCCATGTGGTCTTCTGACTATTACTAGCTAGCTCACCATTTTCTCCAAGAGACCCTAACGCATCTTGTTTCTTTAAGTCGTGTTTACCTGTTTACCTTGCATGTCAGCATTTTCTTTTGTGTATAGTAAATTGTTATGCATGAACTTACACCTAAACTTGAAAACAATATTTTTGTTTCCAGAGTGCCCTTATGCCTGCACAGTTATTCTTTAAGACAGAAGATGGAGGCAAATATCCAGTTATATTTAAGCATGGGGATGATTTACGCCAAGATCAACTTATTCTTCAAATCATTTCCCTCATGGACAAGGTGAACATAACCTTATGTTGGTGGGGAACATTATTTCATTTTAGAAAGCTACGGCTTAGTGCATATGCTGCGTATGGACACGGGGTATTTTTGTAACATTCAGGTACAGAGCTCAGCAGTGTCCACTTGACCTTGAACAAATTTGGTTATTTGTGTACACTGCAGAGTGGCCCTTCTGATGAGTACAAAATGAAACTGCATATGGTCTTTTTTATAAAAACTTTTTTCCCAATTAAATTCTCTCAGTGTTAGATTTAGTAAATTCCTTTCTCTTAGTCAATTAGATCTTCTTTTTAAAATCCCATCCCTGTCCCTGACTTTTAAAGAAACATATTTGCCCTCATTTCCTTTTTTCTGAGTTCTAAAGTACTTCGGGAACAGAAAAAAAAACTGCATACATCACTAGAAGGAAATCCACTGTTCATTGCAAGCTACTGACAGTGATTTAGAATAAGACAAAAAGTTTAGCATACCATCAAGTAAGTGCTTAATACATTTGATGATGAAAGTTAAATTAACTAAATAATTTAGTTAAACCTTAATATTGGTTCACCTCCTAAATCTCTTATATTAAACTGCTTATAATACTCACCTGAAAAACTGTTTCATAACAGTCTTTACATTTGATTAACATATTTTATCTTTTGATCACAAGCTGCTACGGAAAGAAAATCTGGATTTGAAGTTAACACCCTATAAAGTATTAGCCACTAGTACAAAACATGGTAAGTTTATTTTACATTGTGATTGTTTATTTTCCTGTCCAATGAGTATGCTTTTCCTATTTTAATTGAAAGTTACTAAGAATATTCGAGATTGAACTCATTTGTAGCACTGAAGACCAGTTGAGCCTGCCTGCCTACCTCTCCCTCTCTTCCTTTTTGAAACCATTAAACACAATTTTGGGGAGAAAAATTAAAACCTTTATGATGTATTTCTTTGCATTCAAAACTGGTTATAATTCATAGTACTTTCTTACTGTGTCTCAAATCATCATTTCAGAAATACTACGACCAGAATGGCTTTGTACTGTGCAATGCTTATAAAAGCCACTCATTAATTTTTTTTAGTATAGATCTATAGCATCCAAGTCTTTTTGAGATTGAATAACCTCTGGAAGTTCGGTGGAAGATTCCCTAGGAATGCTAGCCTGGTGCCTGTTGTAAATTCCGTAGTTTTGTTTCTCTTAGAGTTTCTTATCCTTAGATACCTTGGAGAAACAAAAGTACCATATTTTGCCATGTATAATGCTCACTTTTTTGCCCAGATTTGTGAGGGAGGAATAAGGATGCACATTATACATGGGTAGTACTAATTCCTTATATATATAAATGTTTTTAATTATTTTATTTATGATTATGAGTTAAAAATGTAACTCTAGAAATCAATAATGATATTACCGTATTTCTCTGAAAATAAAACCTAGCCGGACAATCAGCTCTAATGTGTCTTTTGGAGCAAAAATTAATTTAAGACCTGGTTTTATTTTACTATAAGACCGGGTATAATAATATAATGTAATGTAATATAATATAATATAATACCAGGTCTTATATAATATAAGACCCGGTCACGTTAGACCCGGTCTTATATTAATTTTTGCTTCAAAAGACGCATTAGAGCTGATTGTCTGGCTAGCTCTTATTTTTGGGGAAATAGGGTATCCGTATGCAAAAATACCATGGATTACGATAATCAGTTTTGTTGAATTTACGATGAACTTTGACGAGGAGCTCTTGGCCTCCTATGATGCATTAATATCGTAAATTTGTTACCGGTATGTAAACTTTCTTGTACCTTGTATGTGTTCTTGTGTTTCGTATTTGTTTGTTACATAAAATTTCTTGTACCATAATATGTTAAAAAATAAGTTCTGAAATTCCTTTATAATAAAAAAAACAAGTACCTAAACGTAAACAAGTAAAACTTTGAAATAAAAAATTAAAATGAATTTTTTCCCCCTGAAAGTTTGGGCCAAAAACGTGGGTGTGCATTGTACACAGGAGCACATTATACATGGCAAAATACGGTATCTCTTTTAGCTTTCCTGCCCTTCTCACTGCCACTCCCAAATCTTTTTGATGGATTAATTCCTCTTCTCATTTTCCTCTCAGAATGATCTTGTTAAAAGTGCAAATATGCTCTTTAACTGTCCTGCATAAATTGGTTTAATAGCTTTTATTTGCTCTTGGGACAAAGACGAAAAAGGCTTAGCTTAATTTACAAATTCTGGCATGGCCTGACACTCCTCCTGCTCCTGTCCGAAGCCTCCCTTTTGCCACCGTCCCCCTTGCTTCCTAGGCTTTAGCCACACTGGCCAGTTTCCATTTTCTCGCATGCACTGTGCTCTTTTAGCCTAAGGCCTTCACACAGACTGTGTGCATTATCTTTATCATTCATTTCTCCACAGCTTTACCTGTTACTTTTATTATCCTTCAAAACATGGCTCAAATTGTCACATGCCCTCTGATCTCTAGTGTAATTTAGGTCTCCCTACACTATTCCCATTCATAGTCGTTACCCCAATAAAACTTGCAAACTTGTACGGTCTATGAAGGCCAGGTCAAGGCTCTGTTTCTTACCTAGGTTAGTTCTTGCTACATAGTAGAAAAACAATACAAATCTTAAGTGAATTAATGAAGACTGTTCCCTATTTATGATATAAGAATGAATGAGACATTTCACATTCAAGAGGAATATCCAGTCTCCTAATTTGCATGCAAATAATTACGATATAAGGCTCACCAAACCCAGATCACAATTGTTTATGATCCTGAAATAGGTTTCTTCATTCAACTTTAATTATTTTTTCATAGATTTGTTGTTTTACACTCCTGTTGTTGTTTCCAGATGATCAGACTTAGGTTTTCTCCTTTGTGTTCTCCTGAATTCTATATCCGTCCCTTTCTTTTTGGTCATTTAAAAGGATTTATACTTTCTTCTCATATCATTTCTAGGAAATGGCAGAAGATGGAGTATAAAACATAAAAGCCAATGAGCATAATACAGTTTTAGGGTTACGCAATTGATATTACATAATTTTGGATTTCTTAAAGTGATTTTAAATTTGGAATGGAATGTTTTTAATTGATATGTTAAAAACAAAACAAAACTACAGCATACAGGAAGAAGAAATTTTTATGCCAGATTTTAAGACGCTTGGTCTATTACTTTGTGTTCCTTACGTACAATAATAGAAATTGGCCTAGAGAAACATACAGATTAGATCAGCTTAATTTAGAAAAAAAGTTTCCTTATAGTAACCATGATATAAATGCCAGTATAGACTTAGTGTTTACAGACCTCTTTAAGTTAGTTGTTCAGGTGTGTAGTGTATACATTTGCAAATGAAAGTTATTCTTAGCAGAACCTTTATTTGTATTTTTTAACCAATAACTGCTTAATGCATTGTGCATATTTCTTTGTAGGCTTCATGCAGTTTATCCAGTCAGTTCCTGTGGCTGAAGTTCTTGATACAGAAGGAAGCATTCAGGTACAGTATCTATTTTGAAGATTTATACAGTTCATGAATATATTCTTGTTATAAAACTTTCAATCATTATGAAAGTACATAGAGTTAAAAATTAAAGGCTCTTTTTAGTCACTCTTCTTCCTTCAAGTTTTTTTTTTCCTTTCCTTAGAAGAAAACAATGTTAACAGTTGGAAATTATCCTGTGTTAGTACTTACAGATGCTCGAGTCCTTAAACCATGCCTGGCACAGAATAGGAGATCAGGAATTAATTGGTGAACACATTTTAAAAGTTTATGGTTATATTTCAAAGAATGAAATACTATAATTTCACCATTGATGAACATTTAGATCACTTCCGGTTTTTGTTGTTATTCAGAATAGTGCTGCAGTGATATTTTTGCTTGTGCGTGTTTTGCACAATTGCTTTTTTAAGACCCCTGTCCTCCACCTCCAACCTCTTTGTTCTCCTTTAATACAAGGAAAGGCAAGTAGTTTCTCGACTAAGCCATGTATATACATCCTTGAATTTTTTTTTCTTTTTTGCATTTGAAATACATAGATTAGCTCTGATTATATCTTAATGGTTTATTTTTGTTATCTTTTAAGTATAATTTTTCTTTTTCCCTATGTAAGAAAAATGTGTGTAATTTACACAGAAAAATTGACATGTCTGAGATTAAAGATAATACAGAGAAGGGCTTGACAGAGGACATTTGCTACAGTGTGTTTTTATCTTTTTCAGGATAGAGTATTCCAGTAATTCAGTATGGAGTTTAGATTTGTAGAAAAGTATTACTCTAATTTCTTGACAAAGCAAGTAGTAGTTATTCTGTTCTTATGTTTGGGGTTAAAAGCTCAGGATCAGAACATCAAACAGCCTGGGGCTGAAGTTTTGCTCTGCAGCTTTCTAGCTATGTAACACTGAGTGACTGTTTAACCCTTTGTGCAGAAAATACTTCCTATAGCAGGCCTGAGACTACTACCTTTAGAGAGGCCTAATTGCAAGGTTAGCCTTTGGCTGGGATCTGGGAACTTGACTTTTCAGTATGTTCCCTCTGTTCCCTAACTGATACGGGTGGTTCAGTATGCCTGTACTGTGCAAATAATGTGATTTATAGCAAACATGCTTTCCTTTGAAAATTTTGATGGTTGCTAGACAGACAGTGCCTATTGCTGTAATAAACCTTAGTTGTGCTAGAGCTGTATGTTAAGACTGTGACTCCATCTACAAAATCGTACCTGTCACAGGTCTTGGGGACCCTTTCACAAAACACTTCAGGCCTCACGTTTTGCATTTATAAAATTTGGGTGATCATTTATAGTACTTGGCTCTGGGATTGTTCTGAAGATGACATGAAATGCATGCAGAGCTTTAACATGGCTTCTAACTGAAGTAAATGTTCAAGAAAGTTATCAATTGTGTTGCTATGTGCGTTTATGCTTTTGCAAAGTAATGCCAGTTTGTATATTGATTCTTGGTTCTTTGTCTGATCCGTGTGTATAGTGTAGCTGTGCCTTAGGTTATTTTCATCTTTAACTTTAGTAGATAATTAAAAATTATTTTCTAAAATAGTTGTACTTCTTGTGTTTCTCATTGTTACACATATTTGCTTAATCTTGGTAGTGTCACACTTCTAAAGTTTGGTAATTTATTGTGGTTTTAGTTTGCCTTTCCCTTGTTCTTACAATACCTAATACAATTAAACACTTGTTCTACTGTATTGTTTAGGGAATAATGACAAGGAAAAAGAATGTCTGTACATGTTCAGTACACATGCAACATAGTAGCCTTAACTACATAGTACACATTAGCAACAAGGTAACATTTTCCCCCTGAATATTTTCGCTCTGGGGTTGGTTGAGTCAGGGGGTATACAACCTGTGGAAAGGGGTGCCAACTGTAATTAAAAACAAACTCACTCACGTTCACTTGCAGGAGATAGATGAAACAAAGTGATATATTGAGTATAGAGATATAGCCGTAAATTTATTTTATATAATGTTTTTCCTGCGGCACAGAAGTAGCAGCATATGAATAGTGTGTGTGTGTGTGTGTGTGTGTGTGGTCTTAGCAGTCTGTAAGCATAGCATTAGATTGATTCCAGAGGAATATGCTTCCTAAAATCTGCCTTCTATAATTACTGACTAAATTTTGGATCAGACACCCATGGTCATTATTTACAATTTCAAAATTCCAGTGTGCTTAAGGATTGTATTGAATTTGTAAACATGTGAATAATAACTTTCCAGAACTTTTTTAGAAAATATGCACCAAGTGAGAATGGGCCATATGGGATCAGTGCTGAGGTCATGGACACTTATGTCAAAAGCTGTGGTAAGTTTTTCAAACTACTACTTTCCATTGATATGTTAGAATAAAGGAGTGTCGGCTGTCTTGATATTGCCGTATTTTTATACGTGTTGAACATGTTAAGATTTTGTCTTAGTCCCTTCTGGCTTCTATAACAAAATACCAGAGACTGGGTGTCTTATAAAAAACGGAAATTTATTTCTCACAGCTCTGGAGGCTGGAAGTCCAAGATCAAGGTACCAGCATGGTCAGATGAGGGTCTTCTTTGGGTCGAATACTTCTTTTTGTATCTTCATGTGGTGGTGGATGGGGCTCATTACCTAATCACCTCCCGGAGGTCCCACCTTATAGTACTGTCATATTGGGCATTAGAATTCCAACATGTAGATTTTGGGGGGACACAAACATTCAGACCATAACAAACTTAAATACTCCATATGAAGAGTAAAGAATACAAAATATTGATGAAAGAAATCATTAATGTTTTGATACAATGGTAATAATGAGGTATAAATTCTATTTAGTTTTTAATGCATGTATTTTTGTAATCACTTAACTATTTTATCATTACAAGTTATCTCTTCCTGGAAGCTGTTAATTTTCCCCTACATTTTCCCTGTGTTTGAGTAATTACGATTAAGTAGACTGCGGGAGAAATCTCAGTCAGCAATATTTATGCTTTAGCTAATTCTCCAGAGGTAAGATAACCGTGTTGTGTTATGAAGGTGCCTCTCATGGTATTTTTAGATTAGTACTTACGGTCCCTTCCTGGAAATAAATAAGTAGCAGCGTGTCATAGGGATTAATTCCCATGTGTCTGTCCTCATGAAGTTTACATTCTAGAGAATTATTTTTTATTTTCTTAAAGTATTCTTTTGTTGCCTTTTTTTTTTTTTTAAGTATATGACTAGACTGTTCAAGGTAGGGTAAATAAAGGAGTTGATGATGGAGTTGAGCCCTAAATGTTATGTGGTATATGCTACTCTTGTTTTATATTAATATTTATTTCTGTTTATGTCCATATTTTTACCTGTACTGGAGCAATCAAAGCTGGGGGAGCAAGTAGAGGCTCTCTGACATATAACAAGTATATTTAAAGTTCATACCATTTTATGTTTATACATTACTTTGTTGTACATGACATTTAAGTTGTTGTTTTTTATTAAAATATATTGGGGTGGCAATGACTAGTAAAATTATATAGGTTTCAAGTGTACAATTCTGTAATACATCATCTGTATACCACATTGTGTGTTCACCACCCAGAGTCAGTTCTTCTTCCATCACCAATATTTGACCCCATTTACCCTCTTCTACCAACCCCATCCCCACTTACCCCCTGGTAACCACTAAACTATTGTCTGTGTCTATGAGTTTTTGTTTCTTTATTTGTCTTGTTCCTTTGTTGCTTTCATTTTTATATCCCTCATTATGCCCCGCATATCAATGCAGTCATGTGGTTCTAGACTTTTTCTGTCTGACTTATTTCGCTTAGCATGATCATCTCAAAACCCATCCATGTTGTCACAGATGGCACTATTTCTTCTTTTCTTATGATAGAGTAGTATTCCATTGTGTATATATAACACATCTTCTTTATCCATTCATCTGCCAAAGGACACTTTGGTTGTTTCCATGTCTTGACCACTGTAAATAAAGCTGCAATGAACATTGGAATCCATATATCTTTATGGATAAATGTTTCCAGATTTTTTGGGTAGATACCCAGGAGAGGGATTGCTGGATCATATGGTAATTCTATTCTTAATTTTTGGGGGAACTTCCACACTGCCTTCCATAGCGGCTGCACCAGTCTGCATTCCCACCAACAGTGTATGAGGGTTCCTTTTTCTCCACAGCTTCTCCAACACTTGTTATTAATCATTTTGGTGATAGCCATTCTAACCGGTGTGAGGTGATATCTCATTGTGGTTTTTATTTGCACTTCTCTGATTAGTGATGTCGAGCATCCTTTCATATGTCTGTTGGCCATTTGTATGTCCTCTTTGGAGAAATGTCTATTCAGGTCCTCTGTCCATTTTTTAATTGAATTGTTTGTCTTTTTGTTGTTGAGTTGTATGAGTTCCTTATATATTTTGGATATTAGCCCCTTATCGGAGGCGTTGTTTGCAAATATCTTCTCCCATTGGTTGGTTGTCTCTTTGTTTTGTCGATGTCTTCTTTTGCTGTGCAGAAGCTTTTTAGTTTGATATAGTCCCATTCATTTTAGCTTTTACTTCCCTTGCCTTTGAGGTCAAATTCATAAAATCCTCTTTGAACCCAAGTTTTGTACCTATGTTTTCTTCTATGCAGTTTATTGTTTCAGGTCTTATGTTTAGGTCTTTGATCTAGTTTGAGTTAATTTTTGTACATGGTGACAGAAAGTAGTCTGGTTTCATTCTTTTGCACATGGCTATCCAATTCTCCCAGCACCATTTATTGAAGAGGCTTTCTTTTCTCCATTGTATGTTTTTTAAAAATGTTTTCAACAAAGGAGCCAAAGACATTTTAAAATTTTTCTCAGTGCTCCTGTGAAGTAGTATTCTAGATTATTTTGAACCCCATAATTTATTCCCAAATTTACACTTGATGATACATTTTTGGCTGAGAGGTATAGATAAAATGTATTCCTAGGAAATTTGCAAACACTAAAATAAAACGTGTGTGTATGTCTGTTAGAATCCTTTATGTTGTAATTTCTCATTTTCACTAAAGAAACAGAACATGTGTTACATGTCATTATGTTTCTCATAAAAATGATCACATAACAGTGTAAGACTAAAAAAGAGCATTGAAATATTCCAGAGAAAATGTTTCTCTTGTCCTACTCCCTCTTTCTCTTCCTCTGTATTTTTCCTTCCTTTTCTTCCCTCCCTCCCTGCTTTCTTTCCTTCCTTCTTCTCTCCCTGCTTTTTTTCTTTCCTATTTTTTTCTGATTTCAAGTCTGTGTTTTCTATGCTCTGAAAAATTTACAGATCATGTAAAGACTGGTAGGTCACTCACATGACAGGTAGTTTATGTTTTTCAGCTGGGCTTGTCAATGATGTCACCTGGCCTTTTTGATGCTGGAGCTTCTCAGACCTGGGTTCTAAGAAGAAGTATTCTAGGAGACAGGAGAGGGAAACGGTTGGTTCTGAAGGCCTGGACTGGAAGGCTGGTGCTTTGTCATTTCTGTCATATTCTGTTGGTCAAAGCAGTCACAAAGCCTTCCTGGATTCGTGGGGAAAGGAGTATAGTTCCCACCGTGAATGAAAAGAGTTTTAAAAAATGTGCGGTCATCTTTAATTCACAACAGCTAGCTTTCAGTGCCTTATTAAGTAAGATGTTTTGCATACCCTCCAACAGTTACCTTGTTTTTTTTTTTTTGCTTGACTTTCAGATAGTCACTGTAAACGTTTTTACATCATAAATCTATTTAGTGAAGGAATGTTTATTTTTTTCCTGTTTGAAATATAAGTACACATAAAGAGCCTATAAATATTGACTAAAATTTGAAAACTTTGCTCACTGATTAATTTCCAGAACATTATGTTATGGATCCATGCAAGTGAATCTGGGAAATATAGTCTTTTACCGAGGCACAGTCTTGCCGCATAAATCCTGGTTTTGTTTTGTTTTGTTTTGTTTTGTTTTGTTTTGTTTTGTTTTGTTTTGTTTTGTTTTGTTTTGTTAAGTATAGAATAGGCTATTGGGTAGGCAAACTATTAGTCCCTGACATACTAATATATTTTGAGAATCACTGATTTGTTTGCAGTCAACTATAACTGTTTTGTTACAATTAAGTAAAAATTGTTAGTAGACTAGTGATATGATTAGAAGCATTTTTTGAATGGTAGTATGTGATCTACTCATTCTGTAGATTCTATTCATTCTGTAGATATGGATATATTTTGAAATATATAATATATAATGTTCTCTGCAATTAGAATATGGTTATTTATTCTAAACAAATATACTTTAGCTTAACTGTCTTGTTGAGTATCATGCCTATCAAAATAGCCACTTTGGGGAAGAGGAATTATAAAATGCAAACATGGCATGAGCAAGGAATTCAGAGTCAAACTTAAATTCAAATCCCGACCCATTGACCTTGGACAATTCCGTTAACTCCTGGAGCCTGATGTGTTTCATTTGAAGGATGATTCTAATACTTAAAGGGGTTAATGATGATGAAAATAATGTACCTCACTAAGAGCCTAGCCTTCAATAAATTGTATCTGTGTTTACTAATAATTAAAAATTACTCCAATGATTCTAGCATCGCTTTCATCACTTTTGGACTTCTGGAATGGCCTTCAGAACCTGAGTCCAACGAACTTGAATGTTTATTGAATTTAGACAGGATTAATTTGGTCATTTAACAGGTAGTCCAGTCTGTTCTCTACATATTGGCTGAAATAAACATGGTTTTGTAAATACTGCTGTAGTCACATGTATGTTTGCAAGTTGTATTTGTTGTCAGGTTACTAATGGGAGAAGAAGGAAAGAAAAAAAACAATCTCTAAATTTTGTTTGATAATTTTGAACACATGTCAAGTTTCCAGACTTTTCAGAAGACAAAGATGAAAGAATAAAGCTTAGAGCCAATAACACTGCCCCTAGCCCTGGTCATATATAATTTTTCTTAATTCTTTAGAAGGTTATGGTGTGAACTATATAAATATCTTTACCACTCAAGTGAATTCATTTTTTTTTTTCTATCTACTTGTGCTTCAAGATTCTTTCTCTCTTTTTTTTTTTTAAACCCTGCATATACTTTTATTGTCTTGTAGACAACACGGTTGTGGTCTGATTGAGTCATGTATGTTTCTGTAGACACTCTTTTTCACTGTCATCATCAACATGTGTCCGATTTGAAATGAGAGTGGTAGACTCATGTTATAATTAAGGTTCCTGAAACCTAATTTAACTTTTGATACAAGTGACTTTTATAGGTTGACAAAATTCTACATGATATTTTTTGTTGCAAATAATTTATTTAGTGTCTCAAGTGATATACTCTTCATAGAGTCAAAGAAGATTACAAGTTTGATTTCAGAATTTAGATGAGAAATGAAAAATAGTAGTAAGCAAATTGAAATTAAAGTAGCACAAACTGCTTTTATATTCAGTGCGATGTATAACCTGATTTGCTTGTGGTTTTCACAATTTTTTGAACTCTTATTGCAGCTGGATATTGTGTGATCACATATATACTCGGAGTTGGAGACAGGCACCTGGATAACCTTTTGCTGACAAAAACAGGTAAGATATAAAAGCTACTAGTAGATAATACATTTTATACGGCATTGATTTTTCACCTGGGAATCTACTGAATAACAAAATTATTTGCATAAGTGAAGATAAATCGTACAGTCTTAAAAGTCTCTTTAAATGGTACCTTTGAAGGGCATCTGGGAGAAACTCCCACCCTTTGTAAGTAAGTAATCCTCTAGATGACTATCTGGCCCTTGCTTCTCATAATGCCTTTTTTGGTGGAAAGTCCAGTCTCTTACTTACTGTACAGCTCTAGTTAGAATGTTAAAGTGTTCTTTCTCCTATTAAACCCTCATCAGACTTAACTCACTTTTACCTCTATCTTTAATTCTTTACTTTTCCATGGAGTAATCATTCTCTTCCCCTTTCTTCCTGATAACTCTGTGGCCCTGTGGCTTTAAACATCATCTCTGGACACAACAACCAAACTACAGCTCTCTAACTCAATCCATTTTAATCGCTTCACGCTGAAATGTGCAATCGCTTACTTGAACTCTTAATTATATAGGTAGTTGTAAACGTTGTTCCCTTCCTCCACCAACCTGCCTAAAACCCGCTCCTCATCTCGTTGTCCCATCTCAGTAGTAGCTTTAGCAACCCAGTTGTTGAAGCACCAGAGTAAGGAGTCAGTTTTCAATACAACCCTTGGCCTCATCTCACAATATTGAACTTACCAGCAAATCATGTCTCCGCCTCACCTCCCAAATAGGTCAAGAAGTTACACTCTCTTCCTTTCCACTGCTTTGACCCCATTTGAAACCACCACCATCTTTTGCCCAAACTATTTGAATAAACTCTGACTCTTCACTATGGCAGCCATGGTTTGTCCACACTTATCAGTCTGAATGTTTAAATGTCAAACCACTCTTTCCTCAGCCACGTGCCCTTGTTTCCTCTTCCTGGGAAGCTCTTCTTTTAGATCTTTGCAAGTCTCACTTTGGTGATTAAAATTCTAGTGGCATTTCCTTAGGGAAGCCTCTTCTAATTCTCCGATCTGAAATAACATATACCGGCCACCCCACCCTGCCCTTTACTCTCTATTTTGTTTTCTTTATACGACACATCACTAGCTGAAGTTATCTTTTTTCTATAATTCAATAAATATTTATTGAGCACCTACTGTGTGCCAGGTATTGTTGTAGGTGCTGGGAATACCAAAATGAACAGAGCAGGCAGAAATCCTGACTCTCGTGGCACTTGTTGATTTCCTATCGTCATCTTCTCCCATTCAGCATGCACGTTCCATGAGAACAGGGACCTTGTTCACCCAGCTTCCACCATGCCTCCAGAACCTTGAACTTGAACTACAGCTAGCCATAGTGTTTGATAAATCAGTGTCGCATTAATGAATGAATCGATATATCTGCTCTTGGATGTAGGCTTTTCTTCCCTGAGCTAAAGAATTCAAGTTTTTTCAGCCTCAGAAAATAGATTTTAAATTACTTAATTAAATAGTCTCTCAGGTAAGGACATTTTCTGTTTTGTTAATATTCCTCCCAAATTGTGACACTAAGGATTTAACATAATACTAGTGGGTAGTGTAGTTATTAATAGAATAGCCCTGTTCATTCACACAGTCTGCAATTTCTTTGATTCAATTTTAAATAGCTAATGTAAAAAAATCATCTGTAGTACAGGTGGTTCGTGGGAACCATGTCTGTGTCAAGGCGAAGCAATACCTTTCATAACCAAGACTGAAGGAACGTAATCAAATTGCCCCGGAGGTTCTTACCTAATTCACTAGTTTAGCAAAGGATATTTATAAAATGTTACAGTGTGTTTGGAGAGAATTGTAATTTTCAAGAAGTTTTCCTGTGTTACTTCCTTAGCTCTCTTTTTGGTTGAATCTTCTAACCATGTGTATTAGGTTACCAAAGTGATTCCATTTGTTTCTATGATTTAATCATTTTATAACCACAATGGAATTTTTAATATATAGAGTAGCATACATCTATGGTGTTATAGTCACAGGTCTTACTTGTGTTTTCTTTTGGAAATTGGTAAGATAGAACTTTTCTGTTGGACTTAGAACTGGTGTCGTATGTGTGCTGACGCGCATGAGTGCGTGCGCGTGTGAGTGCCTGTGTGTTGATGAGGATATTTTAAGAGTAAGATTTGGAATGAGGAGTCTACCTAATCTATTTTTGTGGCCCAGGTCCCAATTACCTTGTTTTATGGAAATTTAATTATAAAATTTCAGAAACAGAAGCTTTAAGTTTCTTGCTACCAGTTTTCCACTAGAGGGTGCTCCAAATTTATCTTTAAAAACAAAACTTACCTTAAAATGTGCTAGATAGGAGGCACATTTTCTTTTAAAATGCCTTTCTTTGTGTTATTTTTTCCTTAACTGCTTTGTAATGTTTCATCCAGGTGTATCATATAGTTAGCATTTTAAATCTTCACTAGGATAAATGTTTTCAATTTTCAGGTTTAATTTAAATAAAATTAGATTATATAAGGAAAGTGTGATTCTGTCAAGGCCAATGGAATTATAATGCATTCTTCAACTTTTAGAAATTTATGGTGATTAATTTGCAAATATTTTTTATCTTTGGTTATCTTTTACTAACAGTCCATATATTTCAAAGCAGTTTTGTTATATTAATTACACATAAGTGGTAAATAAACTTTTAGACAACTGTTATATATTCAAAATGAATTTTAAACGTGGTTCAGTGCAAGAAATACATGTCAGTGCTTGTACCATGAAGCATCTTCCATTGTATATTTTGGGATCATTGTACCTTCAATAAAGACTGTAACATTGAAAATTTAGAACTTTAGGTTATCTTATGTAACTGTACAGTCGTCTCTATTACTGGAGCTTTTTGTTTTGTTTTGTTTTTTAAACGAAAAATAACATTTCTTCCATTCTTCAAAATACAGCATCTTTTGTCTTCTGTTCTTATTTGCCATTTTGGGTAGGTTTAAAGTCTATGCCTCTGCTTTGGATGAAAGTGGTTTGGAATTGGAATCAGAGTTCCACTGATTCATCTGTGTTTGGTTCTCTGGTGTGAGAGATAGAACAAGGATAAGAGACACCCAGTTTTCATTTCACTGGGGTCTTTTGGGGACTTAACCCCAATACATTGTTCCACCCTGTAAATATAGATGAGACAGAAAAGGGTCAGACTGAGAAACAGGAGTGTGTAGAGGAAAATGCTTCACTGAATCTAGAGAATTTCAAAATCTGTACAGTGGTAGTGTGCAAAAATGTGAAATATGGGTCTCAATTACAGTTTTCCAAGAAATTGTTTTGCCCGTGTTTTATTTGGTTTTCGATACTTTTAGCTTGGTTGATGTTTTCTTCATTTTGTACAGCAGAGGGTGCTGTGTGTCCATCATAAATACAACACTCTAAATTCCTTTGTCAGTGTATTTTCATGTGGTCGATTATAACATTGTTTTCTTGAAGCAAATTTGGAGTGAATGATATTTCACTTACTAATGCATTAATATAGCATTATTTAAGCACGAAATCATAAAATTTAAGTTGTGAATGTGATTGAAAAAATGGATTTTTTTCTGATGTCTTTTGAGGAAGCTTTAAATTTATTCAGAATAATCATTTGTGGCAGGACTCAAATGAAACACGATTTGGGTTTATCCCAACACTTTGGAGACAAGTTCATTTTTGAAAATCAGAGGGGTGGGGGAAGACCAATGTAACTGAAACACTTGTTCATTGTTTTTTTTGTTGTTTGTTTGTTTGTTTTGTTTTTTTTTGTTTTAAAGATGAAATTTATTTTAAAAGTCCTCTTGTAAACCAATCAGACATGAATAAACTTTTATAATGAAACAAACAAATCTTTTTAACATCTATCTTTTTTCTTGGGATGACAATAGCATTACTATGATAGTATTTTGTTTTTTATTCAAATAAACTGTTTTCAAGATTAATGGTTATTAGCAAATTTTGATTTTTATTGCTCTGCTAAGGCAAGATAGAAACATGATACTTTAAATTTCTTTTCAATTTCCTCTGAACTATTTTATGGTAAAAAATTATTTGGTACTAAGTATTCTTATGCTTAATTCTTAAAGTAATTTTTAGTCCTAACTAAACTTGGTACTCCAAGATATTAAAAAAAAAAAAAATTAAACAATATTTACATAATAAATACAATTTTAATCACTAAGTTCCTCCTCATCACTGAAATATGTGCTTTTCTTTATCCTTGGTCGTCTAGAATCATCTGATGTTGAGGGACCCCCTGAACTGGGTTTCCATTTTTTTTGTTCTTCTTCAATTTTGACTTGCTGGAAAGCTATGGCCTGACTGAGACTGTCAAGAGCAGGATCTTCCCCTTCATCTTCACTTTCTTCTACTTCTTCAATTTCTTCTTCTGGTTCAAGGATTTTCTTTTTTTTCTTTTTCTCTTTCTTCTTTGGAGGTTCACGTTCTCCAAGCATATTTTTAGGACAGGCATAACTTAAGTGTCCACTTTCCCCACATTCATAACACTTAGATTTATCAAAGTAGTTTCGTCTTCGGATGAACTCAGCTGCTCTTCCATTGTCAATAGCAATGCTTGCTTTTATCACTCTACCAAATAACTGTTTGTTGTTTATTGCCCTGGTACAGTTTTGTGCAGAGTCTTTATCCAAAAACAAAATAAATGCAACCCCTTTACTCTTCCTGGTATCTTTATCTTTCATTATAGTAACCTTTACAACTTTGCCATACTTGGAAAATATCCGATATAAGTCATTGTTGGTCAGGGAAAAGGGCAAGTTGGATACATACACTGTGCTTTTACTTGGGGCCAATCCACCACTCATGTCTTGAGGTGGGCCAGGCCCGGGAGATCAGAAAAGCGCGAACCCTCGGCTCATGTGGTGCTCAACCACGGCTATTTCTCACCCCTGGCAGCGGCCTTGGTATCACGAGTACTGGGAGGGGGTCAGGGGCCGCTGACGAGACAGTAGCGGCAGCAGTGCCGCTTCCGGGCTCTCCTTAGACCCAGGCCCCGGATTGTTCATTGTTTATGGTTTACAAACTTTAATGATAGAATGAACATATAAAATCAATATATAAATACCTAAAAAACGTTCGCAAATGAAAGCAAGGAGCTAAGTATCTGTAGTACCTGGAAAGTTAGTTGTAGGTCCTAAGTATGGCCCTTCTAATCTGAATTAGTCTCATTTGTATAGTGGGAGGAATGGTGGCCTTTTTGTCATGGCATTTCAGAGTAATACTCTGAGCCTTTTGTCAGAAAGCTCAGAGTAAAGAAAAATAGTCATTCTTATTGTTATCCTAATTGGAAAAAAATTTTAATGCTTCCTATCCTAATCTTTACCTTACTTTTATATGAAATTGGTTCATTTCCTTTTTTAATTCTTAGGAACATCCCACATAGGTTAATATGTCAGGCTCTAAAGTCAAATTCTTTGGGTTTAAACTGCCCTGCCACCTTTGGGTGACTTTGCATAAGTTATCTAATATATTGACTCAGTCTCTTCTGAGTCAATATGTAAATAATAATAGAACGTCTTTCCTGGTGGTATGAGGGTTGAATTAGATACGTAATATATTAGAATTTTCAGTGATTTTGTGGTACTGAGCACATACCGTGTTTCCCCGAAAATAAGACCTAGCCGGACCATCACCTCTAATGCGTTTTTTGGAGCAAAAGTTAATATAAGACCTGGTCTTATATAAAACCCAGTATTATATTATATTACATATTATATTATACCTGGTCTTATACCAGGTCTTTTATTAATTTTTGCTCCAAAAGACACATTAGAGGTGATGGTCCAGCTAGGTCTTATTTTCGGGAAAACGGTAGCTATTATGGTTTTGTTCGTTTGTTTTGCCATTAAGAAATAAGAATGCTTTCCATTTTTGACTTATGTGGCTGATATTTGGAATCGTAATTTTAGAGATAAGATCATTAATTTATTTAAAAAATTCCTCTTTCCCACCCTAAAAGCCAAACTTTTTTAAGTTACTGCTTTTTAAATTCTCTTTTGAGTGGCTCTTTATTTCAGTAGTATAAGAAGCTTTATGTAAAAGAAGGCAGTCAATTTAATCATTAATTTAATGTTTCTGTGTTTTAAGGTAAATTTTGATATTTTAGAAACGTACTTTGTTTTTCTTTTTTAGTTGCTTATGGTGTTCAAAATCTTCTTACATAGAAGGAACTTAGTTACTATTCAAATGGTGCCTCCTTAGCTGTTTGTGTTTAAGTTATTCAGTTAGGTAGATTATACTATAAAACCTAAAAGTACATACTTATTGTCTTAATGTGCTTGTTTATTCTTTGGGAAATGAGAAAAAGGGATATAAAAAGTTTTATGTATTTAGTAAGCACCCAGTAAGTGCTTTTAGAATGAATAAATGAACTATTTTTTTAATGTAATTTTTATCCACTCTTAGGATTTCATGAAAAATCTGTTTCTTGTCTCTCTTGTTATTATAGACTATGGACAGACTGTTATTTACCAGTTTAATTGTTTTTTTCTCAGTTGATGTATGCAAAAAAGAGCCAGAAACATACGACCTTCCCTTTTTATCCATAAATATGTTTTTAGTCTATTGATCATTACTTCAGATGTTTAAATAAGGAGGAGGACTTTTCTTCATGTGAACGGTTTTCTTTTTAGACATTATTTAAAATCTGATCTTTTGAAAGTTTCTTGAATATTCAGTATTAAGAAGTCAGTCTTCTCATGGTTACTGAAACCTTATGATAAGGAAAATGTAAATGGTTTTTGCAAGTGGGCTTTTTAAAAAAGTTTGTTTTAAAGAAGTCTGTCTAAGATTCCTTGTAATGCTGGTTTGGTGGTGATGAACTCCTTTAGTGTTTTCTTGACTGGGAAGCTCTTTATCTGTCCTTCAATTCTAAATGACAGCCTTGTTGGGTAGAGTAATCGTGGTTGTAGATCCTTCCTTTTCATCACTTTTAATATTTCCTACCAATTCCTTCTGTCCTGCAAAGTTTCTGTTGAGAAATCAGCTGAGGGTCTTCTGGGGGTTCCCTTGTAGGTAACTAACTGCTTTTCTCTTGATGTTTTCAAGATTCTCTCTTTGTCGTTAACATTTGGCATTTTGATTATGATCCAGGGAATCATTTCATAGATTGTGTAGATGCCTGACCACTGCCCTGTACACCTGAAGCTGAACAGTTATAACAGTTATTGTAACAGTTATATATGATGTCAGAGGGGTAGTACTTGGGGAGAGAGGGCTTATCACCCTTTGTGAGGGGTGTAAATATCTAATCACTATGTTGTTTTGTACACCTGAAACAAATATAAGAAATAAAATTTTAAAAAAGGAAGTAATGAAAAATGATTAGGTGCTATATTCTGTGATCCTAAGAATGTAGAAATTATGTCATGAGAAAATAACTTAGGCTGACTCATGAAGAAGGTATTGCAAATGGACAGTCAAATGGAGAAAAATGCATTCTAGTGAAAGCCCCAGTAGCTGAAATAAACAATGTCTTTCCTGCTAATATATAGGCTGGTTAAATTGATCTGAGGTCAGATAGTGGAGGGAAATCATTCTGCCTCTTTTTGGATCACCTTTCATATGGCAAAGCTTAATTCAGTCATTGAAATAAAATTGTAGATTTGAATATTAAATTTTTTTGTGTAAGTTTTCTTATCAGGTGATGTATTCCTTAATGCTGGGTTGACACTGTGTTTTGCTTTCCAGTGAACAATTTGGGGAAAAGGTAACTTTTGATGTCCTTTAAAGCATTCAAAGTTCAACTATAAACTGGCAACCATAAACCAGATTATTAAAAAGTTGATACATTTTCTTAGTAACCCCTAGAACAAAAAATGTGTCAAATTTTAAGGTAATATGGTTGTAAATACAATACAGGGTAAGTGTAACCCTGAGTTCATTTAGCTAATTCATCTTGCCACTGTGTCCTCCACAATGACCTAAGTGAAGTTGAGAGTTGTATTAGTCAGTATTAAGTAGATCAGAAGCTTAAGTTTTGGCCTGTGTCAGTACCACCTGGAGAATGAGTTAAAATAGACTGATGGGCTCCAGGTTCAGAGTTTCTGATTCAGTAGATACGGTAGGACCTGAAAATTTGTTTTAGTCTCAAAGAAACTATCCATAATTATCTGAATAGTTATTAAAATTATTTTCCCTTTTTAAAATTTATCTATTTGGATGCTGGATTCTCTTCTTTTACTTCAATCGAAACTACATATCATAATGGATTGATAAAAGCAGCAAATAGGAGAATCCAGCTGTCTTCTATAAAGCCAGACATTAAAGAGATGAGCAAAAATGTAAGACAATGACACTCTTCCCACTAAATTATTTTTTTGTTTTAGAAAAGTTATTCTTAAAAAACAAATTATGTTAAAATCTTACTGACTTACTAGTTTTAAATTAATTAATACTTTTAAAAGGTCCCGAGACCAAAATATTTTAGAATTGCTCATTGAAGGCCATTGTTTTTCATCTTCAAGGGGTTACTATTCTGCTTTAGACATTAAACAGTTCTCTAGAAGAAAAGAGTATTTCAGGGGGAAAACCTTCAATGGTTAATGACTATAGAAAAAATATATAACATTTAAAAATTTGTTTTTTTCTTAATGGAAATAGACTGTATAGTCATATATATGGTCTTGTAGACATGGTTTGTCCCCTTTTCATCAGTTAGCATACTTTTGTCACTGTTCATAAGAAGCCATCTTAACAGTTGAATGTGAAATAATAAATTATATGAAACATTTAGCAGATAATTGGAATGTCTGTACTAATCTGTACTTACGTATGTCTTATTCTGTATTATTCAAAAACTATTGAAAAATATTTCATCATTTCTATGCTTTTAACTATAATTGAGAGATACCTGTAACCAAGTATATCATAAGTATTGCGGCATTGGGAATGTAGGTACAGGGAGCATTTTTAATTCCAAAAATACAGGTTCCATTGTATCAATAAATAGTTATTCGCCACCATCTTTGTTTCTAGGTTTTATGGTAGGACAAGAGGAACGATGCAACATTCACATGAGATAGAAAGGCATTTTTGGAAAAATAGTAACATGTCAGGTTGTATACAGAATCACTGGGAGAATGGGAAACTTACTCTGAAGTTGAGTGGCAGGAAGAATTTTTTAATTTGGGAATTTTGTCGGATTTTCAAAACACTAGGGATGGAGTATAGGAAACAAGAAGAAAGTCAAATAGATGTGGAGTAAGCAGAGGTCTGAAACTGGAATAATTAACAATTTCAAGATGGTCGCATTTAATTATTAGATAGACAAAATGGAAATTTAGAAAAACTCTGCTATGAAATACTGTTAATTTCAGCAGTATCTATTATCTTTAATCCTAAAACTACAAATGTCTTGAACTAATTTTAGAAATAAGTTCATGTCATTTATGCAAATAACAGGAAAATTAAATTAACTCCACTTATTCCCTTTGTATAACAAGTCGGGGACATAAGGAGGAATTTACAGTCAACATTCAGTTTGTTTTATGTACTCTTTACCTCTTGACTATTTAAGGTAATAGATTCGAATAAGACCACACTTCCTGCATTACTTAATTAATCATTTCTTCTTAATTTCATGAAGTGCACTTTAAAAGTCCTGACAAGTTTTATCTATAGATATTAACTTTAAAAGAGCCATTCCCTTTGGTATATAAGAGGATAATTTAAAAAAACACACGTTAATAGCCTCTTTTCAAAATACATGACTCTTCGACTTGCAAAGTATAATAATGGTTTCATTGTTAGGTACTGCATTTTTTATACCTTATAATTAAGCAGTAATCCTGTTCTTTGAGAGTTTTCCTATAAGAAGGATAGAAATACACTATTCATTTGTAAGCAGTGGTGCATAACTGACATTGGAATTCCAGTAATGCCTGTAATGAAATGAAGAAAAGTGGGGCTGAGTTTCCTATTAAATGCATAGAACCCATTAACTAAAGCCATGTGTGATGACTGATATCATTTGATACTAGGATAGCGTGGCTTATTAAGGGTGGCAGTTTTGAATTAAAGATTGGTCAGATAGGTTATCTACTCAAGTGCGAGTATCCTTAGTAATTATACTGGAACAAAGCAATGTTATTTAAAGAAATAAAACCAAAGGAAGTTTATCTGTGCCTATAATAATGTATGTTCCTCATCTCTTTACCTTTGGAAGAGTAGAATGGTGTTTGTCTAACAAGGTAGAAAATAAATGGGGACTCCAGAATGAGAGTAAAGCACAAAATGAAGTGCTTAGCTAGTTAGACAGAGGATACGCGTATAGTTGAAGTCAATGAAATCCTTAATAGAAGTTGATAATGGACTTTTCACCAAATTCAACGATAACATATTCCTTTAAACTTAAAGAGATTAGGAGATGATGCTTTCCCAGTGAGTCCGACAATTCTCAAATTCTTTATTCTAAAACTAATTTCTCATCTTTTTGGAATCATGGACTTCACATGGGAATTTGGTGAACTCTGTGGATTTTCCCCCGAAATTGATTTCATTGTGTTTAGAGACCTCTGAAGCCTATTTGGGGATTCTGAAAAGGTGTTTTTCAATCTTGAGTAATACACAGAACTGTTTTCAATAGAAATGAATCCCCCTGTGTTGGAATACTGTGTTTTACAATCTTAAATGTTTGCAAACATAAAACCTGATTATTAACTTTTTGTACATCTACTCTTACATGACTGTAAAATAAAAACAAATTTATAAATTAAGTCATGTTACAAATGGCTTAATTTATTCTAACAATAGTAATATGACAGAAGTAATATTGAAATTAAATTGTCACCTGCAGAGTGAATTTGAGTTCAGAGTGCTGTTAATATCATATCCCACATGAATATTCTTACAACACTTTTCTCAACTTGAACTACTTCATAACCTCCATTGTTCAGGATGCTGTCATGTAATATCAATTCTGCTTTGGTTAGTATTAGCCTAACACAATTAAAGTAGCTTTGCTGTTTGATACTAACCCAGTGAAAAGCACTGAAATCACAGGACACTACCAATTAGTAAAGCGGCATCCAGATGGTCCAGATTTGGCCTCTTATTATTTTTATTGTAGATCTTCATGGAAATGAAGACACAAAAAATTTTAAAACAAAACTTTTCATAAGAATGTTCAGGTTTCTCAGTGTTATTAAAAGTTATCTAAGTTGTAAACGTAAAATTAAGATGTGATTGGTTAAATAAATGCAAATTAGCCATATTGAGTACTCCTGTCTGATAGGAACTATCCTAGGTTTCAGAACTATAACAAAAATAAATAAAAGAAGATTCTTGATGATACAACTCTTAATTGTTCATTAACAGTTTAGTGTAAGGGAGAAAGATAAGTAAACAAATAATTTTAATATGCGCTTAGCTAATGTGTTTGAGTAGAAATAGGTGAGGTAGAAGCTTCATTAATAACTGCTTACGAAATGTATGCAGATTTAGGTAGCTCTAGTGTGAGCTGGAGGAACCATTTAGCAAAGCTGTTAGTGCCTTTGTTATTTTTGGAGGGGTGGGGAACAAAACCATTTTCCAGTTTTCTGTAGGTTCCTTGGTATCTTTCTAATTATTATTTCTTCGCATCTTATGTCCCCATTTGTCATTTACTATAATAGATAGATCCATTTTCTTAAAAATTCTTAATGGAACTTTCACCAGTTCTCTATTTTGAATAGAACATTTAAAGCCTATATAAGCTTTAAAAAAAAAAAAAAAAAAAGACAGGAAGACAGGACATGGTTTGGATAAATCTTGTTTTCAGGGCAGTGGTTCCATTGGCAATGGTTACTTTTTTTGCAGCTGGCTGATGGTAGTGGTTAAATCTTTGAATACTTGTTATATAAGCATTCATATGTAAGCTACTGTTTATGTGTGAACACTATGTCCCAAATTTAATGCAACTTCTGTCAACTCCAGATAATTTGCAATCTAGTTTTCTTTACTGTTGTGTGAACATAGTCCCAGTATCTATCTTGAATTTTACTTTAATTTCATTACTGCCTAAAATTTAGACTTTTTTTTTTTTTTTATCAGGCCTCGGTAGATTTTTGAGTTCTTTCTCATTTTCAAAATATATTATTTAGTTTTTCTTTGTAAGAAAGATGCATGAAAGCATTGCAAAAAATAAGATTGCTTATACCTTTAACATTTAATTTTATTAGTTACTGCCAGTTGTGATCTCAGGCATAAAGGACATATAAATATCAATTCAGTATATTTTAAACATCTTTAAAATTGTAGTTATTAATACTTATATCGAATGAAGTTCAGTATTTAAAATATTTTTTTAAAAAAAGTAATGTTTGAAGTATTTAAGATAAACATTTTCAATCACATTTAAGAGACCTGGTCAGTAGATATTGAATAGCTTGATTTTAGTTTTGTAGTCAGACTAAAATGGCTTTTTTCTCTGAGTTAGGGAAATAACTTCTAAAATGGGGCACGGCTATAGCTGTAGCCACTCTTGACTTAAGTGAGGTTTTCTAGGTAGTTATTTTGCTTGACAGACCCATTTATAACTTATTTGGGAATAATGACAGCTACCATTTAGACTGTTTGCTGCATACCAGGTACCATATTAAATATCAGATAGGTCATCTCTTTTAAGTCTGCCTTATGAAGTAATTATCAGTATTAACCTATTTTGCAGTTTAGAAAGACTAAACCAATTGCTCAAAGTCACGTGCTTGATCAAGTGAGACGTGGAGGTGTCAGTTGTACTAAAGTATAGTTGTACTACCGGCTCAGCGTGCCTGTCTGTGCAACGCTATTGATCTTTGGACCTAGGACTTCATTACTACAACCAGAGTCAGTTCCGTGCCCATTGTTTTATATTTCCCCACAGTGATCTAATGATGGAGTATAAAAATTCACAGAGAAGAGTAATAATGTTCAAAGAAAGAGGTAGACAGAAGAGGGTATAGGTAACATCTGAATGGGTATAATCAATATATATAAATATTTTGTAAGATAGCAGAAGTGTGCAAAAACCCAACACATGCAGCTCAGGAAGAAAAGTTTTTCGCTGGTGACCATTGAGGAGGAAGGAAAAAGGTAAGCTTCTCAAATACGCGATTGAGGATTGGTTTCCAGATGAAACAGGTCATAATGTATTACAAGGTAAACAAGAGTGGGCAAGTTGGCTTTTTAAATGAATTCATTCCTTCATTCAACGAGTGCCTACTATGTGCCAGAAACTATTCTGAGCTTGGGGATACAGCGACACACAAATAGGCATATAAGTCCCTGCCTGCATGGATCTTAAATTGTAGGATCCTTGGGGTTGCTTTTTGTGTTAAAACGTATGGCTACTTTATACCTACCTGTAAATCACAAGATACTTTATGAATTCTGTGGTGAGTCATTCTGTAAAGTGAATGATCCCATTCTTGATATCTGGTCTATGAGTTTAGGGTGACTGCTCCAGGGTTTGTCTTCATGGGCGCAGCAGCTCTACTCAGCTCTTGCAGATGTGACTATCGTGCTTGGTTTCTTAGTCTGAATTTAACGAGTGACACATGTTAGTTAGAAATGGTTTAGATGGAGCTAACAATGTAATTTGAAATTTGGAGGATTTTTTTGGTGGGGGTTTGGGGTGAAGAATGGTAATAAGTTAAAGGAAGGATTCGTTTTAAGAATACTTAAAAGAAATGGCCTGCTGTATGAAGGGTAGTTAGCTTAAGCTTCGGCATGAGAGATTTGCTGCAAGATATTGTTTATGGTAATACCTTGTCCAGGCTTTGGCTGTCTCTGATTGTGGGCATCTAAAAGTAGGATTTAAATTTTTAAATTAATGTCTCTGTGGGATGATGTTAAGTGTAATTTCATCTGAATGAATGTGGGTTGAAACGAACTAAAATTTGCTATGAAGGCCACTCCCAAGCCTGGGGTTAGAGGATCAAACAATTTGGTAGACTTATGAAGAGACACCACTTTACCAATTGTATGACATATCCCCTTCCCAGTTCCTTAAGATAATTCTGGAAACAAATGATTTTCTTATCAACATCCAGGCAAACTCTTCCACATAGACTTTGGATACATCTTGGGCCGGGATCCAAAGCCTCTTCCTCCTCCAATGAAGCTGAATAAAGAAATGGTGGAAGGAATGGGGGGCACGCAAAGTGAGCAGTACCAGGAGTTCCGTAAACAGTGTTACACGGCTTTTCTCCACCTTCGAAGGTAAGTTGATTTGCTTGACATAGAGAATTTTGGTACATTCATTTCATAGAGCAAGAAAAATAGAGTTGTTCAAATGTATACATTCATTAGCGTCATTCTTTTTCAGAATGACATAGGCAACAATATTTCTTAATGTACATTTGATGTCTGTTTTGATAAACACTTGGATATTAAAGGAAAAAAGATAGAATTTCTTGTTTTCCCATTAATTATCTGATTGCTAAATCTCACCAAACGTGAAGCTGGCATTACACAAAATTAAGCAGATGGAGGCTTCAAAATCAGTGGATTGAAATCATTTTAATAAAATATACTGTGTTCTTTGGCAGTGCTGGGATAGAGAAAATGTTAAATAGCTTCCTGTCATTCAGATCTCCCCAAGGCCAGCCTTGAAGGGTTGTAATCACCAGCTGGGTTATTTTTCTTCTCCCTAGCTGAGTCCCACTTCTTTATCAATGAAGCATTTAGCTTATTTAGAGTGATATCAACACAGTCATTTTTATTCCTTAGCACTGTTATCAGCCTTCGTTTTGTTTGCTCATCAGGAGCATTTAGAAGTTTGTTAAATGAATGAAGAATAAACGTTACAATGATTTTGTCTCTCTTTAGCACCTCATCAGTCATTTTACTAAAAAAAAAAAAAAAAAATGTTGGGTTTTCTCTCTCTCTCCTTTTTCCTCCAATGCCACGATCTGTCTGCTTCCTTCATCCTAGTTTACTTAGGAATGAACATATATCGTCAGGAAACAAAAAAATTTTGTTTGTTAAATTCAGGACATAGCTCTGATGATTAGTCAGAAATGACAGGATCATTTGTCTCTAACTCCGTTTTCAACCTAACTCTTCAAAATGGATATTCTTAGTCTAGCTGAAAATCCCAGCCTAGGAGACACATATGCTCTTCCAGGTGAAAATACAAGCCACAGACAGTGAGTTGCCTATATATGGGGGCTCTATTTTGTCTCTAACCTCATTTACTCATATAGAGTGGTTAGAATATAGACACTCAGTGTGTGTTCATTGAATGAGATACTTCTGTATTTGTATGAGAACCCCCAGAATTTCTGCTTCATATCCAGGGTGAAGCTATGTGTCTAGCAAATGTTGATGCTGTTGGTTGTAGGAAAATGGCTGTCCTACATTAATCAGGTTTAATCTGTGCATTGACTTAATAAGCCTTCATTGGTAACTCATTCTTTATCACATGCCACAAACTCTTAACATGCATTTTACAAACGACCACCTTCTTTATCCTTTGGATGGCACAGTGGCTCAGTTTCACTTTCCAGAAATGCTAAAGGAATAATGAGAAGATCAGTGTTCTTTTGATTCGCCTGGTGATGCAGAAGCAACTTCAGAGGATTGAGAGTTCTACTTTAATATCTGGGATTTTTTAATTTAAAATAGTCAAAGTCTACAGAAAACTAGATGGAACCATGGCGATCTCAGTGAGCAGGCAGACAGGATGATATGATATGATAACTAGAGAAATGTCAAAGATGCTCTATCTTATTGAAAGCAGAAAGAAAGCACTGCGCTTTATAAACTGTCATTGATAATGGATTAGTAGCAATTCTGTGGCATGGGAAAACAGAGACAGTTTATTAATGTGGAGCCAAAGTTGACTTTTCTTCACTGTTGAGAAAAATCGCAAAGAGATTAAATAATTTTATGTTAAGTCTTCATAAGAATTGTTTTATTTTTTTTTAAGTTCAGTGTGCTTCAATTGTGGTTATCTGGACCCTACTATTATGTTTAACATTTTTTTTAAATGTTGTATTTTAGAATAGTTAGTAAAAATTTCCTTTAGGACTTAGGAATTAACCTGATAGACAAAAGTTTGTTTGCCTAGTCACCAAACAGCAGTGAATATATTGATCGCACTGTCTTTCATCATTAATGTCATTGTTTTCCCTCCTCAATGTAGTACAATTATTAAATAAAGCTTTTTTTTTTAATAGGAGTCCAGTTTGGTATTTGTTGCATGCAAACTGGAGAGGTTGTATTGGAAATAGACCTGTGAATCACTGTAAGAATCTCAATTGTAGTTAAATGCATTTCTGTTTTTAGTATGTTGAAGGTTTCTACGGGAAAATGTAGACCATCTTTACATGCAGTGGGTAGCATGGTGGTTGGTGTACATGGCTAAGAGAAAGAATACATTTTTCTTGAACTCTATACTCAATCCAACCCTTTTTAAAAAATCTAAATTATATGACATCCATCCTTACATCTTTCTCTAGATTTGATTTTGCACACTTTTCCCACTCTATCATTATTTTTTTAAACATAACATTATATATATTTTGATAATGGTTTTAAAGAATATTAGTAACCTTTAAATACATTTTTCTGGGTAGGATATTGAATGACTAATACATACTATATGTTTTGGGTCACTTGTTCTGTCTTAAATGGAAAATGCAGGTTAATGGCAACAGATATAAAAAGATTAATACAGTTAAGGTAGTGAAAATTATCCATAAAGTAACTGGATGTTTAAGCTTCTAGATTGTTCTATTTTATATTTCTTTATATTCTGTTTCCCTTTGCTATAATAATAGAAAGATGAGTGGTTAGATTTAAACCAGCGTATAATGCAGAACAAATTAATATTTGCCTTTTGAAAAAGAAACACATTATGCATAAAGGCAGACATTTTAACATGGATCCTGCCTGCCCATTAGAATCACCTGGGGAACATTGGGAGGGAGGGGCCATTCTGGGCCCCATCAGGCTTAATCCATCGGGGACTGGGGCTAGGTGCTGATATTTTCAAGAAGTTCCTCTGGTAAATCATAATGGGCAGCCATTTGAGAACCTCTGAAATGCATCTTTCAAAATTGAGCCTTGTATTCCCCTCCCTGTGTAGATTCCTGAGATTCTGCTATGGCAAAATTGGGAGAAAATGTATATAATCAACAAAGCAGAGTATGAATAATTGAGGATTCATGGAAAAAGCACCTTTTTTTTTAATCACATAATACGTAGCAGCTGGCTGTACTCTGCTGACACCTTGGTCTTTGCAGCCTTCTCAGGCAGATCCTTTACTTCCATATCCTACATACCACAACGCTTAGAGAGAGGCTTCGAGGCCCTTCTTGCTCCCTGTTGCCACATCCAAACTGTTTCTTCTCTTGCCATTTATTTATTTTTTTCTTAAAGAAGGAAAGCATAGACATACACGCACCATGAGATCACACCTTCAGATATTACTGTCCACATCTGCCTATCTCCCAGTCACTCTCATTCACTGAGAACTCTCATTGTCTTCTTCACAACTGATACTGACTTCAGCATCCACATGGATGGTCCAGCCATGCCCTGCCCTCTCAGGGCCTTGTCCTCCTCGTTTAGAGCCAACACTGGCCACTCCCTCTCATCAGTATTAGTAAATTTAGCCCTCCACAAATCTCGATCCCAAGCTTTCCACTCTGACCAACACCTATCCTTTGCAGCTCTTTCTGAATGTGTTCTCATTTCTACAAGTCTTAAACCTCGTTGATACTTCCATTTATAATCTACTTCATATCCTCACTTTCCTCCTTTCCCCATTGAATTTTATGGCCCTACACTCTTACTGCCCCTTCCTCTAAACTCTTTCAAGCATTTTTAATCCAGTCCTATAACCTCACCTGCTGAAACTCCAACTCTTCATCAGAACTGTCTGCCTTCCTATTTCATGTGTGCGGTGCAACGGGTATGTATTACTGAAGAAAATCCAATCGTCATGATATTCTCGCCATTGGTTTTAAATCAATCGTTCTCAACTGGCAGCTATTTTACCACCATCCCCCCACCCACACCCACCCCCAAAAGCACATTTTGCACTGTCTAGAGACAGTTTTGGTTGTCACAGCTGGGTGAGTGCCACTGGTACCTAGTGGAGAGGCCAGGGGTATTGCTAAATACAGTACTGCTGCCCTATTTCTTCACTTTCCTTCACAGCACATGTACTTTAAAAAGTTCCGTTCTCACTGTCTCCACTTACTTGCTTCCTTTTCTTCCTCAGCCTTCTCTAGTAAGGCTTCCAGTCCTGCTCTGCTGTAGAAACTAATTTTATCAAGATAAACAGTTACCTCTCCCACATTCAGTGGCCACTTTTTCTTCTAGCAGCTTTGGCATAGTTGATCACGTCTTTGTTTCTAAAAACCTTTCTTACGTGTGGGGGAGCCCACTCTCCTGTTTTCTTTTTGCCTTACTGGCCACTCCTGGTTCTTTGGTGATTTCTTTCATCTTCTGCCTGACCTCTACATATTGAACTGCCTAGAAATCCCATTACCAATGTAAAGAGTTTAATTTTGGATCTTTTTCCCCTTAATCTCTGTCCTCAAGCATTTTCATCTAGTCTTGTAACTTTAAATAGGATCTAAATGCTAATGACGTTGAAAACCATTAGCCCTGATACCTCCTCTGAGATTTATCTGCCTACTTACTTGGCATCTTTGCTAAGAACCTAGTAAGCATCTGAAACTGACTATGTCTTAAATGGAATTCTTGATTCTATGCCACAAGTCCTGTTCTTCCTTCATCCACTCTTTATTATTTGTTAAATAACCATCATTTCCTATTGTTATACTTAGGCTAAATCCTTGGTGACATTTAGTCCCTCTATGCTATCTCCTCTACTGAAACCATCAGCAAGTGCCATCCACTCCATCTCCAAAATAAAGCCTGATAACCTCAATATTATTTCTTTTCTATGTGGACATCTGTGAAGTAGTTCCCCTACCTCCCTTCTTAGTCTCCACAAGATGGCTGGTGTGAGCTTTCAAAAATGCATATCTGAGTGTGTCACTCCACTCAGTTGCTTCTCAGCACACTTAAAGTCATACCTCCTTAAGATGACTCCTCTCCCCACTCCATCAGTCTTTGACCATTTCCCTGTTTCCTCTATTTTTTAAAAATCTTTTACCAGTCAACTAGATACTAAATTATCAGTTTATTTTGTGAGTGCCCAGCCTCCTCTAGAATGTAAGCTTCATGAATGTGGGGACCTTGTTTGTTCAGTTCACCGCTATATCCTTAGTGCCTAGAGCAGTGTATAGAGTGAGTACTCAGTAAATATTTGTTGATTGAATGAATAAAATTAATATGAGTAGAAGTGGAATAACATCTGTGATACACTTTTTATCAGTTCCCACAAGAAAGTCAGTGACTCAAAGCTGGGTGAAAGCTGTTTAACTACAGCTAACCCCAATATAACACGGTTGGTAGGTCCCTAAAAAAAAAAAAAAAAGCCGTGTTATGTGAATCCGGGTTGTATGAAACAAAGAACTAGTACAAAAAAGGGGGTTAGGTTCCAAAAATTAAAAAAAACCATACTATTATATTTTTATAATTGAGAAAAGTATCTTTACTAAAGCAATGTTCACCAAAAGTATAACATGTTAATACATGTTAATATGTACTAAATAATGTTTTCTTAGTCATCACTACTGAGCTTTTATTACATTCCGTGTTGTTCGGGGATTTTCCTAATTTCAAATGAAATATCTTTTGCTCTTAAAAGCTCTTACTAGGTTCCATGTTGTTCGGGGATTTCCCTAATTTCGAATGAGATATTTTTTGCTCTTAAAAGCTCTATTACGTTTCATGTTATTTGGGGATTTCTCTAATTCTCAAATCATGTTAGAGTGAAACCGTGTTCTAGGATGCCATGTTGTACGAGGGTTTTCCCAAATTCTTGAACTGTGTTAGAGTGAAACCGTATTATAGAAGTGCCATGTTGCATGGGGGTTACCTGTATTTAACTTTTTTTTTAAAAAGAAGTGAGTTAGGGCCTAACTTGATTAGAAGATTACATCAAGGTAGCAGTTTTCATTATAGTACCTCTGATTTTCGTGGGCAATGTGAAATCCAAAAATGATGATAAAATAGTCATTTGAGGTTCATATGGATACTCATATTTGTCTACAACTTCCATTATCATTACAGTTCAAGTATTAGATAATTTTTATGTAACAGGTTGTGCTTTTTTATATTGTGGATAGGTATATGGCTGGAATAAAGACTCCTGACCTCGGAAATCCTGACCTCCCTCCCCAAGAGAAGACAATGCAAGGCGCTTGTGTTGACACTTATTACCGAGACAAGCTAAAAGCCTTCATTGCCTGACACCAAAGCTTTATTTACTCACAGCTGTCCCCAAAGTCACATCTGAATCTCCTTTTATTACTGTCGTGCTAAGGGACCACTGAGAGCATAACTGCCCAAGGAGAGAGTATTCTGGAGCTGGAGGAGGATTGTGCCCAGTGCACACCTGTGTACACCTTTCCCCATGAGGCCCTGCCTCTGAAAACGAGCATTTGAAATAGTGACATTCTTTCTCCTTGTTTGGAGGAAGATGAAAAGTCTGAGGACTGGCGAGGATAAACCTTTAGTTCATGGAGGGGTCAGCTTAATCCAAAAATTATACTATTTAAATATCCTGCCCATTTTTAACAGTAGACTACTAGCTCTTTTCTGCTTTACTTAGGATTGCTTCTATGCAAACCAGTCGCTGTAGTTCCTAGAGTGGGGATTAGCATCCCTGGAGGATACTCATGAATGATGAGTGGGATGACAGCATTTCTCCTGCTCATGTACCCATGACACACTGAAGTGGCCTTCGAGTGGCGAGTCTTGTCATCAGTTTGCAAAGACAAATCTTCATTGTTTAGTAAAATGCTAATTCTGTAGGAAGTGATTCTCCTTAGACCCCTTCAAAAAGAACATACTTACTAGAAACTGAGATGAATGTCATTCTTAGGTGGTTACTCCAAAAGTTTGTTCCACAGTGTGGCACCTAGAAAAGGCATTCTATCAGGAGCCCAGAATAAGATATTTTTTCAGGACTTGATTTTCATTGAGACAGCTGCTGAATAGTCCCACACTCTATTCTCCATAGGAGTAATAGTAATTATTATAAAGATCTAGCTACCAGTATTTGTAGGAGTGTTCTTATTACAAGGAAGAATTGCAGAATTCTAACACATTGCTATTTTGTTTTTTTTCTGTCCCATTGTCTTCTAGGTATTCTAATCTGATTTTGAACTTGTTTTCCTTGATGGTGGATGCAAACATTCCCGACATTGCTCTTGAACCAGATAAAACTGTGAAAAAGGTAATTTTTATACATCCTTAGAATCGCAGTCTACTTTATATATACAAGAGATGTTAGTGTTTTAACAACCAATTCCCCCCTTGTTATCCTGTCCCTAGAGTGAAAACATAAGGCAGAGACCTCATGTGTAATTTTTTTTCACATTCCTCTCAAGACCTCTGCAGCCAGTGCTGTCCCTTTCTCGATTCATACCCACAGTCACACGAATAGGCCACTATATCTAGAGAGAGAGCTTTCTACCACAGTCCTTCTTGCTCTTCGTCCTGAAAAGTTAAGCCCTTCTTTCCTATTCCTAGTAGGATACCTGATTCCTGGCACTCCCAGGCTAAGCGTACTAAGGATCAGAGACAAAATATTGTGATAGCATGTAGGAGAAAGCACCATTCTTTATCCTTCTGATCTATACCCAAAGTTATAGAAGTTTCTTACTGTGTCAGTAGAGTAGAGACCTGCTTTTTAACTCAGCCTGCAAAGAGATGAACAAAGGAAAGCTGTCATGTAGATGAATAGTTATTCAAAACTATCTTACCTTGAGTTCCAGTAAGAGGTGGGAGCAAAGGGTAACAGATTTGAAGGTTTTTGTTCAAATTAATTTCTGACTCTCTGATTCATTGGGGTTGAGGGAGAGGCTGTGTATCAAGCACTTTATTTACCCAAAGGTAACATAAGATGATCTTAAATACCAATATGATTATTAACACTGAACTTCAAAGAAAGACAGTATAGCTTTTTAACTTGTGAAAGTATAAAATAACTAAAGGGCAGTAGCAGTGTCTGATGGAATTTCTCTTGTGGTTGAAAATAATTGGCCCGAAAAGCCCTAAGTTCTGACATAACTGACCGAGCATTGGAAAGATATCCTTATGGATGGAGCATTGTTTCAGTCCACTCAGGCTGCTATACAAAGTGCCAGAGACTGGGTGGTTTATAAACAACAGAAATTTATTTCTCACAATTCTGGAGGCTGGAAATCCAAGATGAGGGTGCCAGTATGGTCAGGTGAGGGTCCTTTTCAGGCCACAAACTGCTTGTATCCCTACATGGTGTAAGGAACTAGGGAGCTCTGTGGTGTCTTTTTTATAAGACCACTAATCCCATTCATGAAGGGTTTACCCTTTTGACCTAAGTACCTTCCAAAAGCTATACTTCCTAATACATCGCATTAGGCATTCATAGTTTAGCGTGGATTTGGGGGAGGCACAGATATTGAGACCATTGCAAATATGAATGAGGCTAATCTCTTTTACCTAATTTTTAAGTCTTTGGCAAGCAATTCGAGGAATTTTAATTTAAATAATTCATTGTTTTGCCATTTAATAAAGTCATGCTCTTATTAGGATTTCATTTATTATTTTATCAAGTAATCACTTTTTCAGCAACCACCTCTCCCCCCATCCCACATAGGAAATAGGCTACTTATCACACTAGTTTTGGACATGCCTTACTTTTGTTATTTTATGTATTTTTTTATTGACTAAACTTTATTCATCAAGAAATATAGTTAGTTGATAAAAATTTCCTTAGCTATAATTGATGGCTGCCCCATATTTCAAATGTTGCTTTTTTTTTTTTTTTTTTTTTCATTGCTGTATTCAGGGTGTGTTCTGCTGTTTATTTTAAACCCATTTATCTCTGTCATATGTTCATTTTTCCCTGACTTCACTCATTTTCAAAAGCTATTTATGAAAGTTCTAACAGTGTTTGTCAAACTGAATCTTCCAGTTTCTTCTGCCAGTTAGGTCATGTTCTTGTTCTTATTAGATCTTTTTGTTCCATTTTGGATTCTCTTTTTGAAAAATCATTATTTTATTAGGGACAATGCCCTTTTTTTTACCAGTATTTTTGTGGAACTATTTTTCACATATGAAATCACTTTATGAAGGATAAAAAGCATGTACATTAGTCATTTTTTCTTTAGACTAATACTCCCTACCTGTTTATTCTAGCTTCAATTAAGTGCACCGTGACAAAAAGGTTTTTCACCGTATTTTCCCCCAAAAGGGTATTTCAGAAAAGGTTTGTTTTCTGCTGTTTTATCAAGAATATGAAGTAATCAATTGCAACATAAATTTGACAAAGTCATTGTAATATTGGAAAGTTATGCTGGAATAGGCTAAAATTTGCTTCATATTGGCTGGCTTTGTAATGAAGTAGAAGTAGATTTTTATACTTTGATGAAATAATGATTGCTGATGTTACTTTGTAGTGTTACGACTTGGAAAATTTTTACATTGGCCTCATGAATGGAAGCCAGCTAAAAACAGAGTAGCGCTTTTGAGATTGAAGGCTTCAGGAAGGTACAGATTATTCAAATTATTTGAGTAATCATAACAATGTGCAAAAATATTTTCCTGTCTCTATAACTTATTTTAGTATATATCAAATTTGTTTAATTTTATTTGGAATCTGATTACTTATATATGGAATATATATTTTTGTTATTCTGATTTGCCTATATCTTAGAAAATGCAATTGCCCCAAAATGTGAGATAGGGTCACAGTTTAAAATGTACTCTTTGATCACAAATATCAGTGAGTAACGGTTAGTGGCTCAGTGCCGCTTGTTGCTTGGTGCTTTGAGAAGCTTGTTCAGAAGTTGTTTTAATTCTTTAATAATTTAGAGCACTATTATCCCAGTAGTCTAATAAAAATAACACATGTTGATAAAAGCAAAGTGTTATAGTGCTAATAGAACTGGGTGGATTAATTTCCAACAATGAGCAAACTGATTATACCAGTTTTTTTCTTAATAATTTTTATATGAAATATTTAAGTCATGAAAAATACAAATGCTCATATAACAAACATCCATTAATTACAACCCATATTTAACAAATATTAACATTTTGCCCTATTAAACCTTCTTTTATTAATGAACAAAAATACAGTTAGTGTTGAATTGTACTCACCTGCATTCCTCTATCCCAAAGGTAATTTTTTCCCCCACAGCTTGAGTATATTCTTTCCATGAATATTCTTTATACTTCATTCATTCACGCAACAGAATTTATTGAGCTGTATGCTACGTGCCAAGCACTGTCGCAGTGTTTGAGTTGTAGTGATAATAAAACAAAATGTCCTGTCCTCATGAAACTTACCTTCTAGTAAGGGAAATAGACAGGAAACAAGAGTAAGTAGGTAAAATACAGAGGGTGCCAAAAAAATGTGTACACATTTTAAGAAAGGAAAAAACTGTATTAAAATTCTAATATTCAATATATACCGGTAGCAAAAGAGGAGTACAAGTCATGTGTATACATTTTTTTGGCAACCCCAGTATATGGTATATTAGTAGTGATCATTGTTACAGAGAAAAACAATAAGAGAGAAGAAATGAAATATTGGGTTGGTAGTGGTGTTGGAAATTTTAGATTTGGTAGCCAGCAAAAGGCCTCACTGACAAGGTGTGTGTCAGCTCTTTTGAATAAATTGAAGGGAGCTATTTTATAAACCTGTAGTATATGAGACTTCTTAGTCAGATTCTGTAGAATGTACTAGTGAATGAAGAAAAGCTAAAATATCTGGGATAAAAAACATATATTCCCCAGCAAATGATTAACTTTGCTACTAGGAAGGGTTTGTTGAAAGAAGACAGTTACCTATGCCTTCAAGGAGTTTAAAACTTTTCTGAACTTTTTGATATATACGAATCTCTATTTAGAAAAAAATGGTTAGGGAAAGGAGAACTAGTTTAATGGATAAACGTGACCACTTAACAATGCTTTTTCAGTTGTGTATTCCTTTAAATCAGGGGTGTCCAAACTGTGGCCTGTGGGCCAACTGTGGCTCACCATCCATTTTTTTATTGGCCCGCAGCAAATTCCAAAAATATGTTTAGTTTACTTAAATAAACCAGGTGAGGCAATACGTACTTCATCTCGAGTTAGTGGCCCAGCTGTTTGTGTATTTTACCGCGTATGGCCCTTGGTGAAAAACATTGAAAAAAGTTTGGACACCCCTGCTTTAAATCAATAATAAAAAAGAAACCTTTTAAACTGGTAACAAGTTTGTTCAAAGTAGTTTCATGAGATAATACTCTTTTGTGTTGAAAGATTAATTGGTTGTGTTGTTCTTTAAACTGATTTTTTTTTTTTTTTTTGCTAAGCTTTAAAAGAAAGGAATTATATATTACAGGCAGCTAAAAATTACCTGAAGATCTATTTCAAATGACCTGTAAAATTAAATTACCTTTGGTACTTGGAAGATTAATAAATGTGCAATCCATAATATCCACTCTCATGAAATTTTGGCAATGTAAATTTTTTTCTTTAATAATATTCGTGTGTCTTATTAGACACAATTCTTTACAGCATTGATTCTGTTTCAGCAATAGTTGAATGGGGGTTCAGTTTTCATCATTTTTCTTTTTAATTACTCTTTACATTAAATTCTTTTTTTTTTTTCAAGTAAGGAATTTTTTTTTTATTCTAATACAGCTGAAGTAATGAAATGAACACAGCAAGAAAGTAATATTTAGATTAAAAGTCTTCCTTTCACCTTTATGACTAAATATTGTTCCTTTGTTGTAATTACTTTTGTGATTAAATTATTAGGAAATGAATACAAGGCAAAACATTTTTCTAATTCTAATACTTTGAATAAGAAAAATTTTAAGGGGAATGTCTGCTTTTTATTTTAATGAAAGTTACTATTATTTCAGAGATGCTACACTAAATTATTTTAAGCAAAAGCCTTCTTCTGTGTTAGTGAATGTTAAATTAGTCTCGAAATAGTGTGTTTTGAGCTTTCAAAGACAAAGCGTAAAGATTAAGTATAAATGAAATCACTGTGCTCCTTATGAAAACAACATAATTTATCTACAAATGTGTTGCTGTGTTTTGTTTGGGTAATGGCTCTATACACCTGTAAATGTGGGTGGGTGCAAACACAGTGTTCATCAAAATGCTGTTCAAGACAAAATTTAATAGTACTAATTGACGTGTGAGGGGTCGGGTATGTGGATGTGTTTGTGGGTGT
Organism: Rhinolophus sinicus; assembly: GCF_057876585.1. Lineage (NCBI taxonomy): Eukaryota > Metazoa > Chordata > Mammalia > Chiroptera > Rhinolophidae > Rhinolophus > Rhinolophus sinicus. The sequence goes on from NC_142504.1 coordinate 93,203,639, forward strand.
GCATGCACATAGAACTTGCAATTTAAAAGTTGTGCAATTCCAGTGTGGTTCAAGAACTTTAGGCTAAATCTATGGGTTTTATTTTGTTCAAATTCACCTTTAGTAAATTGTCCTTTAGAAATAAAAGGAGGTCTCATGTTTTGCTTGGCAGCCCCTTCGATGTGCAAAGCATATGAAGACTAAGAGACCCTTGCTTAGCTGTTAGCTCCCCTAACCTCTCACAAGTTTGGTGTGACCACTGAGTAGAGTCACAGATCACAGGCTGGATGAGGTTACTTATGCTTCTACATACTTCAATAATTCCTCATTATGGTTCCCAAAAGAATCTTCTGGCATAGGGAGTTATGTCCCATTGCCAGAAGTGTGAAATATAAAAAGGAAAGTATCTGTCATCCAATATTTATCAGAAGAGCAGATATAATAGCCAGGATCGTGTTTCTTTAGGTTGTCTGTCTTTTGCATCAATATGTTAAATCCTCAAGGACAGATTAGAAAAAATATATAGTTTTAAGTTAGTCTTCAAATATAGGAAAACATATTGCTCATTATTTGTATTTGATAATCATTAAATGTTTCATTTAACTTGTAAGTGTAAGGGTACTGAAATTTCAGTAGAAAAATATGCTATTGAATCTCCAGTTTTGTTTTGTTTTTTAAGTATCCAAATTGAGGTCCATGAAGTTAAAAGAAAAAAATGATATGACAGATCTCCATTTTGAAAACAGAGAAACCAGATTCTGTCCTTTGTAGCAGATAGGAATACTTGATTGGACATCAGCAACTGGTAATTCACTGAAATACAAAGAACTCAGTAAAGTTTAGGAACACTACTCTGATTGCCTAAGGTTGGCAACGCAACTGTGTCTATTATAGTGGATATCTCCGGTGAGAAATGCCCATGCTTTTTTTTTAAAACGCTATGCTGCCAAGGACGTATATTTAGTAAATCTTCTTTCAGAAGATTGTAGTGTCGGACTACGATAAAAAATGTTCTCTCTACTTAAAAGGTACTAAGTGTAAAAATGGTATCTGAAAATGAGATTTAGATATATCAGAGACTTTCTATTACTTGCTAGGAAGGGCTAATTGAGTAGCAAGTGTGTTTTATTAATTACAACCTTTCTTGAATCATTTCACTTGAATGATAGTCTGTAGAGCATGCAGATTTTGCCAATTACAGCATCTTGTGAGAAATGGTTTTTTTGTTAATGTTTCACATTAACTCTTACATCATTATTTTATTATTAGTGGAAAATTGAAGTGAGCAGGTAGATAACTTAGTTGACAATAGCCTAATAATTCAAGGGAATAAATAATTACCTCCCCAGCACAATTTGAGAGGTTACACTGCCCTTTAGTGTTGGACTAGGAAAGTTAAGCTGCCTTTTGGTAAATAAATAAAAATAGCAGTATTTATAGGCTAGATACAATACAAAATTTCCAGATTAAAACCTCTCCCATAGTCCAATACAAAAATGATGCAACTACATGTAAAATCGGTCCTTTTTGTTATTGGCAAAGAGGATATTGAGACTGTCTTTAGAATATTATAACTTCAAGATTTGAAATCATGCTTATAATACTCCATAAAATTATTTTCAGTTTTTTTTAATATTACCAGTATTTTATGCTTTTGAAGATAAGACATCCAAACATAAAGTGATAATGTTAAGTTTGAATTTTTGGTCTAGATTGTTTTCTCTGTATTGAGAATTACAATAAGAATGAATATCAAAAGTAAAAGAGAAAACTGAGTAGATTCTGGTAGCTTTAAAAAGATAGGTCTTTAAAGATAACGGTTCATTTCTAATTGTAAGTCAAATTTCAATAAAGATTATATAAAATGTATGAAATGTATTTTACTTTCACTTTATAAATGAGGGCTTTAAAAGGACAGAGTGATAATCACTAATTTTTATCATCTAGGAATTAGAAATTAGAAACCAAGAAGGAAGTGATCTGATCTCTAATATCATTACATGTTTAAAAATAGGAGACTGGTTTTAAAACAAGAACTGAAAAATTGAAACTATTTTATTTTGCCTCATTTAGTTCCGACTGCCTAAGGCTAGGGTCTATACGAGGTGTGATCAACCAGTATGGTGAATATTTAAGTAAAAACAATTATTACAGTAAAAGACACATTGCCATTAATCCTCACTTTGAACGCACTTATCCCATCAGTCTTGCCACTTTCTGAAGCAGTTCTGGAAGTCCTTTTTCATGAGTGTCTTTAGATGCGTTGTCGTGGCTGCCTCGAGTCCTGAATCGATTCAAAACGTTTACCTTTCATGGTCATTTTGACTTTGTGGAAGAGCCAGAATTCACACGGTGCCAGATCCAGTGAATAAGGTGGATGAGGACACACTGTAATGTTTTTATTTGACAGAAATTGTCATATACAAGAAGCGATGTGTGACACGGAGCGTTGTCATCATGGAGGATGGTTCACAACACGCTTTAAAACACTCAGCTGTAGCTCACACCCAACTGACTACACTGAACAAGTTAAAACTTGTCACACACTCTTACTAAGGTTCGACGGAGTGTGTCCCGTATTGAAGATCCCTGCCTTTCTGTTGGATGGCACTTGGCAGCAGCATTCACTGTATTTTTTTTATCACATACCTCATATTAAACACCTTCCAAAGCTTTTAACAGTAACAGGGAATCTTTCATCATGGCACATACAGCAAGTGATGTTTTGGTCGGTTGCTGTTCAACTTCCAGTTGATTTCAAGCTTAATAAGAACCAACTGGTATGTGGCTAATATAAAAGCCTGTAAAATTTATAATCAGTTTGAAATGTAGTATACAACGAAGAAAATCATTAGTCCCACCATAGTCTATAACATTTCTAAAGTGTTTAAACTTGAAGATGAATACAGGCACACCACAGAGTAAGGATGTATAAATGCTGACAGGAAGATGGGAGGAAGGTGTTACCAGGATCTTTATATGTTTGGCAACTGTGACAAAGAAAAAGGTAAATTTATATGAGTAACTCGGAAAAGCAAGACTGAAATGAAGGAATATGTGTTCACTGGCACTTTAGATAATTTGAAGAGCTGGTAATGATAGTGGTAAAATGGGCTCCTCAAAATGTAGATAGTGGCCACTGATGGAATTTTATCAGTGGCTGAGTGACTGTCTTGCAGAGAAGCTGTTGTGTTTCTTGTGAATGGTTGGTGGTTGAGATGGTTCAAATATGGTACAAGGTTGCTAGGGGATGTTAGAGTGAAAGTGGTGGTTGTATTTACAAGAAGGAGAAATTGACACTATGAATATTAATTTGTTTCCCTCGATCTTCTGGTGTATCCCCAGTTTTCTGAGCATTGGAGTACCCTATTTCAAAGACAAAGACACTGATCCAGATAGCTATTTTTTAATATAGTCCAAAAAAAAGAAAATGTCATTTGGAAGCACTGAGGAGTAACCATGAACAAGCATAACCAAAAAAGGGTATTTACCCTTGAAAGACAAACTGTGGAGGCTGAGATTTGCAAGTTTGTAACCTTTTACTTGAAGACAATCTCCAGATTGTTTTGGGTTCAGCCTTACTAATGAGGGGCAAAAGGATAGCCCAGAAGTTAGGTCACAGTTCTGGAAAGATGAAAGTTACAGAGGTAGTGAACCCCGCCCCCCCCCCCCCCATCTGCATCTAAAATGGTCCCAAATCCTGACTGACTGTGAAACTATACAGACTCACTGGTCCCAGGGAAGCAGGGAGCAGTGGCCAGAAGCTTAAAGAACTGAGCAGAGTTTTATGCTGTTGACTACCAATGAGAGGACAGAGTTTGGATTTGATTTCCGCCAAGTTGACTGCCTGCTTGAATGAATCTTCACAGGAATACAACAAGATTCAGAATCTCTATAACATTAAAACTATCTAATAAAATATAACTAGATATAGGAAGAAACAGAAAAATGTGACCCACAGTCAATGAAAAGCACTCAGTAGAAACTCACCCTGAGATGACCTAGATGTCACAGTTACTAGAAAAGGACTTTAAATAAGCTATTGTAAATCTTTGCAAGGGCGTAAGGAAAAATAAATGCATAATGACTGCACAGATAAGACTCTCAACAGAGAAATAAAAACTAGGAATTAAAAAACAAAACGAAAATTCTAGAGCTGAAAGTATAATAGCTAAAATGAAATATTCATTGGAAAGCTTTAAAAGCAGATTGGATATGGCATTAGGAGGAGTCAGTGAACTTAAAGATGAATCAATAAAAATTATATAATCTGAAGAACAGAGAATGTAGCCTGAAGAAAATGATGAGAACCTTAAGGACCTAGGGCACAAGAACAAAGTCAGTATATGTGAAATCAAGTCAACCATTTATACGCAGTTAACCTTTGTTATAAAAGAAAATTTTTTTCATATTTGATAAATCACATTTTCTTTGTATGTCAAATATATATATCTTCTGTTTGTAATTCAAGCACTTATAAAAGAATGCAAGTTTTGATAAATTGGGCTAAAGTTTTATTTTGATTTCTCCTACCTTGTAGTTTTTTGATGTCTTTAAAACTAGTTCCAAAATTGTCAAGACATAATCACTCTAATTAGAAGTAAAGGGGAATAAAGGATTAAATTCAAGGAACATGTTTGTCATTAACGGGGATCCAGAAATGGGAGAGCTAGTTCATTGAAGATATATCCTTAGATCTTACTCTACCGAATTTTGTTTCACTTTATATGTCTACCTCTCCTTGACTCACTTATCCTGAGCCTGCAGAACTGTCAGATCACCTGATAACTTCAATCCAGTAAAGGGGTACGGACGCTGAGCTAGAGCCATCGGTTATGTCTGTCCTTTCTTCCTAGTTTTCTAGTAGTTTTACTTTACAGAGAAGTACTAAGTGTGGACTACTTTTTATCCACTTGGAAATCCCATTTTTTTCTTCACCTGTCTTTCAGACGTAGATGTGGGTCATTATAGGCAGAGAAAGGAGTAGAGTATAATGGTTATGTGCAGTGCTGTGACATTGTCTGGAAGCGTGAACCTGTTATCATCAGTTAAGGGTCTCCCCGGGTTGGCTTCATAAGTCTCTGTACCTCAGTTTCTGCGTCTTATAGATGGAGATACTGTCTACCTCAGAGCCATCTGAGAGTCAAGTGAAATCCTGCATGTATTATACGTTGCACAAAGTAGTCATTCAGTAACACTGACTTTTATATTTTAGGAAACCATTCTCACTTACATCTCTACTAATTTTTCTAGTACTTAATTGAGAATCGACTAACTTTAAATATGAACCTAAAGAAAAATCCCTTTGTCTTTGGAAATTATAGACCAATGGAAGTCATTCTTTGAAGCACAGGGAACGAGTATAGGCAAGGAGACATTTTAGAAGGTGTAGTTCAGTTTACTTTGCCAACGACAGACACAGTTCCTGTTCTTGTATAGGCAGTGAGGGGAGGGAGAATATTAATGTAATCTCACCTTGCTATACATTTCACAGTGAATAAGGGAAAACGTAAAGGCGATTGTTAATAAAAATCACAATTTATAACTTATATGGTAGTTCTAGATTTGATATGCAAAAAAAGAAGCACACTTCTGAGTTAAAAGGACAGGGTTATGTGTTTATTTTTTTAATCTACTTGTTGAACTTGCAGGGCCTAACAGAATCATGTTTTCTTTTTCTTAAAAAATGTTTGCAGTCAACTAGGATAGGGTAATAGGCAGAAACAAACTTCACAAATGAACAGCGTTCCAAACTCTTTATAAGTTATAAGTCATTTATTGGGAATAGAAATAGCTATAATCTATTGTAATGCCTACATCAGTTTAATTCTGTCTCCAAAATATATCCATTCTTCTTTATTCAAAAGACTAACAGACTGTGCCCTTGTAGGTTCAGGATAAATTCCGACTAGACCTGTCCGATGAAGAGGCGGTGCATTACATGCAGAGTCTGATTGATGAAAGTGTCCATGCTCTGTTTGCTGCTGTGGTGGAACAGATTCACAAGTTCGCCCAGGTCAGTGCCTTTATCGCAGCTTCTCCACGTTCCCCAGAATCCTCGCAGAGCTACACTTTTCTCCTGCCAACTGGTATCTTTTCTGGTTTTTTTAAACATCTCACCAGCCAGCTGATCTGAATATGTTCCATGCATGATTAAGTCTAAAACATCCCACTTGAATTTTCTTAGTGGGATATGAAATTTTGTAGTAAATTGGGAGCGCGCGTCAACACAGGTGTATCCATTCTTTGTAGTCAGTGGTGATTATAAAGCCTTCTTGAGAGTGACTTGGGGTGTAGCAGAGGCTTTGGTAAGTGAAACTTCAACACTTGTTGGGTTTTAGGGAATGGTGACGTGCTGGGAAAGGAGTTTGGAAGCTGAGAAAAGCAGTGCGTACCACATACTGAGAAGGTCTATCCGTAAACTGACTGTTAGCAGAATCTTCCATACAAATTATTTAAAACCTATTTTAATTATGAATTTCGTAATGAGGATGATTATAAAAAAGGTTAGCAAACAGGAAAATTAGGCCTCATTCCTCTCCCATACCTTCCCACGCCTGTCATGAATGCCTTCCTGACTTTACACATTCAGTTAATAATGCTTTTACTAGTTACCCAAACTCAAAGCCTGTCTGCTTGGACTTCTCCCTCAGCCAGTATCCACTATGTCATCAAGCCTTGTCAGTTTCTTTAACCATTTCTTTAATGATCCTTTCCTGTCATTTTCTGACTACTAACATTTTAATTTATAGACAGTCCCCGGTTTATGAGCGTTTGACGTAAGATTTTTCAACTTTTTGATGGTGTGAAAGTCACACACATTCAATAGAAACCGTACTTTGAATTTTGCTCTTTCCCTGGGCTAACAGTATTCTCACCATGTGGCGGTCTAGCTCGAGCTGCAGCTCCACTGCGTGGCAGCTGGCTTCCCCAATGCATTGGATGGGAGGGGGAAAGCAGAAGCAGCAGTTCTCTTAAAACAAGTCACAAGGGCAGGCCAGATTCACAGGAGGAAGAAACAGATTCTACCTCTTGATGGGAAGCGAGGGATGCAGAGAGAAGAGGACTTAAGTGTGTCACCTTTGAAGACTTAACTGCCACTCACCTAATACCGTGTTTTCCCGAAAATAAGATCTCGCCGGACAATCAACTCTACTGCATCTTTTGGAGCAAAAATTAATATAAGACCCGGTCTTTATAATATACTATAATACTGTACAATATAATACAATACAATACAATACAACACAATATACTGGGTGTTATATTAATTTTTGCTCCAAAAGACGTATTCGCGCTGATTGTCCGGCTAGGTCTTATTTTCGGGGATACACAGTAAGATATAGAAATCCTGGATAATTTATTATTTAAAATTACTTTGGCCGCAGTTGCAGATTTTTTTGGACTAGGATATATTCTTGATACGAAAGTAATGTAGAAAAACAAGTCAATAACATCATGAATGTAAAAGTTCAGAGCAAATACCTGGGTCATTCCAGCAACTTCAGGACAGCACCACCATCATCCCAGACTGGTCAAAGTGCAGGCTTAGTGCAGCATGGATATTTACGCAGGTACATGTTATAGATCATATCTCAGCTATCTAGTTTATCATGACAGATACAGTATTTGGGATAATACCTGGGACAGTAGCTTCATTTTATTTGAACTTGGTACTTCATATAGTGCTTCCCCATTTCTTAGTATCATGTAATTCTAGCTATACCCACCGCAGTGAGTTTTAGCATTATCATCTTTTATGGATGAGGAGACTGAGGTCGTTTCCTAGCTTATCGAGCAGATCTTCTTCACCAGAATCCCATATTCACTATCCTAAGAAATTAACTTGAAAATGCTCATGTTATTGTTTAGGTTTTCCTTAAGTATGTCACTTGTGCCCATAAATTGTGCTCCTGAAAACAATATCAAAATAAGAATTAGGATGTTAAATTTCATTGGAACTTGCTAGGCATTGAAGGGCACAGGAGATGCTAAAGAAAGTATTTCCCATAAGTCTAGTCAAATTATAAAATTACAGAAGCATACCTGGTTCTTAAGTAACCTCTAAAGTTGATTTTTTTCCTGAAACTCACATTTCTACATATATTTACTTAGTATTGATACTAATACATCACATGCACACTCAGCTTCTGATAACCAACATCTTTTATTTTGCCACTCCTAGCATTTATTATAAGGATGCCTATTGGTAATTGATTTATGCTCATTTTAGTGCATTCCTAATAATCACTATGGATTGTAGAACCTAGTTTTTTAAAAAAATGGAGGTTGACTGATCAAAATGTTAACAAAAGTTATAGTGTGTCAGCGTAAAAGAACTGATATTCTAAAAGAAGACAAAATCTGTCAGATCCAACTATTATGTTAAAATGCTAATTTTTAAAAATTTTCCTCCATCATGTCATTTCCTAGGAAGTATAGAGATTAAACACTGCAATAGTTGTTGCTTAGCAACACTTACCTATTAGTGGTACAAATTTTCCATTGAAAAACACTTTAATTTGGGACTCTGTCTTTGAAATTACATCAGCGGAACTCTTCTCCCTGCTGAAGTGATCTTTAAAGGGGTTTCTAGTCTTACCTGTACAAAAAGGTAAAGATCACTTAGTTTGGGTCACCAACTGGTCTAAAACTAGAACTTTCAGTGGTAATCTCTCACAGTGCAGCCCATTTCTTTCCTTTTTCTTCTTTTTTTCTAACCTGCCTGCTTCTCTCTTCACTGATTGATGTTAGAAGTGTGGAGAATGGGGTGTGGTTTCCATTAATCTTAATACTTATTAAATCAAATTAACTGAATCTTGGTAGAGTAACTGATGTTAAAGATGTATTTTTTGCAGATTGAGTGTAAAACAATAAGAACGGATTGGGTTCAGAAAGTGAACCTGAGTTCCAGCTCAAGGAACTAACTAACATCATTTCTGTCCGTTTGGCGAGAATCCCTCCTTATCCCCTTATGGTGTTCAAAGGGGGAAAGCACAGGTCCAGGCAGGGGGGCATGTGAATGTATAGTCACATCTTATGTGCCTTTAACTGAAGAAAATTTAACTATATGTACTTGGGGGCAGGGGGTGGGAGATGGATTAAAAAAAAAAAAAAAAACAATGAAAGAAGGAAAATGGTGTGGTTATATTCTGCCTGACTTTTCCCCTGAAGAGCATATGTCCTCTAATAAATGTGTCGCTCTCTCAGGAGTGTTTCTGATCCCAAGTGCCTCCCATGACATGATATCTTACCATGTTAAGTGTGACTCCAGTATTGCAGACTCATGTTGTTTTGTGCAACATGGCCTCTCAAGTGCAAGCCTTCTGCCCCATCGGCTCCTCAAACAAAGAAACGGGTTTTTTCTGTTGTTTTGTTTTGTTTTGTTTTTGCATCAGTACTGTGCTACTACTACTGAAGGAAAAACATCCTGTTGTGGATTTTTTAAGAGATGTCTGTCTCTAACGTGTTGCTTTCTGAAGGGCTTTTCTTGGGTAATTTTGTTTATTTATATTCCTGTTTTACCTTTATGTGCTGACCTAAACCCAGTGTAAATGTTTCCACTGTAACTGCACTATTCTCTCATCTACTCCGAGAAGGCGTCGATGCAAACGATGCCCTGAGGAGAAAAGAATGGAGCATCATTTCCAAGCTTATATTATATGGACCTTATTTTACCATTAGGAATAAAGAACAGCAGTGTAAACTGTTTCGTTGAATAAAACACAAAGTATTGAATTCTATGGCCAAATAGAAATTCTTCTCTAAATCAAATGTGGTTTTTTTTGTTTTGTTTTTAATTTAGTAAATGATTTTCTGAGGAATCAGATGATTCCCAGACCAGTGGCTTAAATAACGTAATACCAGTGTATCACACAAACCTATTCTGTATCATTTTGTGTCCCAGATCTATTCCTAATTTATTCCAAGTATCCTGGGAGGACTATGAACAAAAACACAGAAACAACAGTAATAGCAATAATAACAGCCTCTTGAGCACGTAAATGCTCCAGGAATTATGTAAAGTGCTTTCTCTGCATCATCTCCTTTAATCCTTACACCTGCGAAGTAGGTGTATCACCACAGCTGTTTTACAGATGAGAAAACTGGGGCTTAGATAGATTAAATAACTTGCCCAAGGCCTCAAGGTTAATAGGTGACAAAATCCAGATTCAGACCCAAACCCTGAGTTGTAGAAATAGACAATAGTTTCTAAACAGTGTTTTTCTCAGTGTACATTTAAGCTTTATTAGATAGGAATACATTTTGTCGTGACTAGCTAGTTGTTGAAAATACGTTTGTAAATTTCAAAATTTCAAAAAATGACCTTTAATCTTTTCTCTCCTAAGTCACCCATCTGACTACCAAAATAAAAAAATCAGCTGTGCAAACAGCCAATAGTATGATACCAAGAGGAGACAGTGGGAACAGTTAATCCGAGATAAATAGGGGATAACATGTATTGTGCACATTGGCCAAAAGCCAGTCTTGAATTTTGTTGACGTACATGTGCCCTTGTTTCATTGTAGCCAGCACTACTACACAACTCCTCATCAAAACCCGTAATGTATGAAAACATAATATGGGCACTTGCTACATTACAAATGTCTTAAGGTCTTAAGATCAGTTAATTATTGTAATAGCAACAGTCAGCAGAATGCCCCATAATTTTCAGCTAAAATGTGCTGCAGTTTATTTTTCATTCATATAAGTTTAATTTTATTAACTTCTCTAAGGAACGTTTTCAAACGCTTGAATGTAATCCATGGTAAGATTTCCCTGTTTACTTCGATACCTTTTTTATACAGTTAGTTGTTATTCTGTTGTTTTCCTGCTCCTGTGTGTGTTACATCAAACCCCTTTATATAAATTCTTCCAATGTCCAGGGTGGTGACTAATTGAGACTGGCTCTGCTACAGTTATGACTTTTTTTTTTTCAATAGACACAGACATTTTGAAGTATTTAGGAAATGTATCAGAGACCGTCTGTTTACTAACAGCATTTTTCTCACACATACAAAGGTACATACACACATTTGCAGTTTTTAATTGTTTCAGGATATTTAGAATTCCTAACATGTCAGTGAGGACCCTTCACAGTTTGACTGTAGCCTGAATTTTCTTTTCCATTTTTAAAAATATTTATATTGGGGAACGGAACAGTGTATTTTTCCAGGACCCATCAGCTCCATGTCAAGTCGTTTTTTCAATCTAGTTGTGGAGGGCGCAGCTCACTCACTGGCCCATGAGGGAATCGAACCGTCCGTCTTGGTGTTATGAGCACTGCGCTCTAACCACTGAGCAAACCAGCCGCCCTGAACTTGCATTTTTAATTTTTATCTTCCACCAGCCTTGAAAAAGAACCTTTTTTTTTTGTAGCTCTAATGAGCTACCCCCATGACAGTTCCTCCTCACCACTCAGTACACCGCTGTTCTTTGCCTACAGTGCGTTCCCCACTCATTTGCCCAACTGTGTGTGTGTGTGTGTTTTACTATTTCTATATATAAACATTTCATCTTAAGTAACCTGGGGTCTCTCACAGAACCTACACAGTTCCTGGCACGTAGTAGGCATCGATTAAATGTATGTGTTGTGCCAAAGACCGTTTGAAAAGTTTACTTTTACTTTCTCTGATATTGCCTTTAAGAAAGCATTGAAACAGCTTCTTAATTGTAAATGACATTCCTTTTATTAGCATTAAAGTAAATCTTGCCATATTCTTTCTAGAATTGCCACTTTAAAATCAGTCAGCATCGTTCACATTTCTACACATATGCACACATGTGCACACACACAAACAGATTTGCTAGTGAGGGTTTTTTCATCATGAAACAGTTTTGTTACACGTAAATGGCATTCTCAATCCCTCCCAGACAAAGCCAGTATGTATGTTATTGAACAGGAGGGTATATGCCATGTGCATTCACTCAGTGTATATTTACCCAAACAAAATGATGAGAGTTGTCTTGACTGAGAGACTGACAGCAGCCAGTAAATGTTAAAGACAACCATTAACTATTGCTGATTATTTTTGCACTAAATAGTCCTCAGAAGTAATAGGTAGCCTTCCTTCAATTTCAGTGAATGCTAAATTCCAGAGAAAATAATAGAGGGCAATGTCACAGATAACTTCTTTATAAGCCTTGTATGAGATAATGTAAGGGTGCCTAGCACAAAATAGGTGCTGAAAATGTTGATTTATGTCATTTCCACTTGATATTTTAATAATGAACGCTGTTAACGTGTTGGCCCCAAGACAACCCTTGCCTGGGCCTGTCTTACTCTTTCAGGACTATTGCATTTGATTTTGTTTGAGACCATTTCTGGAATGAAGTGGTTGTGGAATAATGTGGTTTGTGGAATGAAGTAGTTGTTTAAGTGCTCTTTGGAATAAACTACGAGTTTTCACAGTCTCTCTAAAAATATTGCACTGATAAAAAATTTTTTTAAAAAAATGGGGTGGTGCGGCCAGTTAGCTGAGTTGGTTAGAGCCCGGTGCTCTTAACAACAAGATTGCCAGTTTGATCCCCACGTGGGCCACTGTGAGCTGCACTCTCCACAACTAGATTGAAACAACGACTTGACTTGGAGTTGATGGGTCCTGGAAAAACACACTTAAAAAAAAAAAAGTTGCACCAAGATCTGTGTGCATGTCTCAAAATATTGTCTGTCATTGCAGAATTCATTGGGGTTTTTGCCTTCTTAGTGCTAGATGTGCTACCATGCAATAATAATGAGTCATCTTGAGCTTACAATTAGCAAACATTCCTTTCCTACAATATTTTCTCATACAAACTGATGTTTAAGCCAAGTCTCAGGAATTTTGCACATTTTGGTCAATTGAAATCTTCTTCATGGCATTTAGTAATTATTTCACTTTTTTCTTTTAATGGGTGTCTTTTTTTTTTTTTTTAAAGGCCTGGAACTAGCTAATTTTTTTCTATTAAAGAATTGTGTGTTTGTCTCTTTCTAAGCATTGTTTTAAAACTATAGATTATTGTTTATCTCTCTTTGTGAACAGTGAAGCTAATTATTTTCTATTTGTTTCTTTATTTATTGTTCATTTTTGTAGTACTGGAGAAAATGAAACTGGGTTTGACCTATCAAGATGCTTGGCTTGTAAGAAAACTACTTTAGATGCCATCTGTGTAGAATGAAGACTTTAGAGAAACAAGCAAGAAAGAGAACATTTTAATCTCCAAGATACCGTACACCCTAATTGTTACATGGTGCCTGAATTAAGTTTCTGTGGATGTCATTGCTTAAATATGGTCTTGAAGAGTTTGTTTTGAAATATTGTATATATTTATTTTCAAATGTACAGATTGCTAATAAACTTAAGAAATGAGAAGCTTATTCCAGGATCATGTACATGAGAGTTCTGGAGGAATTTTATGTTGAAATAGTAAAACACTGTAGTCTTTGAGTTTGAAACATTCTGTTTTCCCTCATCTCTTCACATCTGGAAAGCAGTTAATTATATGAATTTGGATTAATTGTCTCAGTTTGGAAGGCCTCTTTCTACCCCCGCCCCCCCCCCCCCAGTATTTGTTTTGCCTAATTTACAATACTTAAAAGATTTACATGGTATATAGCTCATTCTTTCACAGTTCAAGAATTGTATATATTTCAAATAAAACATTCATTTTCTCTTACAAATATTGTTTTGTTTTGAAAACTATAGTTCACAGTTCTCTTAAGTTGTAAATACATAAAGCAGGCCATGAAAATGCAGCCATATTTGGATAACTGGCCAAATGGAAATACAAGAACAGCTTTTAGGATTGAGCCTGAGATATTTTTACATATACATGTTAAGCATAGATTGTCTTTCTGAAATAAAATTTTTTTGATGCAAAAGTAGTTTTCAAATTCCTTTAGACCTGTTAATGTAATGTATCCTCTCTGATTTAAGCAAGGTTATGTTTTTGTCTTTTAAGACTAGAATTCCTACTAACCCATCTAGCTTTTTTGCCTCATGCAACATTGGGAAAAGGAATGCACACAAATGAGGAAAGCAACACAATACTAATCCTTCCAAATTAGTATGTTGCATAGTCATGTGAATTTGGTTTGTAAGAAAAAGAATATCTCGTTCTTTTGGTGCTGAATACATATTAATTGTCAAATGTCAGAAAATATTAAAAAGGTTAACTTAAGGCAGTTTCAGAGACTACCATTAATTGTGATATTTGTCACCAAATTCTTGTGTGTGAGTGTATCTCTTTAGAGTGGAGTTACCAGCTAGAAAGGAAGCATACAAGCAGGAGACATCCTAGAGACATATGGAATGTGATTTGTATAAAACACGTAATGCAAATTAGAAAAATGGTAAAGATGAAATCACCTTTGCAGATTTTCCTGAGAGAGTTTATGCCCAAACTAATGGGCAAGCTCCATCCTCTATCTTGCTTTTTCTTTGCTTCACATATTTACATCATTTTTTGTTCCCTAGAAACTTTTAGTCTATTCTCTTTCTTTCAGTCCTATTTCTATTGGCATGTCTTCCAAAAAGTTTTCTGAAAACAACCCTGTTGAAAGGGACCTCTCCAACCTTCTGAACTATAATTATAGCTTTTTAATTGGAATTTAGTAAAGTGGGACATTTTTGTTATACTTGCATCTGCTATAGAAGTTGCCAGACTTATTTTGTAAAGAGCCAGGATGGTAAGTATCTTCAGTTTTGGGAAGCACATCATCTTGGTCACAACAACTCAACTCTGCTGTATTAGGAACAAAAGCAACTATCGAGAACTTGTCAATAAGTGGTGTGGCCAGATTTGACCTTCAGACCATCGTTTGCTGATCCCTGTTTGAATGACTGAAAGGCAAAACTAGCATCTTTATAAACTCCACACTTTGCATAGGAGTTTGTAGTGGATCTCTGTAAGTAATGTTTGGACTAATATGAAATCTCCAAGGGTAACCACTGACAACTAGTGAGGAGGGTTGACTGAGTAACCTTGTATTTAGTGCAAGTTGATAAGAATTACAAGGGAGATAAAGCTTTCTAGGAAAGAAGACAGGTATTGACTGAGAGTGGGCAGTGACTGTGGTTTTGCTGAGAGTCGTTGGCTGTGTGTAGTGAGCCTACATCAGAAAGGAGTCTACATCTCAATTTCTATTGCTCACAGCAACCTCTTTGCTCCTCCCATTTCCCCCAAACTCCGTTGTTTTATTGTTCAGAGGGCTCTGTCTTTATAGTGTAGTCTGTATGTTTCTTTGTCATTGCCATCCAGAGTCTGACAAGTTCTACAGTGTTTGAAAAGGAAGACATTTGCTTTGATTTTTGAGAAATGTATTCGTGAGGACACAGTGCTTTAATTAAAAAGTGTGAGTACCACGGTCATGTACAGTTAGTATTTAGAGGGAGAGTTCTGAGTCAGGAGACAAAATGTAGATGGCAGCCACTGAGAAGAGGGCTATGGGAAAGAAGTCAAGTGTGGCTCACATTCCTAAGTAAAGAGTGGATACAACCTGGTTTTTGCCATTCTTCATACACTAGGGTCAGATGCTCCCCAGCTCAGTTGTAGTACAGAGTTTTCAGCTGGTTATATATTGTAATAACAGCGGTCAACATTACGTATAAGGGCTTACTTACTCTTACATGTCAGGACTAATTGCTTCCTATGCCTTATCTCACTATTCTGTGTAACAGTCCTGTGAGGTAGAATTGTCTTCTCATTTTCCAGAAGTTTAAGTTGAATCATGTGCCCAAGGTTCGGCTGCCAGTGAGAGCAGAGTTGGGATTTGAAGTTGAGTTACTATTCAGATTCCATTGATCATGTTCTTGCATCAAATTCTCCTGCCCTTCACTTCTCAGAAGCAACGGTATAATAGTACTGACTTCTGGTGTGTGTATGACGTCCGTTAGACTTGAATCCCCAAAGAAACAAAGCCTATTTTTCCTTTTTTTTGGTCAGACAATATTACCAAAGGTACAGGCAGTAGCCAGTAAATTAAACTTCTAAGACATTGAGTTGCATTATCATGCCAAATATTCATACTGGCCTTGAGATGGGAAATAAATCATACAGTAAAAATGTACAGGCAAAATAAAGCTTAACCATGCAAGTGTTAACTTATAATCATGATGTATATTATACTCTTGCGCATAGAGCTAACATTGCAATTTTTAAAAAACTAAACCAGACCAAGACTGTTAGGTGGATTTTTTGTTTTGTTTTAAGCTGGTTAATTTCTAAAACAACATGAACTCTATAATGAAATAGAAAACATATATTGGTTTTCCAAAATGAATAATTTGATATATTAGCACTTCACCATAAAGAATGTACACCATCCAGATAGGATCCTAGAACTGAAAAAGAACATTAGCTAAAAATTGAACAAATCTAAATAAAGAATGGACTTGATATTTTAAGGGTAAATGTATATTTATATTAAATAAAGTTTTAAAAAATGGGATGAGCAGCCTCAGGGTGGTGCATGTCCCACCTGGGTGACCACTTAGAGAAGGTAAACTGCTGCATCTGAAGATCTTCAATCTGAAATCGTTCCTCAGACCTCTGGTCTTTTTTGACCTTGACATTTTTTAAAAGTACAAGGAAGTTACTGTGTAGAAAAACCCACAGTTTGGGTTTGTCCAATTTTGCTCAAGGTTTATTCATTTTTGGAAAGAGTACTTTGGAAGTAATGCTCTGTTCTCAGGGCATCTTATCAGAAGGCATATGATATCAATTTGTTTTATTCCTGGTGGGGGTAACATTTCTTGGATAAGATGGTGCTTTCCAGCTTTCTCCATTCTAAAGTTAGTTAATTTTTATTAGATGCTTACAAATTAATGAGAAATTTGGAAGTGTTTCGTAAGGAGATACTTTGGAACTTTGTAAATATCCTGTTCTTTACCACACTTCCACCCACCAATTTTAGCATACATTGATGATTCTTGCCTGAATCAAGTATTACTGTGGTGAAAGCCAAATGGTGATAAAAAAATATATAAAAAATTCCATTATTCTTTGTACTCTGGTTAGTGTTCTACTATAAAGTAGAGCTCTCCTTTCACCATCAATTGTTTATTAGTATGGACTCTATGAATCCATATTTTATTTTATTGTAAATGCATTCCTATTATCGCTTATTTTGATGGTAAAATTGACCCATAACTGACATATATTCAATCTGGCACCTGTGTCCCTTGACATGACTCCAATATCCTTTGAGCCTCTCCGTACTTTTTGTCACAAGAGGATCTAGGCTTATCTTGTACTTTCTCTGCCTCAGCCCTACAGTCAGCCTTCTCCAAGGAGTCCCGATTTTTTTTGTTTGTTTTGTTTTTGTCTGATTTTACAAGGTAACTCCCCAAATAAGGTGTCTGATTTTTCTGATAAAGAGTTAATATGACACCCTGATGCTGCCATTTTAAAACTCTGGATTCTAAACGGGTGTGCGGGTTATGGATATACGTAAGCTCAAAATAGGTAGAGTAACCCATATCTGAATGACCCATAGAGTTTAACTAGAATTTAGCTGTTTCTTAAATTCTTGTCAGTTTAGATCAGCATCACTATCTGCCTTGAGGCCATCAGGACTAGTCACTTGTTAGTCCTCTGAAGAAACCCAGACCTCACGACCCACTTTCATTCCCTTACAGCTTTGTACAAACCCCGTCTCCCAAACCTCTGGAATTCCTTGGACCATCATCAACAGAATCTATGAGTGTCAAAGTTTACCTTCTGTGCTGTAAAACTAGGTACCACACTTTTTAAGAAATCTGTTCTCTCTTTTTAGTAGAAAAATACAAAACCAAGCAACTTAAGTTTCAGGAATTCAGTAAAATCAACTTTTAAAATAATCTCAAAGTATATCCTAATGTCTATATATACCTTCAGCCCCATTTTTCTACACAGCACTAAGCAATGCCTTTTATGTTCATAATCAAGATTCTTTGCAACGTTACCGGTCATCAGAGAAAACCAATGTTTAGTTAACTTTACCAGATACTGAATGGTTAGTAATAGTCTAGCTCAATAAGTTTCAAAAATGAGTATGAGAATGGTTAATTCTCCATTAAGAACTTTAATTGGAAATTCCTTCATCAACTTTAGCTAATTTTAGTTTCAGTAAGCTGGCTTCTTGATCAAACATTCTCTTTTAAATCTTTTAACAAACTTAACATGCAAAACCAAAACTTCACTGCTAGATACCTACTCAAGAAAAATGAAAACGTGCACATAAGTGGTCTTAGCATGATTCATAATAACCCCAAAGTGGAACAACTCAAATGTCCATCAACTGGTGTATGGCTAAACAAAATGTAATACATTCCTACAATGGGATATTATTCAGCAACAATGTGGATGAACCTAAAAAATATTAACAGTAAGTGAAAGAAGCCAGGCACAAAAGATCACATATCGCAAGCTCCCATTTCCCGAAAAGGTAAATCTTCAGAGGTAGAAAGCAGATCAGAGGTTGCCAGGGGCTGAGGGTAAAAACATGAATTGACTGGAAAGGGTCACAGAGGGAACTTTATGCAGTAATGGAAATGTTCTAAAATTGGATTTGGGTGATGGCTGCACAACTCAGTATTCGCAAAAAGTTATTGAATTATGTTTTTTGACCTGTAAAGTTGACCTCAGCAAGGCTGCGTTTAAGAAAAAGACAACCAAAACCACCCTAAGGTAAGGAAACATTTGTCCTCTATCTCAGGGAGGCTGGCAGCTGTGGTGGGAGAAGTAGGGAGACTCCGCCTGGCCCCGCCTCCGCCTCCAGGTGAGGCAGCAGGAAGAGGCAGTTCAAGGGTAACTTCCTGTCAGGCTGACGCTTCCACCTGTCTTACGTGGTCTTCGCCTGGGCTCCGCATGGGTCTCTACCTCCACCCGGTGTATTTATGCGCCCGGTTGTGGAGCTCCCAGCACGTGGCAGGCGCCACCCCCTCCAGTGCTGCTTTCCCAGGTAACGGGATATACTGACACTGCTTTCCTGCGTGGCTCACGGTAATGACCTAACAGGCTGGGCAGGTGCAGAAGAATGGGAGGAGCCAGGAAGCCAAGGAGGAGCAGGAGACTAGGCAGCCCTACCCAGTGCCGGATTGCAAATCCAATTTGCTAAGGAGACTTAGATCTTTAAAGACTGACCGCATGGTGCTTTATTTAAGTCTGTACATTATTTGAGACGTGGACTCTTCAATTCAGAAAACGCTCGTGACTGGAAAATAGAGCATGAGGCAGAAATCAAACATATGACAAGTCCCAGCGGATAAACAGACACCTCCAAACTTACGAACAGTTCTCTTGGGGCCTTTTTCCTTGTCGTGGAGTGAGAAAATACCATTTACCTTCACCGTAAGGAGACGAATAACCTCTTTGAATACTAAACTCCCTTCAAGAAGATAACCCCAGGCGCTTCCTTTCTGTCCTGTTATATACAGCAGATGTGGGTGGTGGTACCAGTTCTGATAAATTGATGCCGAAGTTAGCGAGGAGAAAGCCAAATTGATGATCTGGGTCTGTTGTCACTCTTTTTCTTGGTTCATCTGAGGAATTAGCCTCCCATTTCAAAATACAGAGAGTGCCAAAAAAATGTGTACACATTTTAAGAAATGGAAAAGAAAAAGATTAAAATTGTGATAATATATACCAATAACAAAAGATGAATACAAGTTATGTGTACAAGGTATGACAATTAAGTTTGCGAACTTGTTGACACGATGTTGCTAACCTTTTTTTGATATTAGAGGGATTATTCATTATGAATTTGTACCATCTGTACAGTTAACCAAGTTTACTATTTGGAAGTGCTGAAAAGGCTGCGTGAAAAAGTTAAATGACCTGAACATTTTGCCAATAATTCATGGCTCTTGCATCACGACAATGTACCAGCTCACACGGCACTGTCGGTGAGGGAGATTTTAGCCAGTAAACAAATAACTGTATTGGAACACCCTCCCTACTCACCTGATCTGGCCCCCAATGACTTCTTTCTTTACCTGAAGATAAAGGAAATATTGAAAGGAAGATATTTCTATGACATTCAGGACATCAAGGGTAATACGACATCAGCTCTGATGGCCATTCCAGAAAAAGAGTTCCAAAATTGCTTTGAAGGGTGGACTAGGCACTGGCGTCAGTGCACAGCTTCCCAAGGGGAGTACTTCGAAGGTGACTGTAGTGATATTCAGCAATCAGGTATGTAGCACTTTTTCTAGGATGAGTTTGCAAACTTAATTGTCTGCCCTCGTATACATTGTTTTTTTTTGTGTGTGTGTGTGTTTTTTTGCACCCCAGTATATGCTAGGCATATCCAGGGTTCTAGTTTATTTCATAGGTTGCAGCACCATCCACTGCCGGGTAGAGGTTTTGGCTTGACTTTCCTTAGGAAAAACAAAAAAGGCCACATACACGTGCTAACACAGAAACAGCAGAATTAGCCTTCAAATATCTGGTGAACATGGATACAGGCACCTAACTCAAGTTTCCTTACGAGCATCTCTGAATTCTAAATCTGCTTAGAGCTTGTTCTCAAGTGTTACTACCCTTCCCTTTGAGAGCGTTGATATTCTAGTGTACAACTGACTCCCTTCTGCCATTCTCACCCAAATACTGGTAATTATACCAAAATCTTAACAGTGAGATCCTCAGACATCAGTGCCACCCTCGTTAGTCTCTCACAGAATGAGGATCCCAGAAAAATATAATTAATGCATCATGGCCAGATATGTTTTCATATCATGCCCTCTTACCTCCATGGCTGCTCTTGTTCAGACCCCTTTGTGGACTTTTGCTCCTCTGGTCAACCTCTAAATGTTTAACCACCACAGTGCTTGTGGTTGGGGCCCTTTGTTCTTTCTATCCGCATTCTCATAAGTAATCTCATCCAGCTCAGTGGAGTTAAATGCCATTTACCTGCTGATGACCGGGGCCAGCCTCATGGTCATATGAGGTTGCAGGGACTCCACATTCAGAAGGCCCTAATTTAATGCTCTGCTGTTGCTGTGTTCAAAGCCTTCACAATTTTACCTTTGGGTTGGTGTTTTTGTAAGTGAAGTCTGATGGGACAGTGGGGCATGTGCAGGAGGAGAGGAGATGCCCACAGTACATGTGTCAGTAGCCATTCTTTTCCAGTCCATTAGCATTTACAGTGCCTGGTGAGCACAGAATGCTGGTGGGCCCACAATGCATGCCGTTCAGTGAGATTCGAAGAAAGAATGAGATAAATGTGTTACACCTACAACTGCAAGTGGGGACACTAACATCTTCAAGAAGCATCACTTTCCATTTGAAGCAGGACTTACTTGGCACACGGAAAGAAGACAATGGCGTGCTAAGCACACAACAGCCAAGGAACCCGATGCATATCCTGAAATTCAGGGAACTCTGTGTCTCTGTGCTGTGGGGGCAGGGATGGTGGTATGCAGGTGAAGGCCCATCCAGTGCACAGCAGTGCCCCTTAGGAGGCTTCCATCTGCAACTCTTTTTTATACATATATATTTTATTGAGGTATAATTGGCAAATAACATTTTGTAATTTTAAGGTGTGCAATGTATGGGTTTTGTATATTTGTGTATTACAGCATGATTACTACAGTAGCATCAGTGAACACCTTTTCATGTCACATATGTATCACTTCTATTTTGTATTGTGGACAGTTAAGATTTAGTCTCTTAGTAACTTTGAAGTTTATAATGCAGTATTGTTGACAGACTATGTGGTGTACTAGATTTCTAGAACTTACTCATCTTCTAATTGCAAGTTTGTACCCTTTGACCAGCATCTCCCCAATTCCCAGTTCTTCATTGCAGATCTCCA
This sequence comes from Rhinolophus sinicus, assembly GCF_057876585.1. Lineage (NCBI taxonomy): Eukaryota > Metazoa > Chordata > Mammalia > Chiroptera > Rhinolophidae > Rhinolophus > Rhinolophus sinicus. The sequence goes on from NC_142504.1 coordinate 93,225,393, forward strand.
AGGACAAGAGAAGAAAACAGCAGTTAGGGAGTAATATGAGGGAATGTTACTAAGGGAATGTAAATTGAGTACTAGAAAATGGTTGTAGGATCATTTTTATCTCCTATTAGAATGTAAATTCCTTGAAGGCCAGTTGATACAATTATTTATGTGGAAAGGTAGAGACAGGCTGGAGTGGTCATAGAGTGACGGGTAGGTGTAGGAGTGGAGACAGTAATTGTATACAACTCTTCTAACTATTGAGTTGTAGATAAGTGAGAGGCAGATGAAAGAGGGTATTGGATAAAAGGAAGATTTTTTTTTTTTTAACATGGATGATAATAGAGCCATAAGATGATGGTGATGAGTCAAAAGAAGGAAGACTCATAATGCAAATGGACTGTAAATAAAGGAGTGAAATCTCCAAGAAGGTGAGAAGGCAAGCTATCCCCCAAGACAAGTGGAGAATTTTGTTTTAGATGGGAAGAGAGAGATTTTTCCATTGTAAGAGGAGGGGGAAGATATAAGAAGGTTGATAAATTGGAGGGAATTTTAATTTTAATTTTCAATTTTCCAGTGTAATAGTAGGGACGGTGATTAGTTGACAGGAATAGGGGAAGAAAGATGTGAAAGGTTTGTAAAGAGATTATATTGTGGAATGATTGTGAAAAGATTGCCACAATAAGGTTAGTTAACGTATCTGTCACTTCACATAATTCCAATTGTGTGTGTGCGATGAGAATTTTTAACATCTACTCTCATAGCAACTTTCAAATGTGCAATACACTATTGTTAACTATAGTCACAATGCTGTACATTATATCCCCAGAATTTATTCATCTTATAACTGGCAGTTACTACCCTTTGACCGTCTTCACCCATTCCCCTACCTCTGGCAACCACCATTCTATTCTATGAGTTTGTTTCTTTCAGATTCCAGAAATAAGTGAGATCATACAGTATTTGTCTTTGACTTATTTCACTTAGCAGAATGTCCTCAAAATCCATCCATATTGTTGCAAATGGCAAGATTTCCTTCCTTTTATGGTTGAATGAAATGCCATTGTGTGTGTGTGTGTGTGTGTGTGTGTGTGTGTACCACATTTTTTTTTTTATACATTCATCCATCCATGGACACTTAGGTTGTTTCCATGTCTTGGCTATTGTAAATGATGCTACAATGAATATGGGGGCACAGATTATGAGCTAATGATTTCATTTGCTTTAGATATATACCCCAAAGTAGATTACTGGATCATATGGTAGTTCTAGTTTTAATTTTCTGAGGAAACTTCATAATGATTTCCTTAGTAGCTGTACCAATTTACATTACCACCAATAATGTATAAGGGTTCCCTTTTCTCCATATCCTCACTAACACTTGTTTTTTCAATAATAGCCATTCTAACAGGTGTGAGGTGATGTGGTTTTGATTTGCATTTCCCTGATGGTTAGTGATGTTGAGCATGTTTTCACGTACCTGTTGGCTGTTTGAATATCTTGTTTGAAAAATGTTATTCAAGTCCTTTGCCATTTTTAAAATCAAATTATTTGTATTTTTGTTCTATTAAGTTGTATGAGTTCTTTATATATTTTGGATGCTAACCCCTTATCAGAGATGTGGTTTTGCCAATATTTTCTCCTATTTTTTAGGTTGTATTATAATTTTCTTGATCATTTATTTTGATGTGCAGAAGCTTTCTAACTTGCTATACTCCCATTTGTTGATTTTTGCTTTTGTTGCTTGTACTTTTGGTCATATATGCTATATATATATATAATCATTACCAAAATTAATGTCAAGGAGCTTTTTCCTTATGTTTTCTTTTAGGGGTTTTATGGTTTCAGGTCTTATGTTTCAGTCATTAATCCATTTTGTGTTAAATATTATGGGTGTTGTAAGATAGGGATCCCGTTTCATTTTTTTGGCATATGAATATCTAGTTTTCACAACACCATTTATTGAAAAGACTATCTTTTCCCATTGTGTATTCTTGGCTCCCTTGTTAAATAGTAGTTGACTATATATGCATGGGTTTATTTCTGGGCTCTGAATTCTGTTCCATTGGCCTATGTGTCTTTTTACGTCAGTACCATACTGTTTTGATTACTATAGCTTTATAATAAGTACACTTTGAAATCAGAAAATGTGATGCCTCCAGTTTTGTTGTTTTGCAAGATTTCTCTGTTTATTTGGGGTCTTTTGTGGTTCCATACAAGTTTTAGGATTGTTTTCTCTATTTCTGTGAAAAATGCCTTGGGGTTTTTTGATAAGGATTGCATTGAATCTGTAGATGGCTTTCGGTAGCATGGACATCTTAACAACATTAACTCTTCTGATCCATGAACATGGGAACGTTTTCTATGTATTTATGGTGTTTTGAATTTCTTTCATCAGTATCTTATAGATTTTAGCATGCAGATCTATCACCTCCTTGGTTAAATTTATTCCTAAGTGTTTTATTATTATTGATGCTATTATAAATGAGATTTTATTTCTTTTTCAAGTATTTTGTTGTTTGTGTAATGAAACATAACTGATTTCTGTATTCATGAAATAAGGTGAAGACAGTTGTGTAATTTCTGTTTTTCTAACAATCTTCAGCTATAAGCATGGAAAAATCAGATCGTTGGGGATTGTCCAGAGCCTGTGTTTGGTCCCATGAATGCAGAGAAGGTAGAGACAAGTAAGAGAATTCAGGAGTTTTTGAGAGAGAGCTTGAATTGATGAGGCATGTTATTTAAGCTCTATAAAGAGGGGTGGGAACATAGGTAGGAGAGTGGGTAGATTGTGAAAGTGGTGGGGTCAGTACACAGGAGGTCTCCAGATTTAAAATGTTGTGATGGGCATGAGTGAGCAGCAGAGCTTCAAGGGTAGGTGGTGATAGTCATGGAGTGGGAGGTGTGAGGTCGAGATTTTGGAGATCATGGAATTTCTGGTGTTGACGTTGTCTTTGCAGGATGGGGCAGTGTGAGTGCATAGCTAAGAAAGATTTGAGAATAAAAAAAGAAAAAATATTCCATTGAGAGGCCTCAGCTTGGATGGACTATCTATATGCACATAGAAGAAAGTAAGAAAGATTTTCTGCTAAGCTACTCATGGTGGTAGGGGGCTGCTCTCTCAAAATCTACTTTATGGTGATACCTCAATGTGGCCTGAACAAAGAGTGACTTGCAACACCATTGTCTAAAGAAAATTTATGTCATCCATTTGCACAATGGAAATATTTTTTTTGGTGGGGGAGAGGTCATACCTAAGTGTGTACCAAGGATCTTTGTGTGATCTCATTGAAAACTTAGAAAATCTTGAAGGTTTTCTTTGGGAGGTGATTTTAATAATCCATATTTAAGAAAGAACATTTTGTTATTCTGTGATTCTCTCTAGTTCTATAGTTTTCCAATTCATTTATCCATTCACTTGACAGATCGCCATCATATTTAAGGTTCTGGTTGAGGAAAAAAAAAATGGCAACATTCTTATGCAGAGTGTCATGATGGGGTATCTCTGCCTGAGGGTGCTGCAGAATGCACTGGTTATGGTTACAAACAACTAGGTGGAAGGTTTGAATCATGCTCCACAGGGAAGAGGAAGGTGAAAGCTGTGATTCCAGAACTTTGTCTTTTGAGCTGTGATGAGCAGAGGAGAGGCTGAGAAAGGAACAAGCGGTTTCCTCATCTCCCAGGGAGGACTCTATAAGGTGACCTGAAACACCACAGGGGAAAAGAACCCCCTAGTCTACTTTAGGGTAAAGAGAAAGAGGAAGCCCTGCTACCTGGAAGTCAATAACCCCCCGTCACCCACTAAACAACAGCGGGTTGATCTAGACAAGTACTCAGAGTATGACAGTGGACATTCGAGCAAGAGCATTCTTGTCAGCAGTGGGCGGGTCTTTTGATGTAGCATAAAATTCAGGGAGCAGAGTTCCTGGACAGCCACGCAAGACCCTGATCTGTTGGACTACACTGAGTGCGACCTGACCACAGATATCCTTTGAAAAAACAATGTCTCAGGTAATAGTGTGTGAAGAGGGCACACGAGTAGTGTACATATCGTCTCCCAACAGTAGGCACAAGTACAAGTTTGAGTTATGGGAAATGAAGGGGTAGGGCAGTAGCCAGAGGAAGGGGGAGTCAGTGTGTGTGGGGGGAGGGGGTCCCAGCAGAGTGTTATATAGATTCCAGTCTTGTGCACTCACTGAGGTAGCAGGCTTTGTCATGACCATGTTATCATGTACTACCAAAAAATATTTTATCTTCTCAATTAGTCTAATATCATATAGACTCTTCAAACTTAAAGAGGGAGTGTTAGGCGAAGGAAATTTGCCTTTTTTCTCTATTTGAACCTTCTAAGAAGCAAGATTGAAATATCTATCTAGGTTTTGTATGTTGGTTTTTCGTTTTGTATTCAGCAACATTAAGCAGCTTATTTGGATTCACAATGCTCTGCTAACTCTTGCTTTTTGATCCCTGCTATCAGTCATACTGAAAGGGAAACGCTTCCTCTCTAGTAACCCAACTAATTTTTCAAGTTCCTGGAGACGTGGCAATTGATATCTGTTGTCCTAATAAATCCTTGGCAGTTCCTCTTTCCCTTTCTTTGTTGCTTCTGTTTTTAGTCCTTGATACTCTGTCAGGAGTGTGTTTTGCAGAGTGCTGGCTGTGATGCTGGGGTACAGTGCATTTATTTCTCACCCTCCCTGTCATCCTCCCTCCAGCCCCCCTGGATCCTACCCTCCCTCTCTCCCTAACCCAAATATTCTGCAGCTGTGTTATCTTTGCTGTGGTGGTCTTCCTCTGATAGTTGGATGTAGGCAAGAACCATGAGGCTGGTGAAGGGGATGGAGAGATCACCATTCATCTCTCTATACCTCTCTGATCCCATCTTGCTAATGTAGGTTTCTGACCCTTCAAAAGTAGGGAGATGGGGAGGGCAGAGGGCAAGAGGACAAGAAAGCACCTGAATGGTACTGTCCTGAGACAGCTTTGTGATGTTTGGGTCCAGTAGGTGTTTAAGGCTATCTCTTTCTCACGTGCACGTTTAGTGGGCTTCTTGGAGGCCTTCATTAGGGGCTCCACTGCCAGTGACTTCCTCTAGCCGGCTGCCTGGCCCTCAGTCCTTCTCTTTTGGAAATTTGCTTTGAAGCAGACTCTTTGTCTGCTGGAACCCATTATCCTTCCTGGCAGTTTTCTTGCATGGGATTTAACATAATTCTACACAAGCTCTCCTGTGTTTACCACATCTAGTCCAGGAGACATTCTTAGGCACATTTTGCCCAGTGAAGAAGTGACTCTCTTTTACTCTCCCTGCAATCATGCATTGACCATCTCGTGTCTTCCTGGAGTCAGAAACCAGCCCACTGAGCACTCTGCTTCCTGCAGGGGACCCATAGAAGTGTTACTTGTAGTCTCTTCTCCTTGCCACTTACTTGTAGGGCTAGTTTACAAGAGAAGCTGGACCACAGGAGAAGCTCAGTGAGAAACACAGCTGGGCTCAGAATCTCTTCAACCTTTCAATACTGAGTAAATGTCGTTGGATTAAGTGTTTCTTCTCTCCTCTTCTCCTTAGACTATAGTTCCCCTGAGCAAGCCACTCCAGACATATAAAATAGTATTAGACCCTACCTCATAGGGTTGTGTGAAGGTTAAATGAGTTAATGCATGTAAAGCACTTACAACAGCTCTTTGGCACGTAGTAATTGCCGTGTAAGTATCAGTTATTATCATAATTACAGTGCCACTCGGGTGAACCCACTGGTTCTGTGGGCTTAAGGCAGAAGGTGGAGGTTGGGTAGCAGAAACAAAGAGGGTTACTCTTCAACAGGAGACTTGGGACTCTGAGTGGGGGACTTAAGTACTTTAGATTTATTAACTGGACAGGATGTAGCTGATTCAAAACAGTATTATCGAAGTTTCTTTGAGCTAGGCTTCATGAAGATGAAATGTTGAATTGTTAGACAGTGAAATATTAAAGTTATGCATTCAGCTGGATTGGAAGAAACATTGATGGGACATATTGCCTTGTTAAATATATACAGTAATTATTCCTTTTTGCAGGGAACTAGGAAAACTTTTAAAATCCTGGTTGATGCCTCAAACAGTGTCTAAATGTTTTGACTGAGATTTCAGTGGGAATCTGAAGCCCAGTGGGAATGAAGACGCCAACTTGTTAGCCCATGGGCAGTCCGTATCTTCCTTCTGGCAAGTGAGTTTGTCCATTTCAGGCATTGAGTTGCTATTGTGTTCTGTGCTTTGGCTACTGAAAGGTGTCAAGGATGCATATCCAATACAGGTAACGTCCAGAAGTGAGGGCTCCATCAGTGTGCACTGCATGTGGAACAGTCAGTCACTGGCCCACCTGGGTACATTCACTCATTCAGCGAAAGCCCTGCCATGTTTTAGGGTTCCTGTGTTTTCCAAATTTTAAAATTAGCACATTGCTTATGATCAGATAAAAGACCCCTCCAACCTGAACTATCATAATAAGCACTGTTCTTAGTGTTTATCAGGTTTGATTGTTCTTTCTACGCATTTCATGCCTGGGTTCTCATCAGCTGCTGCGGGCCTCCCTGTCTGCCAGTCTCAGAGCCGTGTGGACCAGCCCGTCCCACACACGCTCTTTAAGATCCTCCTGGCTGTACCTCCTCTCTCCCAGTAGCTGCATGTAAAACACGAATGTTCTGCACATTTTAATTTAGCCACATCGATTCCATTGATGTCTTGTCTGGTCCTCTGGAGCCTGAGGTCTCATCAGCCACACAAGACAGATCAGACATGGGCCCTCTGGTCTTTTGACCCTGATTATTCTTTATTTTTATTCTGACTGCCCCTTGGCATTATAGAATTATATGAAGAAGGAAAGCCTGGGGAGGAGAGAAGGAAAGAAACAAGGAGGAGGCAGTAAGAGGTCAGCACTCACAAAACAAAAGAACAAAAGAACTGCAAATTGGGATCTCTCTCCACAGGCACCTTCCTTTCAGAAAGTCAGTGCAGAACCATCCATCATCTCCCAGCGATTCCCAGCTCAGGGCTGGCTTGGGCCAAGAGAGAGCTGCCTAGGTGGTCACTTGTCACTTGTCGGACAAATCAATCCTAGGGCCACCTCTGTGCAGGCCTACCTTCCCCAGGTGGGACCTCCCCCTGCCTTCAGGGACTCCACATCCCCATTTTTTTCCTAAGGATACAAAAGAAACAGTTGATGGCCCTTGGGAGGTAGCCCAGGACTGCTTCTTCTTGGCAAATGTTTGACCAGGTTTATTTTCTTTGGATTATTTTGTTGTTGTTATTATTGAACACATTCAGAGATAATACGTGCCCTAATTGCATTTTCAGAGTACTTCTTGACAATTCTGATAATCTGGTTGATTTTTACAATTCAAGTCTTGGTGTTGGAGGTTCCTTCAATATTTAACTCTGGTTCATATGTGAAGGTGAGTTGGGATTGGGAGGTCTATGAATAATATATGCAATTTGTGACCACCTGTGGAGCTGAAAATAAAATAGATTGTGTGTGTGTGTGTGTGTGTGTGTGTGTGTGTGTGTGTGTGTAAAATCTCTGCATCTGCATCCTGTATTTAGAATTTAGTTTTAAGTGAAAGTTGGTGCCTTTATCTGACCTGTCAACATTATAGATGATACTGTGTATTTATAAAGATATTTGCATATCTTTTATCAGATGGATGCTCTTAGATGATTTGGTGTCCCAGCTTCTATTTGGAAAATAAATCAATATTTGAAATGAAGATAAAAAGCTCAGGGTATTTGACTCAGTGCCAGTCCCCAGCTCCTTCCTCTCACGCTTGGAATGTGTGACCTTTTGAAGTCAATGCTGGATGTAGGCAAATGTGTGAAATCGGAGCCCTCCCACCTCTTTCTCTTTTCTTACCATCAGATTACAGGACTAGTGTATCCTAATCCTCAAAGGTTTATTCTGGGCTCTGCTGTCAACTGGTTATCATTTAAAATTCATCTCCTTTCTATTGAGTTTTAAATGGACAGTTTTTAAGACCTTGAGTATCCAAGATAAAAAAAATTTTTTTAAAAATGGAGTTCTTTAAGAATTTCCACAACAAAAGTAAACCTGGCTGAAAAAGTGCTTTTGCATATATTACCTCATTCTGATTTTTCTTTCTAAATTACAGAAGGCTATTTGATAAGAAAGACAGATTTTATTATATATTTCACAGATGATCAAACTGATTTTCAGAGAGGTAAGGGATTTAAACCCACAGTAAGTGTCAGCCCCAGGACATGAGGGTTCATTTCGTCTCATGGGAAGTGCTTTTCCCCACGATGCAGCACTGTCTCTCTTCTCTAATGATGGAACTGCGGGCCGTAGGACAGGAGAAGGAGAGAGATTTGTGGTAGAGAAGCATGCTCATACTCTTGAGGATGACTCTCTGCTCTACCTTGTCTTGAAGAATCAGATGGTAGAGCTGAACCCACTTGGAGTCAGGCAACATTCAGTTCTTAATCCAGCTCTCCAATACACTGTGTGACCCTTGCAAAGTATTTAACACCCCTGAGACTGAGTTTCACATTCTGCAAAATGGCAAAACATTCAAGAACTGTAAGAATTTGAGTTGTGCATATAATATTCCTGGCTTATACTGAATAACCAATATTTGATGTTTCTGATCATTAATGACTCACACTTGCTGTCTTCTTTTGGTGGGCAAGGAAAGCTCAAATAAGAGGACAGTTCCGGCTATACATACAAATATTTACACACGGGTTGGTTTGGGGTTAAAAAAGGAAAACTAGTCTAATTTAGATAAGCAGTGGTTTTTCTCTTATCAAATAGCTAATTGATTCTGTCAAGTTCTAAGTGGAACGAAAGTCCCATTTCATTGAGTTCTCACCTTGGCTGACTAATAGCCCATCTGGGGGGCTCATTCAGGGGACTAGAAAACAAACTTGAAGCAGTGATGTAAAGAATTGTGAAGGGTCTAAGATTTTTACCTTGCAAGCTAACAAGTTGGTCAGCCCAGTTCCATGGGCACTGGCAGATGACATGAGTCCCCTGAGTCAGAGACAAAGGACTTCATTTGTTCACAGCACAGCAAGCAGCCTGAACTTCATGTTCCTGTCAGTTCCCCTTTGCTTTCAGTTTCTGACGTGACAAGGACCAGCCCAGGTCAATGCTACATACATAGGGGTTTGTCTCACAGCTGAGAAACCCCAAACATAGGAAGCTCCAGTATTTTCTAATGGGCTGCAAGCAGACCTTTCCAACCTCTGCCTCAGACGCAGTCATTATCTTTATCACTTATCTACTGGGCAGCAAACAAAGCTGCCCTAGGCTCTAGAGGGAGAGTTCTAGGGCTGTTTGTTATACAAACATCCTTAAAAGGATAGTCCAGAACAAAGAGTCAATGCCTCTGCTTACAAGATGTGCAGAAACAGGAAAGACCCATATTTGTTATTGTTTAAATATTTGTTATTGAGGACTTACTATCCCAGGCACTGCTGATGCTTTTAATGAGTTAGCTGGTTAACTCTATTCCACAGATGAAAAAACTGAGGCCCAAGTGTTAAGGCAACTTAACCATGGGCAAATGGGTGATTAGTGGCAGGACTTGTACTGAAAGATCTGGTTCTTTACAATCTCAAAAAAAAAAAGCATATCTTTGGTGCAGTTCTTCCTTATATACTTGGAGAGGGGAGGAATGGGTGTAGATGGAACAGGCACCTGAGAAGCAGGGGCAGAAAAACTGCGAAAAAATTCTCTTCACATTTTATAGTCACCATGTAAGTCGCTGTTTATACGGAAGGTGCTTGGGGAAAGCTATAAAATAATTAATAGCTCAGGGGAAGAACATTTATATTTCAATTGTCTACATTTAAGAAACACTTTGCATATCTGTTCAAGGCTTCCAAATCATGGTCTTGAATATGAATGAGAAGAAGAAACAAAGACGGCCCACAGGCAAGGAAAGGCAATTAGGGGACCTCAGAGTGGGCATGTCAACCGCTGTGGAATCCCGGGTGTGACCTTGTTGCCCAGCCAGGTAGAATTCCAAGTCTGGTTTGTCTGTTTACTGAGAATGGCGTCCCCTTGTGGCCTCCTTTGAGGTTTACCTCTGATTGTATCCGAACTGGGCTCATCATTTTCCTTCCTAATTGGCTTGCGTGGGCCACATGCAATATAAAGGTTATTGGGTCCTAGGCAGCCATTTCATACCTTTTCAGATGAACTCATTAGGTTAATATATGCCACAGTCCTAGAAGGGGAGAAGACCAATAGTTTTCAGCCAAACTTACCTAAATTCACGCGACTTGAGGATTCTGCTTTTTGTTAGAATTAAAGCAAAAATTAACTTTCATCTTTCAAGTGAAGCTATGAAGTGATAATAAAGACCCCGAGGCTATGTGCTACTTCATATTTTTCACCCCAGTAGCTGAGAAGGTAGACGGAGCAAGCACTGTTATCCTCAATTTTATGCAAGAGACAGCTGACGCAGTTCAATGTCTTCTCTGGAGTCATCCAGCTAATTGCTAGTAAAACTGAAACTAGAAACAAGTTGTTCCACTAGATGGCGCTGCCAACTAAGCTAGTAGAGGGGTTGGGCGCACTGCCAAAGCCTGAACGTTTGTTTTCCCCGTAAATAACTAAAAGAAGAAAGCCTCTTTCTATAATTCTAGGATCTTTCTTAACTTCTCCCTTAACCGTAATTTAGTGCAAATCTCTGAACACACGTTTTAGAGGTAACGTTTATAAAGTAAATTTCTGACAGTTGGACCTTTTTTAAAACTTTTATTTATTAATACATGATAAAAAAAATACAGATAAGTATTAAGAAAGAAATATAACATCCCAGACAAAATATGAACTTACAAAAACAAAGAGAAGATGAAAGAAAATTATACGATTTGGATAAGGTTTTGGTAGTAACTTAGAATAGGTCACAAAGAGAAATATCTTGAAACTTCATTCTGTCTGATTTACAGGATATCTGTAAATATGTAATAGTATTTGGAATTCTGGTTTCTTTTGTCCAGTTAATACTATTTTTCTATTCCAAATATTATTTCCTGTAAGTAAATATTAACTTTATAAATATAAACAAATATTGGCCATATACTTGGGTTTAGTCTTTGCTATCGTACTGCTATCTCTTTGATAGTTTGAATGATAAATATTTCTGTCCTGGTTACTGTTGAGACTTGCTTTAAAAAAAAAGACAAAGAAAAAACAAAAAACACTTTTTAATTTTTTTAATATTGAATAAACTTATTTTTAAAGGCAATTTTAAGTTTACAGAAAAATTGTTCAGAAGGTAGAGAGTTCCCATAACTCCCTCCTCAGCCAAGTTTCCTCTATAATTAACAGCTTGCATTAGTATGGTGCATTTCTTACCATTGAGGAACAACATTGAAAGACATTATTCTTACCGAAAGTCCATCGTTTAATTAGAGTTCTCTCTTGTGCTGTACAATCCCATAGATTTTCACAAATGTAGTGTCATGCATCTATCATCATAGCATCACACAGAACAGTTTCACCACCCAAAAATTTCCCTGTGCTCCACTTACTCATTCCTCCTTGCCCCAGCCCTGAACCCCTGGCAACCACAGATTTTTTTATTTTTTACTGTCATTATAGTTGTGCCTTTTTCAGAACGTCCTCTAATTGGAATCATGGTACTTAGCTTTCTTAGACTGACTTCTTCTTTCACTTAGCATATGTTTTTAAGATTCCTCCATGTCTTTTTGTGGCTGATAGCCGTTATTTTATTTATTTTATTTATTTTTTTTAAATCATTGAAGAATATTCTGTTGCATAGATGTACTGGTTTGTTTATCCATTACGCTGTTGAAGGACATCTTGATTGCCTCCAATTTTTGGCAACTATGAATAAAGCTGTTGTAGCCATTTGCGTGCAAGCTTTTGTGTGGGCATCAGTTTTCAAATCATTTGGTAAATACTTAGCAAGCCCATTGCTAGAGCACAGGTCAAATGTATGGTAAGCTTTGTACGAAATTGCCAAACTGTCTTCCAAAGTGGCCGTGTCATTTTTGCATTCCCACCAGCAATGAATGGGAGTTCCTGATTCTCCACATCCTCGTCAGCATTTGGTTCTGCCAGCATGTTAGATTTCAGACATTCTACTAGGGGTATAGTGGTGTCTTATTTTGTTTTAATTTGCAATTGACCATCTCTTCATTATTTATTTAACATCTGCCATCTTCTTTGGTGAGATGTCTATACAGCTTGTCTGCCCTTTTTTGAATTGGATTGTTTGTGTTCTTACTTTTGAGTTTTAAGAGTTGTTTGTATATTTTGAATACGTGTCCTTTATCAGATATGTCAGTTTGCAAATATTTCCTCCTAGTCGGTACTTTAATTCTCTTTAAAGGATTGATTTTTCAGACGTATTTTAAAGCTATCTTATTATAACAAGAAAACTTGGTTTCTTCTGTTCCTTCTTGTGGCCTTTGCACAAGTAAGAAACTTCTGGATTTCAAGGCAGTCTCTGCCTTTAGATAAAGAAAGCCAGTTTCCTCTCTAAGCATCAATTTCTCATAGGTAAATACAAAGAAGTCAAATTGGATTGTTTCTAAGGCTGCTTGTAGCTTGAATGTTCTATGAGTCTATTTGATAATTACAGATGCTAAACAGGCCGGGTTTTTTCTCAAGCTTCCTTTCCCTACGTGGATGTTATTATTTGGGACTTCTGTGATTCCCCACATATATTGATGTCAGAAATGGAGCACATATTCTTCCTTGGATTAAGATATTCAATCCTATTTTAAAGTGTTTACAGTTCTGTAAGTTAAGTAGAAGAATGACATTGGGATTCAATACAGTCTCTCTCTCTCTCTCTCTCTCTCTCACACACACACACACACACACACGCACGCACGCACACACAATGACATAGAACTTGAGTTGGTAAGGTGAAGAAAGAAGAGTGAAGGCCAGTTAGAACCTCTGGGGTGGTCAAGAAGAGTGTCCTAGGAAGCGTGGTAGGAATCAGCCTGGAAAATGGTATTTAACATTTAGTGTTATACAGGAGGAAAAAATTTAGGCTTTTCTTCTGCCTTTCACACCGGGGAATTTGGGACCAGGCAAACGCTCACAAGGACATAGGGATTAAACGGAGGATCTGAGTCATGGGGAGGAGGACGCTCCATCAGGGCACACAGAGCACTTGGTGATCTCAGCTGGCACTGAGTCAGCTCCAGGCTTTGGACTGACTTTATCTTATGAGCTTGCTTACCATTTCTTCCCTTTGCCGGGGTGGCATCTACCCGCAACCCACACATCATCCCCTGGTTCTAGTGCCCTCTCGTCCACCAAACCTTCCTGATTCCATCTCAGAAAAAGAATAGTTTTGATTTCCCAGAGATCCTAATGCACTTGATGTGCCCACTTTGGAACCTTTTCCTCCACATTCCTCCCACGTACTAAGCTCTTGTCCCACAAATAATCACGCTTACTCTTTACTTAGAGCTTTGGCTATAGTTCTTAACCTTGCCTAGAAAGTGTGATCTTCTTCCAGAGTTTTGCAGGCCTCATAATGTGTGTCATTCAAATCTCAATCAACTGTCGTTTCATAGAGAGAAGCTTTCCCTGAGCCCCCAATCTAAAGTAGACTCTGTTATCTTTTTTGCTTCCTTCTCTCCTCCTAGTCTCACTTCTGGTAGAATGATTGAGATTTCAAGTTCCACTTTTACTTCTACTACTTTGTGAATTACCCATTTGATTTGTATTCTTCTGGTTACTCTTACATTTTAAACATGTATACTTATCCTAAAAACGTTAAAATTAATTAGTATCTTTTCTCCTTTGAAACACCCTCCAAAGTTAATCAACATTATCTTTTCTTTTTTTTACTATCTTCTTTTGTTTACTATCTTCTTTGCCTCTTCCATTCTCCTTCTTCCTCCTGGGTTCAGTTCCCTCCTTGTGGAAATATCTCTTGTATAGTTATTTCGTTAAGGGTTTGTCCTTATGTAACACTTCCAGTTTTTGTAGATCTGAAAAACGTTTTTATTTTGTACTTTGTTCTTGAATGATCGTTTAGTTCCCTGTCAAAATCTTGTCTGACTGTAATATCCATACTACTTTGAATATGTTAATCTTTTGTCTTCTGGCATCTATTAATGCTTATAAAAATATGTGGTATCAGTCTGTCATTTCTTTTTAGAGAAACAGTCATTTCTCGTAGCGGTTCGAATTTCTCATTTTCTGTTACATTCTGCAGGTACACTGAGAAATGTTTAGCATGAATTTATTTTTATTTGTCTTTGCTTGGAACCCGTTATGATTCTCAAGTCTCAGAATTCGTAACTTTCATTGGTATCCATTTCATTCTTTAATGTTTCCCTTCTTCTACTTACATTGTGTTTCATTTATTCTTCTTGTAGTGTGTTAAGGTGAAACCTACAGTCATTAATTTGAGAACTTTTTTTTTTTTAATGGGTGATAGGTGCTGTAAATTTCTAAATACTGTTCTGGCTATATCACACACAGTTTGATATGTTGCTCTTTTATTTTCATTCAGTTCAAAATATTTTTTGATTTCTCTTTATTTCTTTTTTATTCCATTGGTTATTTAGAAATGTATTATTTAGTTTGCAAGTATCAGGGATATTCCTAGATATCTTTTTATTTATTTATTTCTATTCCATTGATGTCAGGGGAAATATTTTTCTTTTTATCACTGCTTGTGAGAAAATTGATGATGATGTGTCTTGGTTTATTTAATTTTCTTCATGGTCTTGTCCTTGGGATTTGTTGACTTTCTTGGATCTGTGAGTTTATAGTTTTCATCAAGTTTTGGGGCTTCAGTTGTTATTTCTTCAAATATATATATTTTTCTGCTCTTCCCCCTAAGGACTCCAATTACGTATTCATTAGATTGCTTGAAATAGTTTCCAGCTCACTGATGCTCTTTAAAAAAAAAATAATTTTTTTCCCCTTGGTTTATTTCCTTTGGGATAGTTCCTATTTCTCTGTCTTCAAGTTCACTAATCTTGTCATCGAATGGCTAATCTACCATTACATACATATGTATTTTTTTTTCTTCTCAGACATTGGAATTTTCAACTTTAGAAGATTGTTGGGCTGCTTTTCATATCATCTATATCTCTACTTTTTTTTAAATATAATTTTGTATATATTCTTTATTGGTTGCTCTAGGTATTAAAATATATATATAAATATATATATTATATATATATTATATATATTATATATATATATATATATATATATATATATATATATATATATATATATGTAATAGATCACAGTCTACTTGTATCAACATTTTATAACTTCCAGTTAAACATAAAAACGCTTATTTTCATTTAGGTCACTTTATACTTCCCACTTTCAAAACATAAATGTCTTTAGTATCTCCTCTGTAATGCATTGAATACCACATCAGATGATATCATTTTTGCTTCATCCGTCAAATGTAATATACAAAATTCATCAGGGAAAGGATAGTATGTTATATTTACTCCTATTTTTACCCATTCCTTTGTTCTTTCTTCCTTTATTATGTTTAAGTCTCTTTCTGCTCTGTTACCACTTCCTTTCTGTTAGAGAAGTTCATTTAGTTACTCTTTAAGATTAGGCTTGTTGGCAAAAAGTTTTCTTATATTTATTTTTAGAATGACTTTATTTTCCTCTTTGTTGCTGAAGGATATTTTTACTAGATATAGAGTTTATTGTTAACAGATACTTGATTTCAGTACTTGGAAAAAGGCTGTGCTTTTTTTGCCATTTCCTTCAGGCTTCTAGGTTTTCAATGAGAAATCTGTTATCAAAATAGCTCTTGTTCACTACAGGTAAAACTAACTTCTCTCAAGAGTTTGTCTTTGGTTTCAGGAAGTTTGATTATGATATGTCTTGGTGTGAATTCCTTTGGCTTTATTCTATGTAGGGTTCTGATTTCTTAAATTAGTATATTTATGTCTTTCAGTAAATTTGGGAAATTTTAGCCATCATTTCTTTGAATATTTTTTTTTAATCCCACAGTTTTCCTCCTCTTCTACAAGTCCAGTAATACAAATTTTAGATCTTTTGTTATTGTTTTAGAGGTCCCTGAAGTGCTCTTCATGTTTTTTTTTTCTATTTCTTTTCTTTCTGTTGTTCATTTTGGTTAATTTCTTTTTTTTTTTTTTTTTCATTTTGGTTAATTTCTATTGATATGTCTTTAAGTTCACCAATTCTTTCCCTTGTTGTCTCTAGTTTGCTTTTGAGCCTGTCTAGTCAGAGTTTTGTTTTTTTGTGGGTTTTTTTTCTGGTTATTGTATTTTTCATTTCTACATTTCTTAATTGGTTATTTTTATATTTTCTTTTTTTTCCCCCTGAGATTTTCTCATATTCATTTCTTTCAAGAGTTTTCATAATTGCTACTTGAAAACTTTTTATGATGGATGCTTTAAAACCCTTGTCAGATAATTCCAACATCCGAGTCATCTATGTGTTGATATCTATTGATTGTCTTTTCTCATTCAATTTGTAGTTGACCTAGTTCTCGATTTAAAGAGGGGTTTTCATTTATATCCTTGACATTTTTGGTATTACGTTGTGAGACTCTGGATCCTACTTAATCTTCTTTTTGTAGCAGGTTGTCACCCTATTTAGGTACAGTACATAGGTTCAGGTTGGGGAGTGAATATTTAGTTTCCTACTAGGCCCTGATGATACTATGCTGGCAAAAGGGAAGTGCTGAATCTCACTGCTTTATTGCACATGAGTAGGGTGTATGTAAGCTTCTGCTTGCGCCCTGATGACATCTCCCTGGAGAAAGTGAAGCATGAATTTGTACCTCCTTGTTGGTGTTACACAGGCATGTGGGCCTGGTTCCTCACTTAGTCCTGCCATCACCACCCCGGTGGGAGCATTGAAGCGCTACCACCTTTTTCCACTGGGTGGGCATTGGATAATCTGCTACTTTCTTGGCCCTATTGAAATTCTGAAACTGCAGGAAGGAGGGAATCTGAGTGTTGTTTGTTTTTTTGTTTGTTTGTTTTTAATTGATGTTTGGCTGGAGTAGGGTGAGTATTGTCAAAAGGTTTTCTATTCTGTCAGGTCGATCTTTTTTCAGTACTTTGGCTAGAGAAAATGAGCTTTTTCGGGAACTTTGTGTCTGTTTGGAGTTCTGGGTTTCAGACTTCTCCAGCACCCTTACATATGGCAGAAAGAAAGAAAACCCAGTGAACTCATTGTCATGTTGTATCACAAGTCCTTGCATTCTTTTCACCTTTCAGAGAGTCTTACTATAGGTTGCTTTTTGTGTCATATCCAAATGTTTTAGTTGTTATAATAACTATTTTAATGTCCTTGTTTGTTAAATGGAGTTTCAGTTGATTTTTCTCCTTCTTAACGGGTGTATTTTCTGGCTTCTATGATTGGATGCCAGGCATTATAAATTTTATTTTTTGGGATACTGGATAGTTTTGTATTTTTATAGATGTTTTGTGATCTCTATTTTAGTACACAGTTAAAATACTTGGAAATAGTTAGATTCTTTTGGGTATGACTTTAAACTTCTGTTAGGTGAGACCAGAACAGCATTTTGCCTTGGACTAATTTCTCCCTACTAGTGGAGAAAGACCCTTCTAAATATTCCCCACATTGCCTCCTGAATTATGAGATTTTCAAGTCTGGCAGGTGGGAACAGGTACTATTCCCAGCCCCGTATGATTGCTGGGCACTTTTCCTTCTAATCTCAGATGGTTCATTTCACAGCCTTGACTAGTTTCCCCATACGCATCCTCACATGCTGAATACTCAAGGGACTCTGCAGGTTTTCAGATTTTTGTTTTCTTTCTGTGCAACCTTCTGTACTTTGGTACTCATCCTGTGGACTCAAGCTGTCTTGATTTTTCCCAGACTTCCAGCTCTATCTGTTCAACTCATGGAGACCACCTGGCTCCACAGGGCTCTGTCTGGGCTCCACCTCCTTATAATGCTCTCTGTATACTCTTTTGCAGTAAGTTGAGGCAATAATGTTTCCTGTCTCTCAGGTATCACTGTCCTATAGTGCTTGATGTTCTGTCTTTTGAAAACTGTTTATATACTGCCTTTGAAAAAAATATTTCAGACGGAAGGTAAATCTGACTTGTGTTGCTCCTTAGCAAGAAGCAGAAGGCCGTGGGCATCCTTAAGTTTTGTGAAAAATCACAAAAAATAAGAATGCACAGTT
The DNA here is from genome assembly GCF_057876585.1 of Rhinolophus sinicus. NCBI lineage: Eukaryota > Metazoa > Chordata > Mammalia > Chiroptera > Rhinolophidae > Rhinolophus > Rhinolophus sinicus. The sequence goes on from NC_142504.1 coordinate 93,243,539, forward strand.
TGGGGTAGAGGTATGAAGAAATGAGAACAGCTTAGATTTAGGTATAATTAGAGGTGTTCATGATAACCTTCAAGAAATATTCATCATCAAGAAATCAAAATATATATTTCTGTCACACCTAGTCTATCCTAGAATTAATACTTAATTTCAATAGTGCTGCAAGATGCAGCTAGAACAACTGTCCAATATCTGTCCTTAGCTTTGTCCAAGGAAATAAACCAACTCTCTTCTCTCTATACTAAATCTCACCTGTTTTGCAAGGGCTAATTCAATTGCTTCTGGAATCTCTCTGAAACTAAACTTCCTTCTTTCTTCATAAGATAATTCCATGTATCCAACACTCAGAATGGTTAATTTACTTTCGTAGATGCAGAGAATGTTATAATTGGAAGAATGTTTAGAAATAAAAAATCTCTAATTTTACACATAGAGAAAGGAAACTGAGGTGCAGACAGAACTGATCAGTGCAGATCACAGTATTAAATAAATACCATACAGTGAAACAGCCAAGGAAGCTATTAATCTTCATGTGTCATAGTTTAGGAGAGATTGGCTCGTAGAAATCAGATGACTTAGTTGGCATTATATGAAGTCATAGAGCTGGGGTCTTTTTTGTATAGTATGTGTGTGTATTCATACTTCTAGTTCATTTTTGAAAATGAGTTTCTATTTTCTGATCCTAAAACCAAAACTTCTTTGCACATGAGCCTCCTGGGACCTCAGCTGAAACTGTTGGCTAGCAAACCTACTCGTGGCCTGTCTATATGCCATCAATTTCTTTATAACATGGCAGCCTCCAACTTTTTACGTAGTAGCTCAGGGCTCCAAATGTCCCAGGAGGCTCATGAGGAAGTGGAATCGTTTTTTATGATCTAGTCACAGAAATCACATAATTCACTACCACCACAATCATAGGCCTACCCTAATTCAAGGAAAGAAAATATAGACACCACCTCTCAATGGGAAGAATGTCAATGTTACAGTGCGAAAAGAATACATGAGTTGGAGCTATTGAGGCCATCTTGAAAATATAATTTGTCACACATATTATTTAATGGAGTTGATTCTGTAAAAATCTTAGAAATACATACATGTGAAAAATAATAATAAAACGATAGTTGTTTTAAACTGCTGAGTTTTAGGGTGAGTTGTTATATATCAATAAATACCTGAAAAATTCATGTGCATTACTATCTTTTGATCCATTAATTTTAGATATCATCTGTTGTCTTTCATTTACAATACTTGACAATATACCTTTCCTGCTACCAACTTCTTTGTTTTCCCATCCTTCTGATGTAATTTTATATTATCACTTTTTGGTTAAAGTAATAATCATATTTACATTCATATGCCCATAATATACTCTGAGTGTTCCCTTTCTCACTTTCTATCTTGTTATATAATTAAGTTAGCAATTACCTTGATTTTAATCTGTTTCATTTTCTTTGTACAAAGTTGTTTCCCACTCAACCAGTTGCTTCCAGTACAATTTCCCATGGGGACATGATAATGACAGCCCTGAGCGAGCCCATTTAGAATCCAGGTTGGAACCGGTGTATGAAAATTTGGGGGACCTTGCATATTTGAAGATAACCTTTTTTAGAGCTTGACATTTACAATATTCAAAGTTTCTTCACAGCAACTTTGACTACATTTGAGTGGAAATTTTTATCTTTTGGGCCTGACTGTGAGGTACTATAATTACGGACATCTATACTAAGTGCTTTTCTGGACAAGCTTAACTTGGATAAGAAAAGTAGAAAGAGAAGTGACTAGTCCCTAATAGTGATCCCACAAGAAGAATTACTACTTTCTACAGTATGGGCCTGGGAAAATACATAAACATTTTTGTGACCATTGTATATGAAATGAAATCACAGAGATTGGAACCCTTGTACAATGCCGGTGGAAATGCAAAGTGGTTCAGCTGCTGTGGAAAACAGTTTGTCCCTTCCTCAAAAAATTAAACATAATATTACCATATGATCCTTCAGTTCCATTCCTAGGTATTTACCCTTAAGAAAGGAAATCAGGTGTTCAAATAAATACTTGTACACAAATGTTCATAGCAGCGCTATTCACAGTACTCAACAATTGAAAACAACCAAAGTCCATCAATGGATGAATGGATAAACAAATGTGGTACAGCCACACAATGAAATGTTATTTGGCCATAAAATGGAATGAAGTACTGATACACACTATAGCCTGGCTGAACCTTGTAAACATTAAATAAAAGAAACCAGGTCATATATTACATGATTCCAGTTATAGGAAATATACAGAATTGATAAATCCACGGAGTCAGAAAGCAGATGGGTGGCTGCCAGCAGCTGGGGGTAGGGGGAAGAAGGAGTAATTGCTTAATGGGTATGGGGTTTCATTTGGGGGGATGCGAATGTTTTGGAACTACATAAGAGGTGGTGGCTGCATGACACTGTGAATGTGCTAAATGCCACTGAATTGTTCACTTCAAAATGGTTAACTTGCTGTTATGTGAATTTCACAAGCTTAATTTGGACAAGAGAAGTAGGAAGAAGAGTGGTTCCTAAAAATATGCCAGTAGGAATGATTGTTACTTTCTGGACTGGGACTGGGAAAGTACATAAATACATTTGTGAGAATCATGTGTAAAATACAGTGAAAAAAATGTACATCTATATGACATCTATTTTGACTTTCTAGAAAACTGCTTTACTTGCATAATGCTTTTATATAATGTTTTGGATACAAGAATAATCTAAAAAAGATGAGAACTGGATAGATGAGTGGTTACTGAACCATGCATGGATTTGTGATCATTTATAAACTTGTGATCAAATGAGCTAGAAGAGCTGAGAAAAAAAAACACGACATTTGAAAATATTAAGTACAGGGGACTATCCAGGGATTCCACACCTGAAATAATATTTGCCAAACGATTTAAAAACACACACCTTATAATTAAAAACAGAATAAAGGGCATGGAACAAATGATGGGGTGATGAGAACCTCATCTTAGAGGGCCTCCCTTTGGCCAGCGTGGTGGCTCTCGGCCTCACTGAGTGCCTTCATGGATGGGAGTGAGTCTAACTCTTCTAGAAACAGAATGAGCGAGCGCTTGCCAAGAAGCCCAGCCCAGCCAGCCACAGAGCTGTTATTAAGCTATAGCCCTAGAGCCTCCTAGTTTTATTTTATTGTTTCTGGGATGAGAGTGCTATGCAATTCTTAGGCAACTTTCTTTCCAAGCAATTAAGTCCCCCATCTTCCCATCTCCTAAGCCACAGAAAGGAAGTAAATAAGAAAGGGGAGGCAGCGGCGTGGTGGGGGGCATCCAGGTTATTTATTACTTTAATAATCCGAGCTCCTCCCAGCCCGCCTCAGACTCCTGTTTCTGTCAAGCTTGCGAGGACAAACGATTACTTAATTGTAGGGTTTGTGGACCGAGGTGGACGCCAAGCACATTTTATTGTCCAGGAAACGCTGTTAAGTAAGACGATGTAATAGTACCCTGGCTAATACATCATTAAACAGAAATTAAAAGCAGCAAACTTCCAAGTAGCGTCTCTGTAATTGGTGTTAACCACTTACAGGCAGCGTGGGTTGTGTTGGGAGCAGAGGGTGAAGTGGGAGAAGGCTTAGTCCGAGAAGCAGGAGAACAGAAGGGACTTCATGGTGTATGTCCTGTGGCCTGGAGGGCATGGCCCCTACCTGACCTGCTCCATCCAGACAGAGGAGGCCACGACTGGGCATGGAAGGCTGCCAAACTTCCTGGCAGTGTGTTCTCATCTGTCACTTCACTTGAACTTGACTACCTCCTTTCAGGATACAGGGCACATTACTATTGACACACAAGGAGGTGGCCAGGGGCCTTGAGACTGTGGGGTGAAAGCCTGGCTGGACCTTGAACACGGGCCACCTCTTCTCAGCTGCTCGGTTTTGTTGGGAACAGAAACCTCTTATCTCAGGGACTCAGTCTCACACTCCAGCTTCAGTTCTTTCAGGCAGCGTGATAATTTCCTTATGAATTGGGGTACAGTTTCTCCCCTCTGGGTTTAAGGACTAGAGTAACTGAACACTTTGACTAATGGTCCAGCAGCTGATCACAGGCTTCCTTCTAACCACATCACAGAGAAATCCACAGAGCAAGTGAATACTAAGGAAATGGAAATTTCAGCTTTGCCTTTACTTTCAGTTCTACCACACCGCTCTATTTTTGCCTATACCTTCCCACTTTGCTCTTTCAATGTCATATTCTGTATGTTTCCCCTTCCCTGTTTGTGACTCTTCCTGATTCCCCTGTCTCAACTGTCCCCTTCCCCTGTTCCTCCTAGCCTTCATTTTTTTTGTCTTTTCAATTCCTGTCCAGTCTTTTCCTCATGCTTCTTCTTTGTACTGTCCTTCTTTTTTCTGCCTTTCCCCACCGTTCCCTCCCTTTCTTCCATTCTAACTTGAAATTGAAGGGTGATATATATTTTCAGTACGTATTGATTGTATTCAATATATTAGTTAGCTCGTCACTGAAAACAGCAAGTATTGAGTATTTTATATATCTCCAAGGGAAACAACACCAAATAAATTCCTTTTTGTAGGTAGCTCTTGATTTATTTATTTTTTTTCCACTGGGGTCAGTCATTCTCAAAAGTAATTTCCTACTCCATTATTAGTCTTTTTGTAACCTACCAACAAGGATTTCTAGCAAATGGAAAAAAATAATGATTCTTAACATAATTTTAATCTTGTGAGATCATCTGCTCAAGCCTGTATTTCTCAGATTAAAACTGAATCTTATTTTCTCTTATTCAGTCTGTAGCTGAGAGTATTGTTTTTCTCCTAATAATGCACTTGAGTGGAGGGTTGAATAATGACGCTGTCATCCTAACTCTTCCTTCAGTTTTAATGATGTTTGTTTCCACTGTTGCTCTCTACTTATATTCTACCATTGTTAAGGAAAAATTTCCAAAAGTTGGAAATAAGGCAGAAAGAATCCTGCATGCCCTTTCAGTGTCATCCTGGAGCGTTTTGTTTTGGACACATCCATCTGAGAGTCATCCCACACTCCGGAGGAAGATAACTTTGTTTAGCTTATTACTTATTATTTGATCAGGGTTTGGATTCTCTAAAATTGGAGGCTAACTTGTGAGAGATTTATATGTTGCAAATTATTTTTATTGGGTAGAAAAGATGCCTCCCAGCCATGGTTTTATTGTTCTGTAGGACATTACTGGTTTTCAATTTAAGTTTGCAATCTTTTTCTTTTTTCTTTTTTTTTCACTAACACATATCAGTTTCTCAACTCCTTCACACTGGCTTTGCCATCCAGCTGGTTCCTTCATTAAAGAGTTAAATTCATCGTAGACTCGTCTCTCTACTCATATGACAGTTAACTTATTGAAAAATGTTCCTCTATCTCCTAGTTTAGCTCTAGTGACACTTGACAGGCCTTCTTTTATTACTTTTTCAACATCCATCTCGCCTTTCACAGTTTTTGTAATTGATTTAAGTGAGTTAACATCTCTTTATTTACAAAGAAATGTACTATTTTAGAGACAGAACCTGTGTCGATACTTCTTCTATACCCAATTCTTATCTATCCAAGAAAACAGAGATGGCCTCTTTCAATGTTTATTGGATTGGATAGAATTGGACTCAATTTGTCTCAGTTGTCTTCAGCCTTAGGCTGCTAACAATAGCTGCATGGAAAAAAAAGCTTTCGCTCTCCCAGTGTATTAGTTTGTAGAGATCTCCATTACTGTCTCTTGGGAATATTTACGCTGGCTAGTGTTTGTTCTTGTTGCTGTCCATTCTGGAGCCTTTCCTGGAATCGCTCCGTAAGCAGCAGAGCATATTTGAGTCATCTTGCTTAATGCCAGTAAAATGTCACCCGGGTTCCACCTAGGAGTGTTGGGCTAAAACTGACTGCATCTTTCCTTCTTCACGTAGGAGTTTATCCACACTGGGCTAGGTGCTGCCTGGGAATTATAGAAAATGTAATGTTTATGAACCCCCCCTTTTTGTTTTCATATGTTTAAATTAATGTGTCAATGTGAAGATTCTAAACAGATGGGGAAAGGTCAAGGTTTCTTTGTTGCTTAGTGTGTTTCCATGGCTACGGCAATATGTGTGCATTATTTGAAAGCATCATTTGTTTGGCTGTGGTGGCTCATTAGAGGAGGGAGGAGAGCCCTTCTGATGGTTCTGGGTGGTTTATTTCTGTTTCACTTTTCATCTTGTTCTGAGAACCATAGTGATAGGTTGAAACACAAATAGCCTGGTAGCTGTGGGTGGAGAATACCCACAATAGCCCAACACTTCTGTATAAATAACCCAAAGAGTTTAATTGGGACAGTTGAGCCCAGATTAAATAAGCTCTGAGTAAAATGAAGCAGTATCCAAACAACTGTATGTTTGTCTGGGTTTTGTTTGTCTTGGGCTCAGCACTTTGTACAGCACCTGCCTTCTGTTCTGCTTCTGGGTACTTTGCTCCCAGTACCTAGGGGAGCCCCATTTTATTCTGGGCTTCCTGATAAATGATGTCTTCCACACCTTTTGTCCTGTCTCAGGTGGTGTTGCTCTAAGGCATCTCTGGGATTGTACCAGGGAGCATGTGAAAAAGAGTACCTTGGACCAGGCCATATTCGGACTAAGAGAATTGACTAGGTTGACCCCTCAGGAGGTGGCCTGTAGTAAAACTGCTTGGGTGCAAATGTACGACAAATTGAGGTTTACTTCATGAGATTCTGATTGGGTGAAACATAGCAGTGACTGTCTTTGAGCAGCAAGGATGCTAGAAGTCAGGCCCATGGCAGGTTGGCTGTCTGGATGCAAGCTGGATCCCAGTCAGTGGCTAAAGATTTCAGGAAAAGAAGGTGACAAGTCAGGCTTTAAGGCTTCTCATCCAGGAGACTGAGGTTCAAATCAGCACTTCCACCCCAGTGAACTCATGGCGTGGTTACCGGGCTATGGATAGCATTTCCAGATTTAGCAAAAGCAATCCCAGACTCCACCAGCCAGTGGGTGCATGCTATCCACCTCAGCACAGTGCTGCCCAGCTTGCTAAGGATTCGCTGTAGACCTGTCACAGGCCTGGGGACTTATTTGTCTCTGCATTTCCATCTTCCAGCATCAGCATTGTTTCTTAGCAGGGTTCGGGGAACATTTGTCAGTGAATGTGTGATTGGGAGGGCTGTGCCTGAGGGATGAAGGATTTGTGCCTCTCACTTCAAGCAACCAGGAGAGCCAAGAACTGAGAGCTTCCACCACCTCGGTCAGGAGCCTGGTCTCGCTGTGTATCTTGGTCTCTCTGGACAATGGTGGATGGTTCCTAGGATGACATTCTGGTGTGAAAAAGAGTCACAAGAATGGGACGTTTTTCCTGTATCTGCCATCAAGATTGACTGATTTAGGACATTCCCCTCTATTTTCTGGTCTCAGTCTCCTTGTAGGTCCATCTCAGGGCTGGGCTTCCAGTGCTTCATAGCTCTGATGTTGATCTTTTTAATGTATCCTGAAGGATAAACTGCAGAAAGTTGCCTGGGATCAGAATTTTAAAATGAAATAAATTTTAGTAAATGCCTTCAATTAATACTATGAAAGAACTCCCCCTCCATTGGATAGATGAGAAAAATATGTCTGATCCTTCCATGTCTTCTGCCATTATTTTTTTCTGGTCCATCACCATTTCAGGCCTGTTTTTTTGCTTTTTTTTGGAGCCGGCTAATCTGTTTTCTCTGTCTCCAGTTCTCCACCTTGGCAAGTCCAGCTTACTGCTTCTAGAATTATTTTTGCTGACACTATCATTTGTCTGCTCAGAAGACTGTTCTGTGCCCCACCACTCACAGGATAAAGAACAAACTCATTAGCTGTCTATTGAAAGCCATGCACAGACATCTTTATTTTCCATCACCTTTAACATATAACAGACTGAGCTCTTGTTGCCCTACAGCTGGCCATTTTTTCCTCCTGCGTGCTACATGCTTTCACATGCTCTCATGCACTTGTATAAGCTGGTTTCCTGGTCTGAGGTGTGGTCTCCTCTTCCTTGGCTAACTTTTTATGTATTGATTGACTCACTGCAATATCCTGGGCACACCTCTCACATGGGATGTACCCCATTACATCGACCTTGTCTATCCAAGGCGGGCAGAACCTATGTCATGTTCATCGTAGTTCCCTAGTTCAAGGCACATACATTTGATTGAACTGAACCGACTGCAGAGCTCTGCTTATGCTATTTCTCTTTTGGGAATCTTCTTTTTTCTTAAAGTCTCTCCTTCAGCCATGCCTCCCCCCAACCTTGCTTCATGCCGTGACTGGTGAGCTACATTTTATCTTTCAGGAACCTGCTTCTATATCACCTCTTTTGTGAAACCTCACCTCACTCTCTCTTCCCATTTAGCTATTACAAATAGCTGGGGAAAGCAGCCAGGCTACTCACAGTTATGTTCCTCGGCCCTAGCCCACGCTCTCAATACATGTCTATGGAATGAATATTATTAATTTTATTTCCAAGACACTTCACATTTTATAAAGTTCTTTTACCAGAACTATCTCTTTTTAATTAAACAAGGAGTTACATAGGTAAAGCAGACAAGGCTACTTTTAAAAAAAAAAAATACATAAGGAGATTGAGATTAATATGAAATGGAACCTGGCCGAGATCAGCATTGAAAGCAGAAAATGTGGGATTCAAAGCAGTATTTTTGACTCAAACGGAATTATTATTTTCCCCCACTATTTCCACGGTAAGTAATCACTAGCGTCCCCTCTCCATGCACTCTAGAAATCCTACCATACCCTGAGATGGCCTGAGACCTTCAATATAATGCTTCTGTTACCTCCAATCCTCCACCGACCTATCCCTGTTCCGTTAGTTGGCCGCCTACGTGTTTGGCCTGTGTGACAAGAGGGAGCTGACATTCGTGGAGTTCCTAGGCGGTAGAGATTTCATATTTGTTATGCAGTTCTTACAAAAACCCTTCATTCTACCTATTTATTATCTTTTATTAATTCATGTTGCATATTTTCCAAATCCCTCAGTGGGGACTGTAGGCTTTTAGTCATCATTTGTGTCAACATGCACATAAATGAAGCCAGACTCAAATTCTTATATTTTGACTCTGATTCAATGGCATTTCCATGAGACCACACTGTTTAATTAATAAAGAGAGAGTGTTACGGCCTCTTGGACATTCTTAATAATGTACATATGAAAAAGTCCTTGTATTTGCCACTTTTAGAAGTTTCCCTTTCTCTTGGAAAGCTAACAAGCAACCAACCAAACACAGAAATGAAGGATCATGTTTGGACCAGTTTGCTCTGGTTTTATGAAAAACCTGAAAAGCATGATTTCTTTATCAGAAATTGGCAATTTTTTTTTTTTATTCCGGTACACAGCTCTTTTTCAAAAGTTTCTCTCATTTGTAGGAAAAGTCCTTTTGGTGCAAACACTGTGTTCTTAGATAAAGCCCAGCTCCACCAGCGCAAAATGCCAGGGGAGGAAAAGCATTGTCCTGGAAATACCTGGTCGATATGTTGTTCTTGAATGTACATTCTGCCATGTGCAATGGTTTGCTGTGTGAAGTTGAGATTTTGGAGGAAAGTGGATTTTCTCTATCAACAAAAAAGAGAGCATGCAACTTGAAAAAAAAACCAAAAAACAACCAATGACACTTCAGAGCTATTCAATGTCAGGGAACTCATGGAAGTCACAGACAGGATGTAGTAGAAGTGGTGTGTGCCATTGCCAAGATTACTCCACCTGTGAGACTTTTCTGGATTTGGAAGGTGAGTGTGATTGTCCCATGATTACAAAAGGCTTCAATAAAGATTAAGTAAATGGTCGCCTTCTTGGAGAAGCTTGAGAGATGAGAGAAATCTTCGTGGTGGAATAACTGAATTAAAAGGCTACAAGAAATCTTAGAGGGTATCTTCTAGATTTATGTTGTTCAACCTACTGATCACACCCTTTAATCAGATATGAAATCAATTTAATGACAGCATATAAAAATTTTGATAGAATGGAACCAATAGCAAAATACACTAAACAGAAGGTTAGATATTACTTCATGAAAATTCTGTTTTATACACACACACATGCAGTATTTGATTTAAAATATATTTAGATATTTCTTATAGGTTCATGTCAAAATGTTTAAAAACCACTACCCTAGACCAAAGTCCCATGAGAACAAGGCAGTGATCTGTTCCATTGGACAAGCCACTGAATGTCCTATGTCTAGCACAGTGACTGACCCAAACAAGATATTTGATAAATATACATTGACTGACCTGGGCCACCCATGTTGTCTTATAGTCAGAGCACTGTGGCCCAGGAGGGTAAAATGTTGAAAGTCATAAAGCTGGTTAGTGACAGATTCAGAAGGTTTTGGTCCTTAATCGCATTACAGTGCCTCCTACTCCATCCTTCAACAGCCATTCCTGGTAGACTTGCCATTGCACTGGAAATATTTTCCCTCATAACATGAATCCCCTTTCCAGGGATTTGATCCTTTCACGTTCTCCCCAGTCCTTCCTGGGTCTGTCCACTATACCCGTTCAGCTTTGCCTTTTTCCTGGAGACAATCCATTTGGCATTCATGATTACTTCCTTTGGGGAAAATTAGAGTCTTTTATTAACACGCTAATATTCCTGAGACAAGTTACTTTTAAATTTGATCCGTTATAGTATTCCTCAGACAGTTGGCTATCGTCTCGTCCCTCAGCTTGCCTAGACTTCTGCTCACAGTCTCCTTTGTTTCACCGCCTGCTATGTTGTCTTAGATCCCAAGCCCCATAACCTAGACATGGTCATGATTACCTCATGCTTTTTTTCTTACTCATTTTACTTAGTTGCAATGACACCGCTCTTTTGCATTCTGCTTTCTCCTACTAATATTTTAGATGATACAGTGCTTAGTGATTATGAAATACCTATAGAAAGAAGACTCAGCAATAGGGTGGCTTTTCAGAAGACACACACTTGAGGAATCTACTTGGATTTTGAGTTGCAGGAACTACTGAGGGCAACAGAAATGCATTGGAAACCAGTGGCCACCGTGTGTCAGAGCAGCGTGCAGTGAACACCAGCCATCCTTTTTCCTGATTGTGCTGTTCTCCATCACAGCAAGGCTCGGTCTGGAATCCCTCTTCACTCGCTCTCCAGTGCCAAGTGGCTGACAGCGCTGAAGGAGACAAATGGATTCCCATCAGATGGCACAAGGGAGTCGTGACTTGTGCTGACAGAGAAACGCACTTTCTGTTTTGTACTTGGGTGTTGTTTCAGGGAGTGGTGATTTCTTCTTGTTCTGATAATTAAATAAATAACTCCAGGACAAGGAGAGACAGAGTAACATAGGCTTCTTATAGAAGAAAAGGTTTTTATTCAGGGATGAAACCAATGTTTGGTACTCAAAGATGATACATTATTCTTAAAAAGAAGGGGGATCTGATTAGAAATATCCTTACTTGCATTTAACTCATGTCTATCTCCAAGAACCTGTGGATTTGGAACCAGTCACTTCTTATGTCTGAACCTCAGTTTCCACATCTGCAAAAACGAGGATTGATAAAACCAGTGGTTCTGAACCCTCGGTAAACATCAGAATTACCTGGAGAATTAAAACAAAAACAGAAACTGATGTATGGGCTTCACCTGTAGAAATTCTGATTTAATTGGATTGGATGGGGTCCAGACTGAGGTATCAAAACAAATTTCCTCAGGTTATTATGCTATTCAGTGAGGGCCACATGACCTGTAAAGGCCTGTCAGGCTCTGCTACATTATGATAATTACCATGAAAACATGCAGATATCAGGCAGAGTATGATTTTATTTGTAGCAGAAACACAACTCAAACTAGAATAAGGAAAAATAAAAGGAAGATGTTTAATGGCTCTTGGCTTCAGCACTCCCCAGTTTGAACTTTATTTCCTCCTGCTGCTTTTTCTTATTTTCTCCTTGAAGCAGTTTGGCTTCCCCTATGTGCCAAGGAAAGTAGGAGGGCTGAATTCACCTACTTCAGATTCCCCAGTGGAAAAAATGAGCTGCTTCCTTCTAACGTCTGCATATCAACTCCAGAGTTGGGCTCTGGTTGGTCTTGCTTGGATCATCTGTCCCCGTCTTGGTGTGTTGGGTGATAGGATTGACAGCCCCACTCTATGAGAGCCCTGGAGATGTCCCACCCAGAACTCTCTTCTGTAGAATTTGCTGTGGGGAGCAGAGCTGATTGACTACCATCAGATGTCACACCTTTGGTTCACACTAGGTCACATTTTCACTGGGCTGCTGCCAGGCAACGAGCGGGCACAATAGGGGTACTCAAACCAGGCCATGCCTGCCTGATGAGGGATTTCTCTAATGGACTCCAATAAGTTCAGGGAACCCACCACCACCACCACCACCTGCCCCAACCGAACAGCTTTGCCACATGAGATCTTTCTTACCCAATTCTTCCTTCCATTTCCTTTTTTATAGATGTCAAACGTGCATCATCTAAATGAAGGTTCTCCCTACCTGTTTCTGCTCTCAGCTTCTTCAATCTTCCTTCCTTCAGGTCCTGGTTTGTTGAAAAGGTTGTTAAAGGAACAATCTAGATGAACATCCAGAGTTGTTACATGTGTCACTCTGAGCCCTTTGCCAACAGCAACCACAGAGCTACTTGTCTTACTAACATTGCATTCCTCATTTGATGTTTCCAGAGCCCATTTTACTTATTCTTTTAATTAAAAACAAACTAATGAACAAACAAACAAAAAAAACACACACACACACAAATCCAAAAAACAGAGAAGTACAGCCTCTATCTACTCATCATTTGGAATTGATAAAAGCTAATGTTTTGTTATACATGTATATGCTTCATATTTGTTTTTTGGCTCTTGCTTAATTATTCCACTTTTGAAGAAGTTTCTCAGGACCAAGAAATGCCAGGTTTTGGTGGAGAGTAATTAGAATTCTTCCACTACTCCTCTGGCCTTAGCCTCAACATGTCAAACCTGTGACCTCATCGATTTTCCTGGCGCCAATCCATTTGGCATTCATGATTTCTTTCTTTTGTGAAAATTAGAGTCTTTTATTAACAGGCTAATATTCCCGAGAGAAGTTACTTTTAAATGTGATCATTTATAAGGTCTTCAGCATGAGCTACGTATCAGCTCAGATTTCCAGCTGGCAGCTTCCTCAGTGTAGGATGAGAAAGGGGCACTGCAGGGTCAGTGAATTTGGGAGCAGGGATATCAAAGTCTCCACATGGTGGCTTTGACTAGAGTCATGGTTGTGAGCTGCCAGGGGTCACTGGAGGGGCACTAGGAGGTGAGGAAATGGGGAGATTGAAAAAGAAGTGGGGGAGGATGAAGGCAGAGGTTTTCTGCTTTGTGTCTTTGCCAAGGACCTGGCTTGAACTCTGTTTGCCTTTGCAGCAAAATGTGCAAGAGGCCCAGTGACATCCTGAGAACAGGTGGTCACAACCTCCCCTGCTTCTCTCCAGCCAGAAGGAGGCTAACGTCCATCCCCTGGTGAGGCCCACTCGATTCACCAGGCAGAGACGATGATCTAAGGACTTGTGCCAGCTCTCCTGCTTGGCCAAGCTGTGAGACCAACTGTCCCTTATTTTCTAAGCATTGAGCTGCTTATGGACTCGGTTCCTTTGTTTAGGAATTGCATCCAAATCCCCCTCCTCCGAATTTGCTTGATCTCCAAGCCTGCAGTCAAGCCAGCTTTGGCTATTATCTGTTCTCCTGCCACACATTTAACAACCGTAATAACCACACCACATTTATGGCTTCACTTCCTGTTTTCAAAGGGCTTCTGCATTTTGTACCTGATATGATTTTAGAAACAAAGCTCCAATTGGATTGGGCAGGTGTTACCACCTGTTTGGCAGACATAGGCCTGAGGTCCAGAGAAGTTCATCTAAAGCTACTGTCAGAGTCAGGAGCCCAACTTCAGTCTCTTCTTCTAAGGCCCAGGATGTTACCTCTTGGGAAGAAAATGCACATTTCCATCTCCTTTTGGACCCAATATGAACTCCGATAGGACTTTTATCGTCAATTCTTTGTTTCCAAGTGAAGGAAAAGGGCATTAAAATGTTGGGACCCAAGGCCACCGCCTTTATAGGGTGAAAGGAGGAACTTGTAGGAGCAGGTGGGCATGTGATTTAATAGGAGGAACATAAGAGCGGGAATAAGGAAACCTGAATTGTAATCCCAACTTCTCAGTGAATTAACTCTGTTATATTTATTAAACTCATTTAATCTCTCTGCGATTTGTTCTCTTCTTAAGAAGGAATGAATACTAATCTGCCATTTATACCTTGTAGAGTTGTTAAGACAATCAGATGAAACTATAAAATAGTGTTTACAACTATAAAGCACAATTCAAATAGAACAGTGTTTTTCAGCACTGTTTTAAATTATTTTCACATAGAAGGAGTAAATAAGTATCTGTTGGAAGTATGAATGAGGAAATGATGAATGATTTGGCTCTTTTGAGTACATCTTCGTGAGCTCTTGCAATCTGCTAACTTCTCCAATTCCCCTTTCTTCCAGTACCTTACTGACTGAGGTTGGAATGTCTTTTCCCTTTTTACTTTAACTGGATGTCGGTGTTTCACCCCAAAAGTGTGTGTATAGTCACCAAGCAGTATTCATGAACCCTAAGATTGTCAATGGCAGCCCTCCCCATGCCCTAAAACACTGAGAGAAGACTTTCTGAACCAAATGACCGCCCTTCTCTCTCCTGTTATTCCCTCTGGCCAGCAGTTTCTAAGAAGTTATCACCAAGTTTGGCTAATTACGAAATTTTTGGACACCACAGGGGGAACAGACTTACTCCTTCGAAGAATCTTAGAACTGGAAGAGTCCTGAGAGACCGTCTTAACCACACTCTTTGATTTATAGACGCAGTCACACCAAACTATTTAATGCAAAAAAACCCCCACTAAATCCAAGACTCTGGACTTAACTAGTTCAGTGGTCTTTGCAATTTATAATTCTGGGAGGAGGCTGCAGGAAGGGAAAGCCAAGGGAATCCCTAGCACTGTCTGTAGTTGGGACTGTCCTTAGGTGGAAGAGCGAGTTTCAAAAGACCTCTCTCTGTTGCCTTGGCCTTCTGATTCTGAAGACCTCTCTTTAACAATTTCTTCAGCCTCTTCAGTGCCCTCCTGTGTTACATCCTGCTGAAGTTAACTATTGTAGACAGTATTATTTTTCTGATGTATGCTTTAGAGGACTCAAGATTTAGTATAAAACACCTTCTTGTTTTGTGTACTTTATGTTTTATTTCGTTAGAGGATAAATGCCATTGATGACTCACCTGGATTGCTTATTGAGGACAGTTCTAGAGGGTTGATCCCAACTTTGCTGGGTACTTTGGAAACTAAAGAGGTCATATCGGGTTTGAACAACCTGGAGCAGGCTGCAAAAAAAAATCTCCATGGTCATATTTCTAGTTTTCAAGGATTTGAGGATTTGAGTGTGTAAGTTAGCCCAAGGAACACCCTCAATTGTGATTTTGTGATTTTGGACCTCAAATATCAATTATACGTGCAAAAAGTTTCCAAAAGTACAGGTGCCACCTGTAAAGGGTCACATCTTCGAGTGTCCATAGAATAATTTTGATTTCTCCTTTTGCAACACAATTCAGAGCTTGTTGTAATACATAATGTGCACTTAGAAAAATTTTCAGAGAATAAGTGGTCACTTGGAAATGGGGTGATTTCAGGGCCCTAAGGGAGTCTGCAAGTCATAACCAGGTACTTCATACTTTAGTCATGGAAAAGTGTAATTTTACTGAAATTCCTTATGTTTACAGTGGAATATAAATTACAATGTGCTTTCATATTATCTCTTTTAAGCATTCTTTCTTTCTTTTCTTTTTTTTTTTGCATTCTTTCTTTCTTGATTTATTCAATAACTATTTCTTGAGTTCTTATTATGTTCCAGGCACTGTAGGTAACGATTGTTAGCTGTGTCAGCCGAGGATTAGTGAATAGCTAAGCAGGGAGCAGCCAAAGCGTGAACTCAGGCCTTCTGATTTTGGGTTCAGTGATCTTTCTGACACGTCATATGCTGGGTCTCCTGACTTCTGCTATATGCTCAATTCCTCCAGAATTACACTAAGATCTCAAGGCATGAAACAGTCAAGTAAATACAAAAGGTCAAATCTTGGATTTGAATATTATGGAGTACACATGTAGCTAGTTGCTGAATTTTTTTGTTTTTCAGTTGTTTTTGTCCATTCTAATTATTCCATGCCCATGCCATAGTGGTTGGTAAGCATTTGAATATCGCCTGGATATGACCCCATCACATTTGAGGCTGTATTTTCTTTGTTTGTTGATGTTTTGTTTAATTAGAAAAAAACCCTTTTAATTGTGGTGAGATACATATAACTTGGAACTTACTATCTTAATCATCTTTAAGTGTGAAGTTCAGTAGTGTTGAGTACATTCACATTGCTGTGGAACTAATCTCTAGAACTCTTCATCTTGCAAAACTGAAGCTCTATACTCATTAAACAATTTCCCATTCCTCCTTCACCTCAGCCTCTGGCAACAACCTTTCTACTTTCTGTCTTTCTGAATTTGATTACTCTACGTATCTCACATAAGTGGAATCATGTAGTGTTTGTCTTACTGTGACTGGCTTATTTCACTTAACATAACGTCTTCAAGATTCATCCATGTTGTAGCCTGTATCAGAATTTCTCTCCTGTTTAGGCTGAATGATATTCCATTGTATGTATTGTCACAGTTTGTTTATCCATTCATCTATTGATGGACACTTGTGTTGCTTCTATCATTTGGCTATTGTGAGTAATGCTGCTATGACCATAGGTGTACAGATATCTCTTTTAGACTCTACTTTCAATTCTTTTGGGTATATATCCCGAAGTAGAATCACTGGATTGTACAGTAATTGTGTTTTTAATTTCTCTGAGGAACCGTCACACTGTTTTCCGTAGTGGCTGCACTGGTTTACATTGCCACTACCATTGTATAAGGATACCCTTTTCTCTACATCCTCACCAACACTTTTTATTTTCTGTGGTATTTTTTTTCTTTTTTTTATAGTATAGAAAAGTTTTTTTATTTTTTTTTTTAAATGTGTGTGAGGTGGTATCTCATTTTCATTTTGTGGTTAATTAATTAAAAAAAATAAAAGTGAAATCTATGTGAGGTTAAAAAAATCAAATAATGCAGTTCTAAAAGGCTTACACTGTCCTCGTCCCTATCCCATCTGCCTTTGCACCCCAATCCTGCTCCCCAAAGGCAGCGTTTTTCAATTGTTTTAATAATTCTAGTCCTTGAATCCATAATCCTAAATAATGTACTAATAATGTTATTTCTTGATTTATCTGTTTTAGTCCTTATTATTTTGTAATTATGGCATAAAAAGGTTTAGCATGTTTCAACCACTCTTCTACCCTCCCATTCTTCCAATATGGTTATTTAAATATATTTGGTTAATTCAGTATGATTGTTTCATTTGCTTCTGAGCCATGTGCTGTGCATAAATTATGGTTCCTTTCTTATATATATATATATATTTTGTTTATTCCAGATTTAATAATAGCCTCATTTAAAAAATTTGGTCAGTTTTTAACATATCTGTTGCTAATTCTTCCCACATGCTCCAAATGCGTCTTATAGACCTTTATAGAGTCAAACATATAAGACAATTCATGATTCCCAAGTTTTCCTGGAGATGCCCTCTGTTCTCATACTCCTCTTATTTAGAAGCGTTGTTTTCTAACAGGCTGCATTGTCTTTGAACTTGACTAGCTGCTCAGTGTCGGGAACAATGTTAGCCAGAACTCGTTGGCTCAGATATGGTTCATTCATCTATTAAACACTCTTTTCAAGGGTCCTCTGGGGCTCGACCCTATGCCAAGCCCTGGAGATGGGTCAGAGGGGTGGCGTAGGAAGAGTATTGCACAAACCTCAATTTCCTCATATCTAATGTTGGAATACTATTAATATTTTATTTTAAGAGTCGTTTGGCCCAGAATCAATTGATATATGGTCTGTGGAAGCACCTAATTAACTGGTAATACATGAGCAAAATAAAAGACGATGTGCTATTTTTTTATACAGGAAAAAGTAAAACACAGTTACGGCCTGTAGCATTCTATACTACGTGATGGCAGGCACCCTGATCTCTAAACTTCTCTCATGTGGGAGCTCAGGGCCTGACACATGATGTATATTTGAAGTGAGAATAAATTAGTTAAGTAAGAAAATAAAGAAGTCAATTACAAAGGAAGAGTATAGAAACTAAAACCTGTGGAAGTTCACAGAAGTGAGCAAATTCACTTGTTTGGAGAGATGTTACAGTGGCTTTCATGTAGGCTTGATTTAAGGAACAAGTTGTGAAAAATAGAACCGCTAACCTTGGAAGCCATTGTCACAAGATTATCACGAATGAGGTAAATTTCTTGCCCTGAAAATATTCTGGAGAAGACTGGAGAAACCATCTATCAGAAATATTCTGTATTGCGTGTAATAAGAATATAATAATCTAATACTTATGTATTATGCCTACACATGTTCAAAGTAATTTTACATTAATCCTTTCATTTGATTTTTACTATGATTATAGTACTGTGAAAATGGTAATAATATGTAGTAGGCACAAGTCAACATATATAATTAATATACTATTATATTAATTATGTATCAATCGTGTAATATATATGAATTAAATTAATATATAAAAGGCAGAGCTGGGATTTGAACACATGCCATCAAAGCCACCATGTCTGTGCTCTTAACTATTATACCATGTGGTAGAGAAGCAAATTGTAACGACTATCTGGTCCTGGCCTGAGGTGTACCCAAGTGATGTGGGCAGACCAGAGAGTGGCCGCCCCATCTGAAGAAAGCGACCAACCCCCAATTTCAGGCAATATTTGCAATGCTGGCAGATCTTCTGAATTTTATATGTCATCAATGAGTTTTTAAATGTCAATTAAGTAAATACAGAGCGTGCCAAAAAATATACATACATACAAGAAAGAAAAAAACTGTATTAAAATTGTAATACAATGAATGACACTAGCATTCATCTGATTAACGCCATCTCTTGAGCGAACGTCGTACTACACATTGCTACCATAATTCAATTCAACTTCAAAAAGTAATACATAGATAATATCTCTTAAAATGTGTAGTTTTTTTGGCACCTGCGATCTATGCTTAAATGTGTGTGTGTGTGTGTGTGTGTGTGTGTGTGTGTGTGTGTGTAACGATTCAATTATTTGCTCAAGGTCATAAGGAAGGCCTAGCTTTTATTTTCCTATCATCTATTCTATACCACTTTTATGTAAAGGCGGGTGAAGAAAGCAGCAGTCAGCTCCCTTCGTGTAGAATGCATCTCAGTATCCCTGTGGTATATTAAAATGGCCACAGGTCCTTTGTTATTCTTGTCATTGTGAGATGGAGTCTACTTCTGCTCCCCTAATGATTTGGTTGACTGAGAATGTGGCAGAAATGATGTCTGGGATGTCTGAGGTTAGTCAAAAGAACTGCACAGCTCCTGCCTGGGCCTTTTGGTACAGTCGCTCTTGGGACACTTTCTCTGGAACCTAACCACCTGCTGTGAAAAGCCCAAGCCACACGGAGATACCAAATGTCAGTCTCTGGCCAACTGCCACAGCTGGGCTCCCAGCCACCAGCCAGAGTCAACTGCCAGGCATCCAGCCCAGGCTTTGGAGCAGTCAGCGAAGATACCATATTGGATGTGAACCCTTCTTCCTCCACTACGCTTGCTTCCTCGACCAGCAAGCTGATATTGCGTGGTTCAGAGCTCCATCTCCACCTTTCCGCAATTCCTGACTCACAAAAGTGTGAGTCAAATAAAACAGCAGCTATTACATTTTGGGGTAGTTTGTCACACAGCAGTAGATGACTAGAAGAATCCTTTTAAATCGTTTTCTCAGGAAAATACCCCAAAGCTGCCTCGTCTTCCACCCACTTTACCTTCACATTTTCCTTTAGAAGTTTCATTCACTGCTGGGACCTCATACAAACCTGGCTGTGCAGAGAAGTCATGTTTGTAATAGATGACTTGGGAGGTTCCATTTTCAAAACGAATGCCTTTGTCACTTGGACACAGTGGACAGGTAGAAACCCTCAGATAAAGGGTATGTCCCTTTCCACAGGATGTATCATCCCATCTCTGTGGGCCTTTGGAAGATGAGTAGAGCTGGGAGGGTGAAAGGGGTATCTAATGACTCCAGACCCTCTTAGAATTCCTCCAGGATTCACAGCATTGATTGGAAGTGACTGTTGTGGGAACAAAGAGCAAAGTGTGGTCCCAGGGTTGCTGTGTCTGACAACCTGACCCTTGTGGGTATGCCAGACAATATGCTTGTGTCCACCCCGGCGGCCCTCATCTTCAATCTTACTGTAAGCAGTGTGCCAGGGCCAGGCATATAAAAATGAACAAATATGGCTCTGTCATCAGAAACCTACAGATGGAAAGGATATATGTATGTATCCATCCATATATACACATAGATATACAGCTCCTTTCTACACACTCACATATATTAGGTTGGTGCAAATGTAATTGTGGTTTAAAAGGTTAAAAATAATTGCAAAAACCACAGTTACTTTTGCACCAACCTAATACATATGTGCACATATACATATATGTAAAAAATAAAATATTAGTATCACTTGAGCTTAAGTTTGTAGAGTATAAACAAGAAATGGCCATATAGTCTTATTTTTTCAGCCTGATTTATCATATTTCCTTTCTTTGTCTCTTGATGCCATCTTGGGCAGATTCCATAGCTGTCCAATCTCTTTTAACTCCTTTTTGACAATGTACAGGCGCTTTCAGGTATTCAAAAGTCTCATTCTCTCCTTTTCAACATTTCAAGATCACATCTAATGTAAGCTTCTCTCCTTCCCTCAGAGCAAGTTTACCTTGTGGCTTAGTGACCAGGGGGACAGGTATGATCCATTTTGTCTTTCTTCCTTTACCTTTCCCTCATCCTGTTTCATGTTCCTCAAGAGTTTGGGGTAGTGGGGAGGACAGGTGAGGTTATGCATTAGACATTGCATGGTTAAAGGTGGCAAGAACTTCATGACTGATGGTTTGTAAGGCAGGCAGTCTCTCCCTTGGCTATAGCAGGTGTCCAGATGCTATGGGGGGGCATGTTGGTAGGTTGTTCACAGGCTCTCCTGACCAGCACCCCCACTGTACCCCCAACATGGGGATTTTTGCCATGCAATTTCCTGATGCAGGAAAGTCTGGATGACCCCTGGCAACCCCTTTCTAGCCCTTGTCCCTCTGAGGTCAATCCACAAGCATCCAGCCCTCTTGGGCAGGATCTCATCAAGTTGCCTCCCTCTTGGCCATCTGGCCTCTGAGCCAAGCACTTGTCAAACCCAACAGTGCTTCTGCAGCCTGCTGCCCTCTCCCTGCCATCCTGGGTTATTCTGGCCAGCCTTATGCCGCCAGAGTCCTCTGGGTAGGAAGCAGGTTCTGGTCTCTGTCCACATGTCTTCTAACTCAAGTTCTTCCAAGAACGCTCACTCTATGCTTCACTTGGACCCCTGGCTGCTTTGAAGCCTGTGATTTGGAGGCCCAGGAAATATCCCACTGGGGAGTGGGGCTCCAGCCTCCCCTTTTTGCAGCCATCCCCAGGATCTGTAAATGATGGTCTTCAAGTCTTTCCTCCGGTCCTTGATTGAGAAAACCCAAGAACTTTCTATTTCTTCACTGAATTTTCTCTCACGTTGCTAGTGTTCTTTTACACAGCCTGAATGGCTAGTGGTCTTAGCTTCTCTGTAAAATGTACTACTTATTCATTGTCCTCAGTCTTAGCCACGATTCTAAGACAGGGGCAGATGTCCCATAAATACAAACTCTTCCAGACCATGGTGATAACTGTTCCGTGGAGCCTGACACTCAACAATTTCAAGGGGAGGAAAAGGCTGCAGTGCTTCAGGCAGCCTGGTATTGGGGAGGAGGGGGCTCTAGGACAATGGGGTTTCATCAAGAAGGACTGTGAGGAGGAAATTGTCGGCATTCATGAGAACAAGCTTTGATGACAGACAGTGGGGAACTCAAAGCACAGCAAGTGTGCCAGTCAGGTCTGCTGGGAGCAGGGGGGAGTCAAGACTGCAGAAGCCACCTGGAGCCGAGGGGGTGGGGTGAGGGTTTGGTGGGGGCAGGCTGGGGTGTCACTGAAGAGCCATAGAGGTGTGATGAGATGTAATTTGCTAGTCAGAAGGGGCCTAGGAAGGGAAACAGGGAGAGCACTGAAGAGCTGTGTGCCAGGCCTAGATGGGCGACCTCAAGGCAGGATAGACATGGAGAGGAGGGCTGCTTGGAGAAGGACCTCTGGACAGAACCTGGTGATGGACGGCCGTGTGGACCCAGGGCTATGGGTAGGACATGAAACCTGGTTCAGGTCCCCAGCTACTCCTATTTACCTTCAAAGTTTTACCCTCTTACACCTTCCTTAGACACCCAGTTGTCTTGTGTGCTCGAACTCTTCACCCTCTAAGTACCCCTCCAGAGGCGTGACACACTGGTAAGTACGTAGAAAAGTATTTGGTGGTAGTGGGGCAGGTTCATATGTCCATGGTCCATTTTTGGTCATTTCTGTAAGACTGAATGAAGTAGGTATATGAAAATGGTCTATAAAACTCTAACCTGAGAAAATGTAGGGAGCTCTTATTTCCAAGCATATATTGTTTGTGCAACTGGTTTAGGAATTAATCATGAATTACCTGTGACATATATTTTCTTGTTATCTGGAATTGTTATTTAAATTTATTAATCCACTTGCCGCATACCTCAGGGCTCTGTTTCTCTGTTTCCAAGGTGACAGCTAGCTAGCAGGTAGATTAAGACACGCTAAGCAGTTAGTTGCTACTATAGGAGGCAACTCTGAGTAATGCCTTGCATTTTAAACCTCCTAGTCAGTCTGTTCAGAAGAGGTTGGCTCATCGTCCCTCCCTTACAGAGACATTTCCTGGTGGTATTCACATTCAGCATACCGGATATATGTAGTTTGGACTTTCTGACTCTCTGATGTGTCAGTGAGAGAAAGACCCTTTGCTACAGATCAAATTCTACTAAAATATTTATGTACACTCAAGGCTCAGGCTATCAGATTTCTTTATCTACCATGTTAATTTAAAAAAAAAAAAATCACTTTGGATCAGACTGTGAGTCTTTTGATGGTATTAACTGCTCTATCTATCACCATTGTCCAACAGCTGCTGTACCAATATCAGCCCCTCAGCCCTTCCAAGTTTAGGCAGTGAGTTTGTTTTGCCTTAAGGAAATAGGAAAGAGGATTATATCTATATCTATAGATCTCTCTCTGTCTCTCTCTGTCTCTCTGTTTCTCTCTCTGTCTCTCTCTGTGTGTCTCTCACACACACTCTCTCTATATATAGATATTACATATATATATATTACATGCCTACTTATGTGTTGTGGGCATAGCCAACTGTATCCCAAGATTTTGAAAGTCTCATTTTAATCCTGGGCTGTCATATTCTGGGCAGATTAGATTCTCAAAGAGAACTCTGAACAGTGGCCTTTTCCTCCTGGATATAAAATTTTTCGTTGTGAAGTCTCATGCTCATTAAAGCAAGAAACGGGGCCTAGCTCATCATGCTGGCTGAAGGCTGTTAGGTGGTGGAGGGAGAGTGCAGGGACCACCTTTATAGAGTAGCCTATCAGGTAGATACACACTCGACACAAGAATGCTGAGTTATCAAGTTTTCTCTAAGGGCAATCATATATCTTGGGAATCCGGAGCCAAATTATATTTGACATTTCATTTAAAGCCTGAGACATCTTGATGCTAAACCGGAGTCTAAGAGTGCTAAAGCATGAGGTCGTTCGATTTGACAGAGTGGTTGTTTCTGTCCCTATCTCACCTGCATGAGTGATAGGCAAGTCCTGATAGTTCTTCCTTATTTCATCCCGATGAAAATCACTGAGTTAGCTCTCTGCCGAAATGACACTAGCTCGAAGTTATTTTCTCTCTGGCAAGTGAAGAGAGCACATCTGGAGTCATTTGAAGCGGCATTGTGGCTGGTATTATTTATGTAGTGGGTAGCAAAGTTATATTTACTTGGCTAACATTCCAGATTGAAGAGGTATATGTGTGTGTGAGTGGGAGTTATGAGAACAAGACACGTCAGGTGACATTTCCTCTAGATGTAGGAGGCTGGGACAATTGCCTTTAACTCAGGGTAGTGGCAATTCCTATATCCTTCTTCTTCCTCTTCTTCTTTTTTTTGTGTGTGAGAATTTTATATTTGCCCTTGTGGATTTTCGAAGAAGGGCACAGAGGAGAAAAATAGAAAAAGGAAGGCTAGTTTAGCCCAGTATTTTCCAGAATAATAAAATAAATGGAAATAATTTGGAAAAAGTGGAAATGAAATAATTAGTCTAGAAATCAGAAAAATTTAGACATATTGTTAGTATGGTGGTATGTAACATGTATATGAGTATAATTCATAGATAAATATTCATGTGTTGACAGAGAGTGCTCACTTTTTAAAACCAAATTTAACTGAGGAGAGTACATGATCAGAAATACTTGGAGATAACCAACCAATGGCCTGTATTGGTTGTTACGTTTAATTACTGCCTCAGGAAGTTACAAAAACAGTCAGTCCATCTGGTAGTCAGTAATTATTTTATGAGTACCTAGTATGTAAACAGTCCTGTGCTAAACTTTACAACAGAAACTAAGACACATGAATGATGGTCTTCACCCTCTAAACAACCCCATAATGGGGAAGAGGCAGAGGATAAATTGCATCCCTGGTGAGGTACTGAGGGCCGGGAACTTGAATCCTGCATCTTTCCATCTCTGCCCAGTATCTCCATCAGGCCTCCCAAGTAGCGGGAGATCAAGAACAGTTGGCAGAGTGAAGGAGGAAGTGAACAAGTGAATAAACGAAGGAAAAAATGCTTTGTCAGGCTGAAGCTAAGGGAGAACTCACAATGGACTGGGCTGTAGTTGTAACCGAGAATTTCAAAGAAAGAGGGAAAACATGCAAGCTGTGAGTTCCTGTTTTTATCTGTGAACTTTTACAAGTGCAGCCAAGTTTCTTTTTCAGAGGCCATAACTAGGATGCAGTGGCCAAGAAAAACTCCTTGAAGGATGGGAGGAGACACATCGATGCCTCAAACGCCATCTATCCTGGTACCTCCTGCTCCAAAATGTCCGTTTTGCCTCATTTATCACCTCTCTTTTTAAAATATCCCTATAATGTGACTGCCCAATGTTACAGCACCAGTTGAGGTGTATAGTTGAATCTTCGAGAAATTTAGAAAACAATCCCAAACCAACACGTTCTCATCACCCGGAAATCTCCGTTAACGCCTTGTTGTATAACCAGCTCTGCATGTCTACAATGTTTTACACCCAAATGCGATCATACTGTATATATTGTTCTGCAACCTGCTTTTTTTTTCATTAATGATGTCCTCCTTTTCATTTTATTGAATTACAAACTCATCAAATACTCTCCCCAATAACAGTCAAATGACTTTTACAGTTGATTTCTCCAGTATCAGTCCAGGACCACCTCGTTGTGTCCCCTACTCAGTGGCATGATACACCTGGTTAATACCATGCACAGGAGTGTCATGAGCTGTTTGATGTCACACATGTAACTTGAAATCACCATGGTGGGGGTGTCTGCAGCAGGGAAATCGACAAATACTGCAACTCAGGGCTTCCCCAGCATTCTGAATTGGTTGTGAGACATTTACCAGCACACCTCTGCCTCTAGTATCTTCTAATCTAGTATAGCACCCTCCCTCCCTCCCCCACCCCTTTTTGCTTATAACACTGACTTGTTAAAGAGAATAGGTCAATTGTCCTGTAGAATGTCTTCATTTGTCTGGCTTATGGTGTGATTTAGCCCATATCTCATATCTCATGTCTTTCCCATATACTGGAAGTTATGTTGAAAGGTTGAAAGGACTCAAGTTAAATATGTCTGGCTGATTTTAGATATACGTATATATGCTATCCTAGGATGCCAGAAGACACATAATATTTGTTTCAGCCATTGTTAGTGATACTGACATTGACCTCTGAATTAAAATTCATCCTTCCCTTTTAGAATTACTTTGTTCTCTTGTGACTAGAAGGTAATCTGTGAGGTATGACGTTGTCTTCCTGAATGTATTACTGTACTAACTGTTCACCTACTGGTTTTGACACCAACTGATAATCCTTGCCCGAAGCAATTAGAGTTTCTGAAATGTTTTAAAATTTCCACCTCTCCATCTTTATTTATTGGCTTAGATTTGTATGGAAAGAATTTTTTCCTCACTAAGTATGTTGGTTTAATACCCTGAAACCCAGTTTCTACCAGAAAAAAACAAAATAAACAATCAATTATTTTCCTTTATTTCCCAGTTTTCAGAGGAGTTGTGTTAATACTTACCTCAAATGGTGACAAGTGAGATTTCTGTGACTTTCTGTTTTATAGTATCGTGATGTATTCATTGGCTTTTCATTGATTCAATCTGTTTCGATCCACTAAACTCATTATTCTTTTTAAGGTCCAAATTGTCACAACTCCACATTGGCTCCTGGATATTTGGCCCAGCACCATTCATCTTTGCAGGCTCTTCCCCCATATATACACCATCCTGTGTCTAGCTTTTTGTTATTCTACAATATTTATTGGCCATCTTTCCACATTAGTTCATGAACATTGTCCTCATTCTTTCTGCCCTCTGCAGAGCCTTCCTTCTTGAGGTCCAGAAGGCAGAATAAAAGCAGAAGAATGCGGAGATAAGAAAGCAAAATCCACACCATTTTGCTCAGGCAGAATCACAACAAAGCTGGAGACCAGGCAGAGCAGGCAAGTTCTGGTTTATTCTAGGTGGAAAGAAAGTCATATTTTGGGCTGGGTAATGTTTTCTCAGTTTATACCAGACCACTTCCTTCCTTCTTAGCGGCTAACACTTTCTCCAATAATTCTCCAAGTCCTATGTATTCATATAACAAGGTGCAAGGTTGTCTGTGCTGTGGGGAGCCTGCCGATAAGAAGGGCCAGCATTCCTCCGCAGGTATCAGGGCTTCCTCCAAAGGGCTCTGGTGACAGATGAGAGGTAAATAAGGTCAGGCTGTGTCTCCTGTATACAGAGCCTGGTGATTAGACTCACTGAAGTTGTTTCTTATGATCAGGTTCTGACACGTTTTGTCTCTAATTGATGAAGATAGGCTGATACAGAGTACAGGACTAGAGTTCATGCCCATGTTCACTTATCACTTCATTCATTTATTCAGCATGTACTTATTGCCTGTCTCCTATTTTCTAGCAACGTAGATTGGTTCTGAATCTATAAAGAACAAGCATATGTAATCCTGTCTTAAAATTCATCTAGTCTAGAGCAATAGTCCCCTAGTTTTTTTAAATTGTACACCCCAGCACTAAGCACTGCCAGCATGCATCCCAGCTATCCCTATTTATTCATAGCATTATGAAACTCATACCGAATAAATCTTACAAGGGGAGTATGAAAGTATAAGTAGAAATTATAATAGTTTTCTCCTTTAGGATAGTTTTGTGAACATGTTTGCATACGGTAACAATGTGATGTGGGCTATTGAAACCTGTTGGACAGCCAAGTAGACATTAGGCAAGTTAAGTTACCGAGGGTCTTCCTCCCTGGTGTCCAGATACCAGGATATTGTGTCTGAGGTCAACATGGAGTTTCCTAGTTCAACTACACCAAATGGAGGACTTTTTTTTCTTTTCTTTTTAAAACAAAGACTTAAGAAGATAATAAAAAGGTCTCTTTCGGGAAAGAAAAAAGAAAATGACTATATGCGAAGTACACTATCTAGTAAGAGATAAAAACTCCTGGAATTGGTCCCCAGTGCATCTGTCGTAAGGAGCTGGTGATCATCCTAAATGGTGTGGGTAAGGGGCCAGTTTGAATCCAGGTGTTATTGTCCTATGAGTGTGCTGTGATCCTCTTCTATGACTTAAGAGTTGTGGATCTTGCTCATGGTTTAAAGGCCTTATTACGAACGTATGTTCTGTGCTGAAACACTCAGAATAAAGCTTTTCAATATTGAACCTCTATTGGTTGCATTTGGTGAAGGATTTTTGCCCCTCTAGTGGTCTAGAATTGCTGCCTTCAGCTCCAGGATGCAACTTTTTTGTGACTTGGATCTTCTCGGTGAGGTAGATTCTTTATGACTTGTGGTTTTGGGGGGTTGGGGTGGTGAGGAGATTCCATTTACTTAAAGACTTACTTCCCTCTTGTAGTCCTGGTTGAAAAATGAGTTCCATGACTGTGCGGGAACATGAGCATCATGATATTTCCTGCAGACATTATTAAGCATCTCCATGGCAACAGCAGATTAAGACACTGCATTAATCACTCGTGTCCAATATTTTCTGAGTTACAATAAAATAGAAATATTAGTCCTAATATTTAATAAATAAAATAGAAATATTAGTCCTAAATCTGAAATGTAAACTTTAAAAAAAAAATTCAGTCTTACTCCCCCAACTTTGAAGATAAATGTAAACAAAACATCTTTCATGTGTTCTACAGGAGACTTGTTTTAAAACAAATAATGATTTCTCATTTCTATAGTCTGTACATAAATAGGTGCTGCTAAAATGCTTGGAAATAATTTAGAGATATTGTTTAAATATCTCTCAAGCTAGCACCCAGCAATTTAGTTCACGATATTAATTTACTTAGGAAAACCCCCCTCACAGACAACAGGAGACTTCAGCCTGAGTCAGTATTATTCAGATTTTAAGTGTTTCAATGTAAGTTACAGAAGCCTTGGTGAACTTTAAGGCTTGGTTTAAGATTAAGCTGACAAACAGCAAGAAGCCAAGCCTGGTGATGAGAGTTCTCTCTGGTGGTGTGTCTTGGCTCTCTCTGTTCTTTCTTTATGGGCTCTGCTTAGCTCTCTCTTGTGAGTCCCCATTTGCAATATTAACATAATAACATCCACATACATATATTTATAGGGTGCCTCCTTTCCAAGGAGGAAAGCCATTAAGATCAAGCTGAGAATGTTTTTACTTCTCCAACCATATTATGAACAAAACAATTCCTTTCCTTGCTTCTAGGGTGGATAGCCGCTGTTGTCTCAAAGTCACCCAACTATGCTAGGGATAAAAGTGACTGAAATTATGGCATCGTTGTAAACTGAAGATCAGATGAGGTAACCCTGATACAACTCTTGGGATTGATGAAAATGAGTTCAGAAAGTGAAGTGCTCTTAGGGAGTATTCAGTGGTCCCTATGGCCTTAGACGACAAGGCAGTGGTGGCTGCATTGTGATGACCATCATGATTTGTTATTAGCAGCAGCATTGAGCAACCTTATTGGCTCTTCATTGGGTCCTGTGTGATGCATATACATATCCCAGGCACTCTGCACCTGAACCTCCTCTTGCAGCCCTTTTTGTAATTGCAACTTATGTTTATGTGTGTGATTGTTTTATTAATGTGGCTATTCCCTCAGACCCCCTGCTCCATGAATACAGAGTCTGTTTCTGATGTATCATCACTTTCTGTACAGAAATTATCAAATAGTTCTTAATACATATTGGTAGGAAGAAAGAAAGAAAGAAAAAAAAGAGTGAGGGAGGGAAAGCAAGGGAGAGAGAATGGAGTGAAGGACTGAATACAAAACGTACAGTGCAGCTGTCATCCTTGAACTTGGTTTTTGATGTTTTGGAGAGGTTGGTATATTTATATTTACTCAAACTCTTTTGATCATGAGGAGTGAGTAGGGTAACCATAGTCCTGTGTGCCTGGTTCAGTGCTCATTTACTCCTCTTGACCTGATATCATTATTAATAGAGTCCCTCTTCAGTCTCACGAGTGTCCTGACTTGGCAGACATACTATATGGCAAGGGAATGTGGAAAATGGGATCTGTTAAGAATTTAGCTACCCACTAGCCACTCTTAGCTGACTCAGTACTTTTCTGTTTTTGTGAAATATTGACCCAGGCTGCACAGCACACAGCTTTGTAGAGGAGGAAAAATAATTTTCCCTCTATCCTTCTGAGTTCTTGGCTGAGAGTCCTATAATAAAACACATACTAACAAGAGAAAAACAAGTTCATTAACGTGTATAACTCATGTATGTATGGAAGGTACTAGGGGAAAAGTGAGGAACTCAAAGAGGTGGATTTAGAATTCGGGATTAAATACCATCTTAATAGAGAAAGGGGAAAGAGGGTGTAGACATTTTATGGGAGAGTAAACAATTTTTAGGAAAGATGACTGGGCCCTTCATGGACTAGATGGGCGGTATGATTGTGACAAAGTTTGTCTGGGTGTAGTTTCAACTTCTTGTCTCCTCTCCTTGACCAGACTCAGTCTTCCCTGGCTGGTGAAACTCCTGGGGAGGGGAATAATGACAACCGAGTTCCTTTTGGAGTGTCTGTCTTTAGACAGATAAGGGGAATCTGGTGGCAGAATCATGTCCCCTCTCTTTCATGCTGCTGCCTGGGTAGACTGCAAGCAACGCACGCACACTCTGATTTCTGTTGTTCTCAGTGCTGAGGGGACACCAGAATTCTTAGTTCAAAAGGAGTGTGCTGAAGCAGGATAACTGAGGGGCATCAGAGCAGGCTCTGACGAGGATTTACAGCCCATCATGTGAAATTTGGGGGCCTGGCTGAAACTGTTCTGAATCATTCGCTGGCTATTTCTCTGGCTATTGGGAGGTAGGTAGTGGAATTTTTTTGGTTGTTGCTTTCGTTGTTGCTATGGGTTGATATTTTGAACAAATACACTTTTCCCGCTTTCAAATCTTTCTTTCTAGTAAGGTTAACTTGGGCCCCTGATTTATCATATGCCGTACCAGGGAAGGTTAGAGGCTCCTCCCTTCAGACTCATATGTGGTTCTTAGCCCTTACTATTTTATATATCCCAGGCCACGTAGTTGTCCATACATCCTCATTATGTTATTATTTGAAAAGAATCTGATACTGTCTACTTATCAAAGGTCTCTGGGATACACACCACACCCTCTGATTAGGGGTGATTAGACAAATACCCTATATCAAACTTTTCACATTCCCTACCCTATATCAAACTGTTTTCACATAATTGATGGTGATTATTACAGATGCTCAGCTGGCTGTTCTCATTCGGAATCCATTGATTGTGGGTTGGTTATGGGTTTTTTTTGCCGGGCTAAACGTGCAGCTTTCGATTCACAGTGTGAAGCAGCCAGATAAGAAAAAGAAAAATTAAGGCCAGCATTTTATTGCCCAAGCTCTGGTTAAATTGTTCCATCTTCTCACTACTTTTCTAGCTCTCTCCCCAAAGAAGCATTAATTAGTCTTTTCAGCTATGCAGTCTTTGGAAGCAATATTCTTGATCTATTGGAGGCTGCATTATGAAAATTATCTGCTGTGTCTGTCCTTAATAAGGTCAAAGAAAGAATCTATGAAAGCTGATTCATCACAAAGGCCCTGGGATGCACATCACTGAGAAAGCCAATTTTATTTTCCTGTAGCAACATAGAAATGGGTGGCAACCTCCCTTGCTTATCAAAAAGGCAAAGCCCAGTGACTCCACCACTAATTTGGAGAAAGACCTCATCGGTCCATCTGGCCTTCTTGGTGGAGAGTTCCACATGACCAGGTATCTGCGGGGGATGGAATAGCGATGGAGGGTTTTCACTCTGTAATGGAATGATAATTACTCTGGGGAGATGCTTGTTGGAATAGATTTGCCTTTGAACTTTCAGCTTACATTTCTTTAATAGTTATTAATACCACTGCATCGTCCGGGCTCCTCTCCTACTGTGAGAAAATCTCTCCAAAGAGGATTGCAATCATGTACATTCAGCAGGATTTAGGAAGACAAGATGCAGGAAAGGAGAATTGATTGCTTCTCTTTCAGTAGAGGACAACGATGAGGATATCAGTGTGTCTTATAGCACAAAGTCTGTAAATTACTTCCAAATGACACAGGATGTTCTCCATAATATCCTCAACATGTAGACTCCCAACTTGGTCTATTTACCTAAATCTGTGCTGCTTGAAAAAAAAGTACATTTTCTATTTTTACTAAAAAATTTTAGTTCCAGAATTTGGGGGAAACCAGTGTAGGAAAAAATCGGGTGTTTGGTCCCATATACACCAGACACGTAGTATGTATCCAGTGAATCTTTACCAACTTGTGGGTATGTTGCCAAGATGAAAAGCTAAAATTCCTCGTGACTCATTTCAAAACAGCTCCCATTTATGGCAAGTGATTAGAGCTTGATATTTGACATAAAGTATTTATTAAATAAGTGTAAGCACGTAACCGTGGAATCAGCACTGGAGATTCTCCATGTTGTCCCTCACATCATGTGCAGGCATCAAGTGAGAAGTCATCATGCAGCCTCTAGCTCTGGAGTCATGTTAACTTTTTTGTTCCATTTACATACTTGCAGTGATATTACCTAAAATACGTGGAAAATTTTGCCCTCAGCCCTAGCCAAAAAAACAGGTATATTAATAAAATGAGTGGAGAAGTAGTTTAATTTTCAAAGCCTTGAATGTATTAAATTTCTCTTGGCGGAGAATGCTGTGGAAAGTCTTAATTATTAGGTCCTATTAGGGAGATTTTTATTCAACATACTAAAAAATTTATCTAGCAGTTTCTAGAAGGTTCTGCACCTTTGGCTTAGAGTTAGAGGTATGAAGATATCTACATCATGGCTTCTATCTAGTAAGCCAGGCTGATTAGATTAGTAAAATGATATGGGGTGTGGAGGAGACAAAGTTTTCCCAGTTGGCTGTGCCAAGTCACAGAATCCTAAAAGTCTCTTCCGGAAAATCGGGTGTGCCTGAAGGTGAGTGGCTGGAGGAGAGCTTGAGAAGTAAGGAGAGGCCAGATCATCCAGGACCTGATAGATCAAACTGGGGAGATTGAATTACTTCCTGTATGGCCAGCAGAAAAATTCAACCTGGGATGATAAGATCAACCTAGCCCTTTAGAAAGTTTGTGGCTGTCCATAAACCTAAAGAAAGCAGCAGACATTCAGTCTATAATAGACCCCACATCTGAAATATCCTGAGATTTATAGTCCTGGCCATTATTCTAGTGAGGGCTTTTTATATTTTTCTCAACTATTTTAATAACAAACTTGGAGGACACATCCCAGTTGGGAGATCACAATTTTTTTGTGTCTCAGTACCCACATCACAGGGAAAAATATCATTTGTGTGGCTCTAGGAAGATTGACTGATCTTCAGATGGGATATAATATCTTGCACGTACTCTGCATTCTCTGCATTTGACTTCTGTTTTACATGGTGGCTTTCTGTTCAATAAGGAACACCTTGCATGGCTTCCTGATACTGACCTGGATTTTACTTATAGCTGCCCTAAATTGTGTTATCGTGGTATACCAGTTGTTCAGTATTCAGTAATGTTCCTCTGTAACTTAATATTATGATTTATTTCTGACTTGGCTTTTCTTTATTGAATGCAGACTTTTCCTAAGAGGTTCGTGTGGAAATGTGCTGCATAGAAAAAAAGAGCACTGTTTGGCCTCCGGGCAAAAACATGAATACTGACCCAGGGATATGAACACAGGGCAGAAGAGATGGTGCCATGAGTACTTAAGCATCCAACAAGATTAACTCATTCTTGGGCCTCTTGCATGCTCCTAAATGTTGTGGAGTGACTGCAGATTTTAGCACAGAACATAAAGTTAGGAAGTACTGGTTGTCTGCTAACAATCTATTCTTGCAACCTTAAAGTTAAAAAATTCACTTGAGGACTGACAGATTTGTTTCATGTTGGCTCAGTGAACCAAGTTTTAAGGTATGTTACTACCAAAAAAGCAAATATTTCTTGCAGTCTACTTCTGAATTATTTGAATGGGCTCAAATTAAATGACTCAGAGATAGATTAAATGTCTTTTGAAATACACCCAAACTTAATAATTAGGAAAAGAGTGGTGAATAAACACATTTAGAGTGTTATTGATCACACACAGCAGGTCCTCGAATAACGTCGTTACATTCAACATCATTTTGTTATAACATTGATGAGATGCCGTAGGAAATTAACTCTTGTTTATATCAATTAGCCTATGGTAAAACTGGTTTTATTATACATCGTCTCTCTTAGTCACAGACCTATTGACAACGTTGGGTGAAGACTTGCTATACAAGCTTAGATGGTCCCTATTTTGAAAAGGCAGTGAGTCTATGGTGCATTCTTGGGAACTCAGCAGATTACACCATAAATAAAAATGGCAGTTAAAGCATTATTTTCGTATTCATTTAAGCACGAGGCATTTTCTCATACCTATGGGGACTTACTAGGTAAGACAAACAAATAGACAAACCTAACAATAAGAACAACGGAAAACAAGAAAGCATTAGCATTCAAGAGTATGACATCATTCTCTCCAAGTCTTTGGGATTTAATCCATTTGTGTTGGTAATGTCAGATTAAAACTTTCCCTAAAGCTGCAGACATGTAGAAGTCTGTTAATGTACCACCTACGGCTTATGGGCTCCTATTAGTCAACTAACATTCCCTTATATGTTTTCAAATCACTTTTCGTTTCTCCAGCATTCAAAATCTACGGAATACAGTGAGATGTGTAGGAGTGGTTCCAGTCCTGGCTCTGCCATTGGCTTGCTCTCTGATCTCGAGCAAGGTACTTAATATCTCTGAGCCTCAGTTTCTACATCTGTAAATGAGGCAACATGAAACACCAGCCTTGTGAGTTTGCTCTGCAGGTTGAGTGAGGTAACATGGGAAGGAGCTTGGCTGGTGTTTTAATAATCACCTTATCCATCAAACCCTCTTGGTAAGCTGAGTCAGACATGGCCTTCCAGGTTCATCCTTGGTCTCTTCCTAACACATGTCATACAGTCTGCTGGCTGTTGTATTTTTCAGTCCGTGTTCACCCTTGGCATTGTCCCTCCCATATCTGTACTTGTTCCACATTATTCCCCCATACACGGGATCTCTAATGACAGTGCAATCTTTCTAGAGAATCTCTGAAGTAGAAATGTTACCAGTCTGCGGTGACTATAAAAATACTCATTGCAAAAGAAAAGACTGTGGTTGAAGATACATTTATGCCTTTTCTTGGGACATACATAAACAGAAAATGCTAATTTTATACTTAAAAAAAAAGGGAACATTCAGGTATCTTTCTGTTACTATTTTGGTTGTCCTCATCATACAGGCTTGGTTCACCACTGAGGCTGAATCGTTGTTATGTGTTGATGCTGCTCATTATTGTGAGTTTCCTAGGGACCCTTGTGGAACAGGCAGAAGACCTCCCTCCCCACAAGCTATACCATATGAGTCAGATGTGGCATCTATGTGACTCATTGCCAAATGGCTCTTCCCCAGAAATTTCCTTGCTTGCTTTCCTCTTGTCCAGCTCATCCCAGTGACTGGCAGCCTGCCCTGACTCGCCCTAGTCACAACTCTTCCTGGAGGGTGGGGCTCAGCTCCTGTCTCATGCCCTTCCTCAGGGTCACTTCCAAGAGCCAGCCTTGTCTGTGCCTATCCCTCTGTAGGCCATTTCCAGAGCTGTCTGAACACCCAGATGGTCTGCGATGTAATTTGCATTTAGAGAACTCTCGGGTCAAAATATCTTTTGGAAATTCAACTGTAAATATGTCACTTCACTGGTCCACTGGGTTATATGACAGTCTTCTCCCTGTTCAAATGCATATGCTCCTGGGGCGTGATCTCTCCCTGTTAACTGAGAATCTCACACTGGCCTGGGATGAATTTGTGATGGCATAAAAGGGAGGGAAAAAGTACAGAGGGGAGAGGTAGATAAATGGGAGATGTTCCTGAAGGGAGTGGGAGAGGGTTTGGGACAGGTATGCATGCATGGAGGAGGACAGAGAAGAGCCAAACCCAACCTCTTATATTGTACAATTCTGCCTTGAGCTGGCCCCAGAGCAGCCACAGATTTTCACAGTGCTTTAGTGATGGTAGGCACCTCTCCCTCTCATTAGCGGCAACAACTCTTATTGTTAAGGGTATATTCCACTTCTTTAGAGGATAAAAAGCCCTCTGCTAGAACCAGCTTTCTCAGAATGGCATTCAAGTTTTCAGAAAAGCCCAGCACCAGCATATCTCTTATCAGCTTTGAAGGTTAGAATAAATAAATCCGTCCTTCCATTAATTCATAAATCCTTTAACCGCATGTCATTTTTGGTCCATATGCTTTCCTTCCTTCCTCTAGCCATGGGAAAGGCCTTTCTCATGAAATGTCTGTAGACATCTGAATGTGAAATCAGATATGGTTATCTTATTCCTCTCATCAGAAGGTCAGCGGTTACCTGGGGCTTTTCCATCTGTCCTCCGGCTGAACACTGGCATTTAGTAAATCAAAAACTGGTTACAAATTAGTGAAGCTGACTGGCTCAAAAAGATCCAGCCTGGTCTTTGCTGAAAGGGTGGAGGTTTAAATATGGTTTGAAGGGAGATTCTATGTGAATTCAATTTGTCAAAGCCATGGAGTAGCAGTGTAGGAGATGAGAGATGTTCTCTTGGGGGAAAATGTCCTATCACAGGGGGAATGGGATATTTCACAGGTGGTCATTGAATTCTGAGCATCATTCTGAGTGGATTAGGTATATATGTTTTTTCAGATACAAGGAAATAGTTGGAAATAATTTTCTCAAAGTGTTTCAGGCGAGTAATGAGTAGGGAAGCCTCCTGTTGGTGTCCGGTCTAGAGTGACACAGGTAAGTTGCAAAGCACAGGGAAACACACACCCATGAAACAGTTTGAAACATACAGTGCTAACCTACGCGGTGTGGATTACAGACGCATTAAGACACCAGAAAAGGGGGAAGGGCAGTGTCAGCTGAAGAAACTGCAGGCAAGCTTCATGCAGAAGTTATGGTCATAAAAAATGGGGTGGTTTCTATACCAGAGGAAGAAGAGATGCCACTGGATGGGGAAGAAAGATACAGGGACAATGAGAGCAGGAAGAAAGTAAGTCTGTTGGGCTGGAGCTGAAGGTTAAGGCCTGGGAAATTGTATGTGTATTGGGGCGTAGTGGTGGTTGCTGAAGCACTGGGCAAGACATTTGGAGTTGATATTTTAGATCAAAAGGATCCACTGATGTTTCTCAATAATGGAAAAGGAAGATAAAGGTGGTGCTTTAGTACATATCTGGCTGTTGAGGCTGAGATTGGGAAGAAAGTCCATGAAAAGTTAGTAATAATCCCGGCATGACCTGATGGAAATGGCCTAGGAAGAGGTGGAGAGAAGACACACTTTTGCAGTGAACATGTCAATGAAAACCAATAGTACTCTATCACAAGACAAAGAGGACTTTGAATAACTTAGGAATTTCCAACCTGCAGAGGAGGAAAATATTGTGCCTTTAACTCTGGTGGGGCTTCTCCACTGGAACGACTCCATTTCAGCCAAATTCCTGTTTTATGTGTATGAAACCTGGGCTTGCACTTTAACAGGGAGGGGTCTGATGTCCGCTCTCCATTCAGGTAGGCTCAGGAACCAGCTGTTCACCATGGGCTCTTGAAGCTACTCTCCTGATGGACCTGGGTTGGGCCACAGGTAATGGGAAATGGGGGGTGAAGGGCAGCGGTAGGGGGGTGGTGGTGGGAGGTATAAAAGCTTCAGGATCTTGAAATTTCACGATCCCAGCCTTCACCATTTCTGAAGGACTCAGCCTTCTGGCCTCTTGCACCTAGTTTAATGCCTGAAGTTGAATTATATATGCTGAGAAGCAGATGCAAATAGCTCGGCGCTGGTGGCTTAGCTTGTGTGTGGACCTGGCTGACCAACCAGCATTTACGTCTTAGAAGGGCTGTTTCCTCTCTCATCCTTACCCTGGCACAGTCATTCTTGTGGAAAGTCTGAAGGGGACGTTGAACTCTTTCCCTTTAGAATTTCCTGCATTTTATGGCAGAAATGATATGTTAAATTGCTATTTGCAAACTTAGGCAACAGTAAAGGTCTATGAACATATTTCTGAATATCAGAAGCACGGTTGAATCATGTTGGAACCTGGGCCTGTTTAGTCTTTGTGTTGCCAGAATGTGAGGGGATGTGGGGAGGGAGGTGTCAGAAGGAAGAGGGGCAGATGGGGGTCAGGAATTGATGTAGGTTGAGGGGCAGCGCTAGGCTGCACTGGGCAGTTCAGCTGGATGCTGGGACAAGAGGAAGAAACTTCCTTTTTCTGTAGCTGTTTGTCTTAGAGTCCCCTTTCCTGGTGGTGATCACCCATAGTTGTCTAGAAGCTGAACGAGGAGCTGACAGTGACTCCTGTGGAGCCAAGAATGAGTCCCTGCCATTGATGGTTTTTCTGAATTGGTGACAAGGCTCTTCTTTCTACTCAGCGTGGCCTAGGGATTGTGAGGATGTCAGACAGAAACTGAATTCCTGAATCCCCAGGGCCATCGATGTCCTATTTGGTCCCTGCAGTTAGGGCCGAAGGCTCTGAAATGGCGCATGTAACTAGGGCTCTGACTCCCCTTAGCAGTCATTTTCACACTTGCAAAAAATGATGTATTTTCCCAGGTGGGTGTGTGGCTGCCTATAGCAACCTTCAGCTAAATGAAAGCATTTTCTTAGTCTCTGGGGGAACCAGATGCTAACAGACAGGCTTCTAGGATTTAGAATTTCCTACGTTTGTTATTTGAGCCTAACAAAAGAGAAAAATCCCTCCTGGATGCAATTAAACCATTTTTTTTATCACCCTCCTCCCCCGCATAGCCTCCCTCCCCCAGAGAAATAGAGGAGGAAATGTGAAGGGCATAATTTTATAGCTGTTATTGGTAATTTTAAGCCTAGTGTGGGTGAGATAATATCTGATAACAAATAAAAGGTTTGTGTGTATCCTTTTAGCTCTCTGAAAAAGCTGTAATGCCCTGACTACAGTCTGCGCAATAGGGAAATTCTCAATATATTCGAATAAAGTAAAGGATACTTTTATTATGGTACCATGCATACGGATTCTGTGCAGGACTAGTAGCTCCCAGAGGAAAGTACTTTCAGAGCAACCAGAGCAGACTGGGAAGGGCATACTGACCCTGAGGGGTATAGCAGGAGAAGCACACGTTCTCGTTACTCAGCATCATAAACAGGGCGCCATGCCCACAGGTACCTAGTAATCGATTGTGATATATGTGCTCCCAATTTTGTTACCGCTCATAAACACTGGTATATGGGATCACTTCAGTTTTTAAAGTTATCTTTGTTGAGATTAATGTACCTGCAGTAAAATCCACCAATTTTAAAAAAGGCAATTTGAGGAGTGTTGACAAGTGTGTATAGTCATGTAATCACCAATATGATCAACATATGCATCATTTCTCTCACCCTAAAATGTTCCCTGTACCCTTTTGCAGTCAGTTCCCACCACTCATCTGCTTTCTCTCACTATCGTCTTTTTCCTCTGCTGTATTTCTGAACTAACCTTTTAAGTAATAACCACAGTGTTTCTATATCTATGTTCATGTTGCTAATCATATTTTAGCCAAGTCCTTACAATCTTAGAGCCATTTTCTCTTTAAGGTAACTTTGTAAATTTCCATGACACATAATCCATACATGTTCTTTGTGTAGCTCATTTCATTTCCCCTCAGGTTTTTGGTGGGCAACACCTCATTGTCACCTTAAGACTTCAAGAATTGTGAAAGGAGATCATAGGCTGAGTGACAAGGAGAGGTCAAGAAGGGGGGTAACCGGGAAGAGGCTGAGGGGACAGAAAGGTGAGCATCATTCATAGAGCAGATCCTGGAGGAAGAAAGATGGGATATAGCTGGTATGTGGTTGGCTCTGGAAGGGGTGGTGGGTGTGGACATCTATTCTGGGACAGTAAATTAGAATAGTTATTGTTAATAGGTTAACCTAGAGATGGAGAAATACGACTAAGTCATGTGATGAGAGTGACTAGAATGGGTAGAATTAGGGATTCTGAGGCTTGTATTAGAGGTTTATAACTACTGGAGGAAATGCAACACAGTGGGGTCTTGATATAAAGAAAGAAATTGCTAAGGAGCATTGAGGGACCAATTGCTCCTTTAGGTACCACCTTGGTGCCATTTTCTATGGGTTCTTCTTTGATCAGATAGATCCTTAGTCCTGCTCAATTAATTTCTTTTTCTTAAAGTCTTTAATATCTACAGCAAAGTTTCAAGTACATCACATTGCCTTCCCATATGTCCTTCACCTAAATTCAACCCCATGTTAACATTTTGCCACATTTACTCTCTATATATTATATAAAACATCCACAGTACTACTCTTATGATTATTATACTAATTGTTATCATCCTCCTGAACCATTTGAAAGTAATTTGCAGAGGTCATAGCCCTTCATTGTTTCAGTATATGTTTCCTAAGAATGAACTTTTTTTTTACATAGCTACAGTTCAGTTCCAAAATGAAGAAATTTAATATTGATATAATAATCTAATACAAAGTTTATATTCAAATTTCTCCCACTGTAGGGCCTTGAGTTTTAAATTACTCCTTTGAAGCCAAAATAATCTCATGACACAAGAAGAATGATGCCGTTGGGGAAAGAGGGGTACCCACTGACCACATATACTCACTCGTATGCCTAGTCTTATGGAAGGGGTCCAATAAATATTTGTGTAATTGACCAAAAATATTTGTAAATTGGTTAAAAAAGCCACTTACTTGTTTTTTTGTTTTTTTTTTTTTCATTCTTAGCTCTGGGGTCCTTGCTGGTAATGAGTGAGCAGGTCTGGACCTTGGCTATTTGGAATACTCTCTCTCAGCTTCATTTCTCCAGCGCCTTATAATAGGCAGAACTATACAAAAGAAAACCCTTTTTATTACCCCAATTCATATCAATCAAAGACCAAGGAAAGAATCCTAATATCTTTCTAAAATGTTTTCATTTATCTTGGAGTTTAGTTGTCATAAAAGTGGTATGTTTAAAGTGTCCGTTGGGTATAAATCGTCCCATAAACCCTTGTAAC
The DNA here is from genome assembly GCF_057876585.1 of Rhinolophus sinicus. Classification (NCBI taxonomy): domain Eukaryota; kingdom Metazoa; phylum Chordata; class Mammalia; order Chiroptera; family Rhinolophidae; genus Rhinolophus; species Rhinolophus sinicus. Next base: position 93,284,493 of record NC_142504.1, read on the forward strand.
TCAGTGACATGTAATAATGAAAGTACCTTCACAAAGAACAACAAAATAGATCTTTTTTTTATTGTAATAATCAAATAGTGTGCCCCAAGGTATTGATTGAATTATACATAAACTTGATATGGAGCTATAAAAAGGATGCTAGCATCCTGGTTCAAGACAAACCACACACAGATTAAGCTGCAAGAAATGACCTTAATTCTAACAATATCCAGCCTCTGCTAGAGGGGTCACAAAACAAAAAATATTTCTCGATGAAAATATTTTCTACATGTATGTAAATTTTTAGGGTGTACTGCGAGACATTTTATCAATCAAAAAGTAGAAAATGCATATTAAAAAAATGAAGAGACATTTATTTAAGAGGCAAGATTAAACACACAGGAGGGTGGCTAATGGTCCGAGGTATTTCCTTGTAAGTCACTGTAATGCAGTTTGTGTTCAGATAAGAATAGAGTTGTCAAGGTCTGGAAAATTTCAGGGAATACTTTGTGGAGAAAGGGTTTGAATTGGTTATCTGTCTTTGTATATTTTCTGCTTGAGATGTTTAACTGTTTTAATGAAATAAGCTATTTCTTTTCTTTGAAATTTCAATTAAAAACTGAAGGGTATGGTGGACTGGGGAAAGTATTGGGGTACTGGGATTTATAGGTCTGTTTTTCACTGGTTCATTTTTCCTCGATGAGGAAACCTTTTAAACATCCGTATCTGCACAGAACTTTCTGGAATGAAAAACATACTGCTCCTGTCATTTTGCTTCATTTTAAATTTCTGTTCTATGTGCCCCATGCTTTTTCGTCTTCATGCTTCTGCTCATGCTTTCTGCTCTTTCTGCCATTCACGCTTCCTCATTTCTGTATGTCAAATCCTTTCCTCTCTCAAGGTCTACCTCAAATGCTCTGTGGTGGGAAGGCTCCCCTGATTGCCCCAGCTGGCAATGTACTGCTATAGTCCTTAATCTCTTTGAATACGTTATGGCTTTTACCACTTCCTCCATGGTATGATGAGTATGAGTAAGTATGTTTCCTATTTTTTATGTCCTGTTAACTCCTGGAGGACAGAACTTGAGCTTGTTTTTTGATGAATGATTTGTTGATGCCAAATTCGTAAAATGTGTAATGAATGTTACTGATTGAAACGTAAAATAGTCATGATAGCATATAACATTATAATGAATTAGTCTAAAATAAAATGCACTTAAAAAATTATTGCCCAAACTGATATTTTCACAATCTGTTCTGTAACTTTAATAGAACCTTAGGGAGTCTCAAGATTATTGTTATAATTATGTAGATGTGATTTATATAGAACTGATTAGTATGGCTTGATCCACGGTGAAGGAAAGGTAATATTAAACATTACAGTTTCTCAGTCTCAGCACTGTGTATTGACATTGTGGACCAGATTTTTCTTTTATGGATGTCTGTCCTGTGCATTGTATGATTTTGATCAGCATTCCTGGCCTCTAGTCACTACATGCCTGTAGTATTCCTTAATCCAGTTGTGAAAATCAAAAATATTCACAGACATTTCCAAATTTTTCCTGGGAGAAAATAGTTCCCCATTGAGAAATGATGTTCTACACTGAGACTTTGCCATTAGACAGAGAATCTTCCAAGCAGCTCTCAATTTCTTTCCAGCTTTTTCTTTCCTTCTTGGTTTATGTCCAACTTCTACTGTTTATGTTATTTCATGTAATTCTATTTACTTGATTTGTTTTTTATTTCACTATTGAATCTCTATAAGTCATTTTTTACAATAAGTCTATGTGGATGGTTAAAATTTTTGGAGGCAGATATACACATATATTGCTAGTTTATTTTTGACAGAGATGCCAAAGAAATTCAACAAGGTAAGGGTAATCTTTTAAATAAATAGTGCTAGAACATTTGGCTAACTAGATGTAAACAAACAAATAAGCAAAAAGTAACTAAAAAAAAATCAATTTTTACCTAACACCATATAGAAAAATTAACTAGAAATGTACTATTTTTTAAAAATGTAATAGCTCAAACTATAAAACATCAAAAGGAAAACAGAGGAAAAATTGTAGTAACTTTGAGTTTGGCAAAGAATTCTTAAATGCCACACAAAAGGCACAATTAATAGAAGGAAAAGCATTGAAGTAAAAGTGATCTGACTTCCATGAGCACATCCAGGATTCTAGTCACGATGGTGGAGTAAGTCAAAGCTCTGCTACTCTCCTCTCACAACTACATCAAAATTGCAAGTAAATTATAGAACAACTTTCATTGAGAATCGCCTGAAGTCTACCTGAACAGAAGTCCTACAACTAAGGACATAAAGAAGAAACTATGTCAAGATTGGTAGGAAGAGTGGAGACACAGAAAGGGCTAGTCCCACACCTCGTGATGCAGTTAAAAATTGGGAGGTATATCTTGGCTGCCAATGTCCCTCCTAAGGAGCGAGACATCCCAGCCCCACAACAAGCTCCCCAGCCCAGGGTTCAGGTGACAGAAAGAGAAGTCCCCACAACTTCTGGCTTTGAAAACCAGTGGAGATTGTGGTTGAGTGAGCTGGAGGGCTGCTGCAGTCCTACGTACTCCTCTTAAGGAGCCCACACATGGATTTACTCACTGACAGACTCATTCGCTTTGAGCTCCAGCACTGGGGCAGCAGCTCAAAAGGTTCCAGGGACATATGGGGAGCAACTGATTTATCTGGCTTCAGTTTGAGGGCTGGAGGGGAAGCTTTCTCCCAGACAGAAGTGTTGACAGAAGCCATTGTTTCTTTGTTGATTCCTGCCCCCTCCCAGCATGCAGAGGCAGGAAAACACTATATCTGTGTCTTGGCTGAGTCAATCTGCCCTGCCCTGGTGATTCCCTGAGTCCCTGCCCAACCCAACTTGCAGGCTCATCCAAGCTACTTCCTGTAGCTTTTCCAAACAAATGGCCTGTCTTGGTTCATGCTTTGGAATTTCCTAAAATCTCTCAAAGGTTCATGAACTCCAAAAAGGCAGCATTTGCCCTCGGCATGCCCTGTACCTTTTGCTAAGCACCCCTAAGCCCAGGACTAGAGGCAGATGGCCTCGTTTCATAGCTTAGCCTCTCCCAGGCAACTTTAAGCCCAGTGTGGGTGGCAGCCATGTGCAGATTGCTCATTCCAGGTAACCCTGGGCAGGGCACAAACAGAGGCTGAACTTGGCCTGTGGTGGGGCCCCTCCCAGGAGGCCACTGGGTTGGCACAACTGCTGGCCAGCTTTGGACAGAACTGGAGCACCACCCAGCTGCCTCTGGGGAAAGAAATACCCCAAAGGCTGAGTGGGCAGGCAGCAGAGCCCTGCTAAAGTGACTCCTGCTCCATAGGGTCAGGCCCTGCATGACAGCTCCTCCACTGTAGTCATGGTCAGTCCTCACAACCTATCAGCCTAGGAGCCAATTACTCCCATTGACATGCGAACAACTACCAAGTCTCAACTACAACAGGAGGGCACACACAACCCATACAAGGGACACACCTGGAGCACCCAGCTCAGGTGACCAGAAAGACTGTTCCATTAGGCGCCACAGGACATCTACTACATAAGGTCACTCTACCAAGATCAGGAGACATAGCAGCTCTACCTAATACATAGAAACAAATATAGGGAGTCAGCCAAAATGGGGAGACAAAGAAACGTCCCAAATGGAAGAACAGAACAAAGATCCAGAAAACTAAACAAAATGAAGAAAGTAATCTATGAGATGCAGAGTTCAAAACACTGATTATAAGGATACTCAATGATCTCAGTGAGAACTTGAACAAAGTGATAGGAAACATAAAAAAGAACCAATCAGAAATGAAGACTACAATAACTGAAATGAAGAATACATTAGAGGGGATCAACAGTAGATTAAATGAAGCAGAGGATTGAATCAGCAATTTGGAAGATAGATAGCAGAAAACACCCAATTAGAATGGCAAAAAGTAAAAAAGAATCCTACAAAAAAATGAGTATAGTATAAAGGGTCTCTGGGACAACATAAGTGTGCCAACATTTGCATCATAGGAGGACCAGAAGGAGAGAGGGAGCAGGGAATTGAAAATCTATTTGAAGAAATAACAATGGAAAACTTCCTTAATATGGTAAAGGAAATAGTCGTACAAGCCCAGGAAGCACAGAGAATCCTAAACAAGATGAACCCAAACAGTCCCACACCAAGACACATTATAATTAAAATTCCAAAGCTTACAGACAAAAAGAGAATCTTAAAAGCAGCAAGAGAAAAGCAGTTAGTTACCCAGAAGAATGCCAGCTGATTTCTCAACAGAAACTTTACAAGCCAGAAGGGATTGCCAGGAAATATTCAATGTTATGAAAAGCAAGGACCTACCACCAAGATTACTCTGCCTGGTAAAACTATCATTTAGAATAAAAGGACAGATATAGAACTTACCAGACAAGAAAAAGCTAGAGGAGTTCATTATCACCAAACTAGTATTACAAGAAATGTTCAAGAGACTTCGTTTAGAAGAAGAAAATAAAAGATAAAAGATATGAATAATAAAATGGCAATAACTATATATCTATCAACAATTACTTTAAATGTAAATGGAGTAAATGCTCCAATCAAAAGACATAGGGATAAAAAGGAAGGCCCTTACACATGCTACCTACAAGAAACTCAGTTCAGATGGAAAGACACACCCAGACTGAAAGTAAAGTGATGGGAAAATATATTTAAAGAAAATAGAAAAGAAAAAAAAAAAAAAAAAATGTTGGGATAGCAATACTTATACCAGGCAAAATAGATTCTAAAACAAAGGCTAAAGCAAGAGACAAAGAAGGACCCAGCAATCCCACTTCTGGGTATTTATTCAAAGCAACCCAAATGCTACTTTGAAGGGACATGTGCATCCATATGTACATTACAGCACTATTTACAATAGCCAAGAAATGGAGGCAACCTGGGTGTCCATCAATGGATGAATGGATAAAGAAGAGGTTGTACATATATACAGTGGAATATTACTCAGCCAAAAAAAAAAAGAAAAGAAACAAAAAAAAATCTTGCCATCTACAACAATATGGGTGGAATTAAAGGGTATTATTCTGAGTCAAGTAAATCAGACAAAGACAAATGCTATTTTACCTATGTTGGGATCTAAAGAACAAGATCAATGAACAAACAAAAGAGAAACAAACTCATAGATACAGAGAACATTTTGAGGGTTGCCGGATGGGAAGAGGGTTGGAGGGATGGAGGAAAGATTAAGAAGTACAAATTGGTAGTTACAAAATAGTCATGGGGATGTAAATTATAGCATAAGGAATATAGTCAATAATATTGTAATAACTATGTATGGTGTGAGATGGGTACTAGGTTTATTAGGGTGATCACCTCTTAAGTTATATAAATGTCTAATCACTATGTTGTATACCTGGAACTAATATGATACTGTATAGCAACACTAATTGAAAAATAAAACAAATATTAAAAAAAGAATAAAAAAATAAATTAGCACATCCATTGGATGTAAGCAAGTTTTATTAGGATCTTTTGCGTGGTTTTATGAGAACAATTTTAGTTTATTAAGTCAATAAAAATTAACAAAGAAAAAAAGATTTGACTTAATTAAAATTAAAAACTTTTGCTCTTCAGAAGATACGTATGAAAATGAAAAGGCAAAGGCACACTCTGGTTAAAAATACAGCAAAGCACATATGTAATGAAAGACATATTTAGAATATATAAAGTACTCTTACAACTCAATAAGAAGAAAATAATCAATTTAAAGTAAAAGAGCAAAAGATTCTAAAGACACTTGACCATATGAGATGTACAAATGGCAAATCAGCCCATGAAAAGCACATTAGTCATCAGGGAAAAGCAAATTAAAATTTCAGTAAGATACCAGTACATTCCCATTAAAATAGTTAAAATGAAAAAGACTGACAGTACCAACTGCTTGCAAGGATATGAAACAACTGGAATTCTCGTATACTACTGCTGGGGATGCAAAACTGTGTGACTACATCAAAAAACACTTTGAGAGTTTTTTAAAAAGTTTAAAAAATACCTTTAATATGAGCCAACAATTCCACTCTCCTTAGGTATTTACCCAAGGGGGAAAGAAAGCATACATTCATGCAAAGGCTTACACACAAATTTTCATAGCAGTTTTAGCTGCATGAGCCCAAACTGGAAACAAGTGAGTGCACAAATTGTAGTGTATCCATACTATGGAATATTACTCAGCAAGAAAATTGAATAAATTATTAATACATGCAACAACATGGATAAGTCTCAAAATAACTATGCTGCATGAAAGAAACCAGACTTCAAAAGAGTACATACTGTAAGATTCTATTTATGTAATGTTTGAGAAAATAGGAACTAATCTATAATGAGAAAAAGTAGATTGGTGATTGCTTGGGGTGGAGAGAGAGAGAGGAGGAAAGAATTCCATATGATCAGAGAAAATATTTGGAAATGGTGATTTGGGATGTTAATTTCTTGATTGTAATGATATTCTCATGGATGTAGACAAGTTAAAATGGGCCAAATTTTACATTTTAAGTATCTGTATTTTACTGTATGTCAATATTACCTGAATAAAACAGTTTAAAAATTGCTCCCAAACTCATAGTGTGGCAATTCATTTTGCAATTGCTGGCTTCTCTTTGGAAGATAGAAGTCATAAAGAAAATGAGTGACTTAAACTTTGGGCTTAAGCAGTGCTTTCTCTGGAGACTTCTTTTAGAATTCATGTGTTCCTGTGAGGGGGAATCACTCCCTGAGAAGTTGGAGTGAGTTATCAGTTATTCAAGTTCTTCTGAGTTTCCAAACCTTAGTTTTCTCTATCAGAAAACAGACATAATAGTAACTACCACAGAAGACTGATGGGATGGTTACACAAGGCAGGCACAGTACCCAGTATTGTGATTCTGTGCAAGGATCCTTTTCCTTCTCTTTCCTGTCTCTCTTTGCCACAAAGCTAAGCCCATGTGTCTTGTGTAACATGTGCTCAATAAATCCTTGTTGTTTGAATTATTCATCATTTGCTCTTTTTAAATTCAGTTAGTAAAGGCATCTACAACACTGAATCAATTTTCCAAACTTATTTTTTAAGTCTTGTCATAAAACAAGAGCAGACTTTGAGTACATGAAACTAGAGTGCACAGGATAAATTCAACTCCTGACATAATTGTATTTTCACTAAAGTAGTTACTTACAGAAATGTGAATCCCCCCTACACGAAAGCATCAAGTCAAGATTTAATCATAAAAGGAGACTCTTGATCATGAATTTTTTGACTGGTAAAACAATTATTTTGAAAGTTCAGTCGTATGAATTTATCTAGGTCTTACATGCATAATTCTTTAATCCAGAAAAAAAAAAGGATAAGGTTTGATTAATTTAATAAAGCAGACATTCAGGAATTTAAACAACAAATGTCTTCTTTAGGCTTTAATAAACCCTCCATCTGGAATATGCCATTGGTGCACTTCTTTCAAGCAGTTCCTTCTTGCCTCCTCAGTCTGACATGAAAGCCCAGGAAGCTACTGGGAGAGGAGTACAAGTATTCTATTTTTAAATATCTTCAGTAGGGCCATAGAAAAGTTCCCTGTCAGCCTCAGGCATTTGGAAGCCTTGGTTGACACTTAAAGGCAGGTTGCGACCCCAGGACTGATTCAATCAGACAGAAAGTCCTTTAGATACTTTGGGGTAACTAACTAACCAGCATGGAGTTACAAAAAGCTGCAATCTGATCAGAGATCATTGCTACAAAGCTGTATTATCCAGCTGGAAAAATATAAAGCAGCTACATTTCTTCAAGCCATTATGTAGTGACCACTGAAATGTTGTGGTCATATCAAAAAACAACCAGCAAAGAAATTTAAATCCATCACAAATTCAGTTTGATTAGTTTGGAATGTGTGTTGTTCCAATAGTGCTTGAACTGAAATTTGCCCTTGGTTTAGAAAATCCTTTTTTTCCAAAGATGGCTTACCAGATGGTGCAGTGATTCTAATGGAGCTCCTTATGATATATTCAAGGATATTATCTTTTTCGAGAATTCGAATATGCTTCAAAATTTCTCACTCGTAGGAGGCTCTTAGGCTTACAACACCCATGCCACTCAATTTAATCTCTTCATTAAATGTACATTTTTGAGATTCAAATTACTTTTTAAAGGAGGCCGGTTATTCATGAATAAACCAATAAGCAAAAGGCCCCTGTGCAAGTACCGCATGTTGTGCATTGTGCCCCTGGAGCTCCTCGGTAGGACCCTGTAGGTGACAGTGTCAATTCCCTGCCCACATCCCCATGATAATAATGCTTCATGCATGTCCCTCAAATTTCCACATTTCTGCCTACCAACACCTGCCACTTTACCTGGACACTCTGTCTGGCTCCTGGAGCCTGCTTTGGCAGACCAGTGAACAAGCCAGAACTGCTCATACAATCCCCACTCAATAAATACCCCAAGTACTGCATCCCTGGGGTGCGATAATTCTGAGGCCCACGTTCTAAATGATTTTCCAGTTCCCCAGACAAATTAATTTCCAGTTGTCTACAAGGTAACTTGCTTGAGGACATGGCCTTTATTGGTCTTTTTCTTTCCTATCTGCCCCGTCCTCTCCCCCACCAGTGTTTCCTGGGATCAGCTTCTGAATAAACCATTGCACTTGAGTCTTTATCTCAGCATCCTCTTTGTTGGAATCTGCACTAAGGGAGCCCTGTGCACTTTGGGGGTAAGCAGTGCTTTCTGTGGAGACTTCTTTTAGCATTCATATGTTCCTGGGAGGGAGAAACACTCCCTAAAAGCATGGTGTGAGTCAGCTATGAAGGAATAGGAGTAAGGTAAAATGTTACTGAGTAGGGCACCTCTGAAGACAGAGAGAACATGACGTGTTGGGAGGACACTTTACTTTCCAACAATGATATGGGGGTGCTTGCTCACTTTATCCCCAACTCTAATGAAAAGCTGGGACTCTTATAGGTGGGTGTATTAGTGACTCAGGCTCCCATAACAAAATACCACAGGCTGGGTGGCTTAAACAGTAGAAATTTATTTTCTCATAGTTCTGGAGGCTAAAATTCCAATATTTTGGCTTCTAGTGAGATCTCCTTTCTTGGCTTGCAGATCTCTACTTTTCTTCTGTATCCTCGCATGGCCTTTTCTCTGTGTGCACAGGGAAAGAGATCTGTGTTGTGTCTATTCCTCCTCTTCTAAGGATGTCAGTCATATCGGATTAGGGCTCCAATCTTACGATCTCACTTAACCTTTATTACCTTATTGGCCCTATCTCCAAATTCAGTCACATTGTGGGTTAGGGCTTTAGCATATGAATTTGGGTGGACTCAATTCAATCTAAAACAGTGCAAGTCAAGAGCTGGAGGGTAGCAGTTCTGAAATAACTCCTGTTCTTCCTTCCATCTCTAGAGTACTGGGGTTGTGCAAACATCCCTTGCCTTCTGCAATCCATGAAGGGGATCTTCATTTAGTGACTATCTGCTCTGTGACAGGCTATTTGGTATAACATTTTAATTCCCATACCAACCAAATCCTATGTTACAGTTACTTCCTTATTTTCTAGACCAGGAAATGAAAGTTCAGAAAAGTTAGAGCAAGCTAGTACATGAGCCAGGATCCGAACATAATGCTCTTTGTTTTTCTACTCTATTGCTGTGATTCTTTGCCCTGATGAATAGTTTAGACAATTAATTACCGTTTTAACTTTCTGTATTCTTCCCTGATATTCAGCTTTTGTCAATTGTTAAAACTTGATGGTGAGGCTTCCAGACAGAGACATACAGTTGTGGAGTTATAGGTAATTAAAAATTATTTTTTCCATTGGAGATTAATTATGCATAAATAAATGAAAACATTTTGAAATTATCATTAAAAAATCAATGAAAATGACACTTATTTAACAAATACCTAATCTACAAGGAGAATTTTTATGGAGGAAATTTATGAATGTACTTCGGATCATTACACAGGAATGTTCCTTCCAAATATGGACATTAAATATTGTTGTCTTGCCATTTCATTCACTTATCTGTACATGGTATTCTTATTTTATAAAAAATGTTATGCTAGGTCGTGCTCTGGCTGTACATAGTACAGGATGTATTTAAGGTCCCGTTTAGTAAAGGCAATAAAGACATATGCTCACAAAACTATTGAGAAAGGAAGTGTGAGCTGAGGAACAGAATGATCCAGATGAAAAAACAACCGACTGTCTGTATCATTTTGTCTACATTTTTACCAAATCTCTGCCCCAAAACTTCTATACTTTTAGGCAGTTTGGTATAGCTTGGAATAACTGTGACTATACTGCATACATTTTCAGGAGAGGAATATAATTGAAAATACCCAAATCATTGAATTATTGGATATTGAGGCTTGAAGCCTTCTTTGAGGTCACATGAGCCCATTTTTAGCTCTTTGCAGGCATATTTTTCTGCTGTGGTACATACTTCATCTTCTATGTGAAAACCTCTAATGGTAGAGTATTTATATTCTGATGATGCTCAGCCTAGGAATATGGAGGAAACATTAATACAAGTATAAGTAATCTCCCAAATGGAAGTTTCATGGATTGCTTATGGAGTTTGTTTTTTTCTCTAAGGGATATATTATTTCCTTTCATTTTTTCTATTATATGTGCTGTCTTGCTTCCATCATCCTTAAGATGGTGGTCACACTCATTTTCACAAGGTATTTGCTGGTCTACTGCTCTCCTTTCCCATTACACTTCACAAAAAAACTTAATGTGGGTGTAATTAAGTTCTCAGTTGGTGGCTGACACCGTGAGCTGTCAGCATCTTCTGCTAACCATTCAGATACAAACACAAACATGCTAACACACAAGCACATACAGGAACCCCTGCACTGGTACATTTCATAGTTCACAGTGAAAGAGAGGCCATGATCAATGGCTTTTAGTATAAGCTCACCGACTGGGAAGATAGCCTTCCTTCTTAGAAAGAAGTTGATGAGATTTGCCATCCCATCCATCATCTTACGGCTCTTTATGGCCAAAGGAACAACAGAAACCTACTTCATGACGGAAACCCTGTAATCACATAATCATATCTTTCTTTTCTTCTTATTACCAAACAACCCCCTAATTCTTCAACTGCTGCTTCTATGGCATGATTTCCAAAATCCTAATAATCGTGTCTGCTTTTCGGGTTTTATTATTTACCAATCTGTCTTCTCAAATATGGTTTTCACATGTGACCACAGTAACCTCGGGTGAGCCTTGAGTATAGTGGCAATATTACCACCTTTGCTCAGTATAGCACACTTACTATATATACCACACTTCTAATATAAGCTAAGATTTCCGGAGCTATAAGACATCACAGTTACAGAACTGGTTGCTATGGGGCTTGCAGTCAATCAGGGATTTTCACTTGAATTCTAGTAAACCAGGTGTTGGGTGTTGTCTCAAATGAGATTAGCGTTCTTACAAAAGCAGTAGGAGAAGCCTCTCTTGCTTCCTTTCCGCCAAACAGTGAGGAGACTGATCTCTAGGAAGCAGACCCTCACAGACGATGACTCTTCTGGGTACATAACCTGAACTTCCCAACCTCCAGAATGGTGAGAAATGTATTTTGTTTATAGGACACCTAGTTATGGTATTTTGTTATAGCAGCTCAATGGACTAAGACATTATGATGGATAAGCACTTTTATGTGTATCAATTCATTTGAGCAGTGTAAGATCTGAGATAAAAATGACAGGTATTATATCCATTTTGTAAATGAGGAAATGAAGCCCCAAAAAGGTTAAGTGATTTTACCATCATCATGTAATTTCTAAGTATTTAAACAAAATACCTTTTGGTTTCATTATCTCTTTTAGTATGGTGAAATTAAGATCTATTTTGTTGTTTATAGAATTTGCAATAATGTCCGAGCTAATTGTCGTGTAAAATGTATTTTATAGCATGAGCATAGTGTTGAATAGATTTTAAGAAGACATAAATTATCCCAATTCACAACTCTAACAGAAAAGCCAATCTCATTTTAGCATATTAGTTTCATTCAGTTTTAGTTGGTATGTCTCCATATTTCATGTAATTATAATTGTAGGAATTATACATTTCTGAATCTGAATTTTTAGTTAACAATGTTATAAACATTTTTGCTTGTAGTTGTGTAGAGCTCCTTGCCATTATTTTTAAAATTACATTTTATCGCGTTTAATAGTTTATTTTTTAAAAATAGTTTAGAAGATGTTCCAATGACTACTTTTTTTTTTTTTTTAAGATTTTATTGAGGAAGGGGAACAGGACTTTATTGGGGAACAGTGTGTACTTCCAGGTCTTTTTCCAAGTCAAGTTGTCCTTTCAATCTTAGTTGTGAAGGGTGCAGCTCAGCTCCAGGTCCAGTTGCCGTTGCTAGTTGCAGGGGACACAGCCCACAATCCCTTGTGGGAGTCGAACCGGCAATCATTGTGGTTGACAGCCCATGCTCCAACCAACTGAGGCATCCGGGAGCTCAGCAGCAGCTCAGCTCAAGGTGCCGTGCTCAATCTTAGTTGCAGGGGGCGCTGCCCACCATCCCTTGCAGGAGTCGAGGAATTGAACCGGCAACCTTGTGGTTGAGAGCCCACTGGCCCATGTGGAAATCGAACTGGCAGCCCTCCGCATTAGGAGCATGGAGCGCCAACCGCCTGAGTCACCAGGCCGGCCTGCAATGACTACTTTTAAAACTTATTTCCTTAATATAAATTTTTAAAATTAAGTAAGAAACTAGGCATATCGATATGGGTAAAACTATATGTATCCATATTGCATTACAAAGAGGTTGTCCTTACAGTAATGTAGACATGGCCTAACAGTGGGTTCTAAGATTTAAATTATTTATTTTGTTAACTTTGATATAAAATGCTGTTAGATCATGTTTTCATTTTCATCTTTCATTGCTGGTAAAGTCAAACAGTTTCCTATGGGCTTCTCTTCATAAACTTTTTTGCCCCATTCTTTACTGATTTACCTATTTTAAAAAATTTGTATCAAGCTACCTATCAAACATTTCTGAATCCCAATGATGGATGAAGCTTATGTTGCAGTCTGGACTCTGGATGACACTGTAATTAGCCATAAGACCGAATAACTCTAAAAAGGGATAATTCTCCCTATCTGTAAAACCTGGTTGTTTTGGGGGGTGGTCTATTTTGCAAAGGGCTCAGGTGACCCCAGCGATGGCCCTGGTGTGCCGGGTTTCCCATTCTCTTGGCAGAGGTAAATGCTTCAGCCAGGCACACCTGGACTTTCCATGGAGTTTTTGCTGTAGGAGAGAGGCCTCACCTTTTGTTGCTTTCCCTTTCTGGGGGGAGATTATTAAAATACCCTTTCCAGCTAGAGATGAATAGACTACCTCAGCTCAAAGAACTTTGACCTTAGATGTCAACTGTTAGCACCTACTTACTTACCTTGTGGGAAATTGGGTCTGTACACAGTCTGTTCTGCTTGGAAGGAGCCCTCAGTCCCACTTTGCTTTTTATCAGACTGTCCAGGTAGAGGGTGGGGGGGCTCATGTAGTGAATAACAGGCTTGTACATCCACAGAACTGAAATGAAATAAGGCACTAAGAAACATCATAAAATATAACATGATAGACAAGACCAAGTCTGGGTAACCCTGGCATGAGCATTTCTCTACTAATGAGGGTGTGGGAATGTGTTTTTCGAAGACTTTCCTAATTCTAACATGTGGGTATTAAAAGGATTTTGGCTGTGTGTGTGTGTATGTATGTGTGTGTGTGAAAGAGAGAGAGAGAGAGACAGAGACAGAGAGAGAGAGAGAGAGGTGTCAGAAATTGATGAATCACATTATAATTAGAAAGCAAACATTACCTGTTACCAATTCCAAGTATATTTGTATATCAGATAATGCATGACTGATCTTAAAGAGTGAAAACTTGAGTTTTAATATCACTCTTCTGCCAATTTAATATCTTTCCATTTCAAATAATTTTTAACTGCTGTGCTGGGATATTCTCTTCTTAATTTTCATACTTGCATTTGTTTTCTATGAATAGAATGCTAGAATTAATAGAGAGCAAAACTTTAAAATTAAAGTTTTTCCTTTTTCTTTTGAAAAGCATTTTAAATTTTACAAGTAAACTTTCTATTGATGTTTATTATACCTGCAGAGAGGTGCACATAAGTGTATGTCTCAGTTTCCACAAAGTGAACAAACGTGTGTAATTAGTACCAGATGAAAAAAATAAAAGATGTTTGGGTCCCAGAAGGCCCTCTTGGGCCCCCTGTCCATCATTGTCCAGACCCCATCTCCACAAAGGTAACTACCATTCTCTAGTGTCATGGATTAGTTTTGCCTGTTTTTGAAATTTATATAATGGAATAATTCAGTATGTCCTCTTTTATGTGTTTGGTTTCAAGCAGTAATTACATTTTGTAAGTAAGCCTGCATAGGGGCTAAGAATCATTTGCATTTAACCATCCTTTTTTCAAAGTTCCTTTGCAATTATAAGCCATGCGTGATCAGTATAGAAACTTTGAAAAGCATAGAAAAGTCAGGAAAAACAAACAAACAATGAAACATTCATATTCGTCTCACTCAAAGACATCCATTTGGTATATTTCCTTCTAGTATTTTATCAAGGCATTCATTAAGTAGTAAATTTATACGTCAAATGTTTATGGAGCATCCGTAATATATAGGCACTATGCTGGCACCAGAAAAATATGGACAAACATACTTGTTTTTACATAGTTATAATTAAACACTTTCTAAGCTTTTATACCTTGCCTTTTCACTTGACATTGTAGTGGAGGCCGTGTGTGTTTCCATGCTGGTTGGTTAAAAGAAGGGCAAGGGGGAGGCGAACCCACAGTTATGTGCCAGCTCTCAGGTCCTCAGTTTGCTTATGCTGGGAACTCATAGTCTCAAAGAAAACAAAAGATTTCCCTCCTCCCCTCCTCGTGGAGGGATTGGAAGGAGAGGCAATGGGAGTGAAGAAGAGAGGTGCTGAGGGGTTCCAGTGACAGGTTGACATTTCCTGCACCGTAATGGTGGGCATAATGGAATGTGCTAGACTGGTAACTGATACATGAGTGAATAAGGACTTTGAGGCTTCAAAACTGGGGGCAAGTCAAGGGTCAGGATATCTGGAAATGAAGGCATTGACTGAGGGTAACTAAGGACTGGAAAACAGTGAGCGAGGAAGAGCAGTAAATTAATCTTAGGCGTAGATGAAAGAAAGACTGGGCATTCATAAGCTCAGAAAAGAAAATTGCAAGAGAAAAGAAATGTAAGAGAAGTGAGCTGGTCCTGGATTGGGGGCTTGGGGAGCTCTGGATATTAAGACCAATAAAGGAGGAAACTGCAACCTGAAGAGTAGGCCATAGGCTGCAGATGTGCCCAATCCAACCCCCTTCAGGGAAAAAGTGGAGCTGATATTGTAGGGAGGTTCTCCTGGTCTCACCCTTTTAGGGCACGGGAATGGAGGGTTCAGAAATTAACTGATAAACTCCTCTGAAATTTTTAGGTTTAAGAGAATGTCACAAAGCCTGCTGCGTTGGCAAGATAACCCTCGCTTTCATTTGCATACATTATCTTGTGATGGTATCATGGCAGGTAGGAATAGAACTTTGGAAACTAGGTCTAACAAATATCTTTAACATTTAATTCAACAACAATTAATGTGGTAGCTATCATAATATTGGTTAAAATGTATTGAGGGCCTTGCAGTCTTAGACCTAATGGACCTTATCTCATTTTTACAACAATCATAGGACATAGGTAAGTCTTTCCTCATTTTACAAATGAAGAAACTGAGTTTCAGTATGGACTAAGTACTTTGTCCAGTGAAACTCAGCAAACACACAGCAGAGAGAGTCTATATGCCATCTGAACTTTCTACTAAGTGGAGGCAGGGAACCTCTTTGCAAGGAACACTCAATCCAGAAGACTCTATTAGCAATTACACAGGGGAGGTGGGAATGTGAGCAGGGCCATTGAATGGGTTCGGGGAGCCCAAGGTCCCCAGGGCTCAGTGGAGAGTTCCAGAACACATATGCATTTGTCTTGTTACTAAAGAGGTAACCAAGTTTGTGATGTTGGAGATGCCCAGCAGAGCTCTATGTCGGCAGGGATGCTGGAATTAGAAAGCCAACCCTTCTCCCCCAGCGCAGGTGCCAGATGCTTGCATGTGCATAGCAAATATCTTCAAAGAAAAGGTTTTGTCAGGCTGCAGGCTGCATTCCCTAGCCTGTCAAGTTCAAAACCTGATTACCTATTCTCAGCTGAGTTTACTTTTTAATCTGGTGAGCATTTATCACTTTCAAAAAGTCTTTATAGGCACAATAAACATTTTAAAACATTTAGAAAGTCACCGGGACTCGAAAGCTCTTTTCTTCCTAGGATGATTTTGCTTCGAGTTTTTGTAAGCTTGTTCCTGCCCTGTCTTCACTTCCTGGCACCTGCTGGAACAGTGTGCCTGACCTTTTCATGAGAATATTTGTATGGCATTCTGGGAATGCTGAAGGGGATTTGAGGGAATTTTCTATAAAATGGTGAAAACAGTCATTACCTTTTCTATATATTATATGAGACCAATACATATAAAAAAAATGAAAGAAGAGAGTAAATATTTGTAGAATTCCAGCTGAATTCTTTTGATTTTCATCGAGAAATATGAGCTTTCTTCCATGGATATAACTTTTGAATACAAGGCTTAATGCTTGAAATTACTGCATACACATTCTGATTACGAGTTTTTAATTATAGCTTCAAATCGTTGATTGTCTTCATCCACAAAGAAATTTTATTCCACAAATGGTTTCACAAAAAACTTAAAACAGTTTTTTGCAATCATTCTTCGATTTATTTACAACAGTTGAAATTGCATTTAAGGCTCTAATAGCTCTTTCTTTTCGTTCATGGACTAATATTGACATTTATTGTGATAATGTGAAAAGATTAAAAAGTAACTGAACTTATTCATATCAAGGATTTAGAAATAGTGGAGTTCTAATTTGCAGAACATGCATGAATTGGTAGTGCTGTCACCCTGCAGATGGCTTGTATGCTACTGATAAAAGTGTGCATTAGCTGCAGATGGACAGAAGTTTCAACATATATGAAGGCAGGCATTCAGGGCACTACCTGGAGCTTTGCACACCGGGCACTTGAACCCGGGCCCCCACCTCACCCCCAAGCGGCCATATCTTGAGCTACAGATAGAAGTGCTCCTTGTCTACCTAGAATATGACATCCTCTAGCAGCTTTGTTGGTTCTTTTCTCCATTTCAGCAGCAGAGCTGTGCTTTGCAGCTGGCATCGGAAGTATATTGCCAAGCAGTACAGCACCTCCCTGTCTGCATTCAGGACACACAGCAGCACATGACAAGCATCACTCATCTTGCCAGTGGCCTGGGGTGTATAATTCTGCAGACTCTGTTCCTCTCCAACATGCTTTAAGGAGCCTGGAAGCAGCCGATTATGTGCAACTGGCCTGTTGGCCTTGGCTCCGCTAAACCCCATCTGGCTGCCTCAGGGCTGATGGCATCAGTATCGCCTGGTACCTGTTGCAGAATACATTTTGTTTATTTGTTTGTTTTTTGAAAGCTCTGATGTAGAGGGTCTAATTTATTCTTCCCCCTGAATTGTTAGGAACTTGAGCTCCCTTTTAAAAAATTTCTAGGTTCAGTTTACCATTTTACTCAGTGTTCTTGCAAGCAGCCCACCAGGCAAGAGACGAGGCAGCAAAGTGTAATTTCTCAGAGGTGGGGTCTGCTGCCAGTCTGCCGGATTCCACACCTTAGCCAGTTGCTAGATGTGTGCTCTGTGTTCCTCTCCTCATCTACATAAAATAGGGATAATAATAATGCTGTGTCCCAAGGGTTGTTGAGAGAATTAACTTCGTGAATGCATGTTAATTTCTTTTTAACATTTTTTTTATTGGTTTCAGGTGTACAAAAGCATGTTAATTTCTTACAACAGTGCCTAGCGGACAATGTCTAATAGTATTAGTTGATGATATTATTACTATTGTTTCAGTAGGAATAATACGATGATATTGGTGTTACTAAGAAGTTGATTATTATTCCAGTAGAGTGTTTTGTTTTAATGGAATTGGATTGGGAGAAATAAACAATGGCTATGAAATCTGAAGGGATTTTAGCTTTATCCAGTTACCAGACTGTAGTCTTTGCTTTGGGCTTCTAGTATTTTCCATTTACATTACATTTTTTGTAACCCAAATGGATATTACCCTTCCCTTTTAACCACTTGGAACAAAATAACAAGCCAGGGTTAAGATTAGGGCTTGAGGCATGGAATAGCTACCTATCTCTAAGAAGATTGAATCTTGTATTTATTTTCATAGGGTTGGCTAGAGTAACCTGCAGCTAATGCAAACACTCAGTGAAATAATTTTTAAAAAATGCGTTAGGCTCCTTGGTATCCCGAGTCATCCTAATTTTTCACATTATCTGAATCTTGGATTCAGTGGTCTAGCCATAATAATCAGAAGACCACTTACAATTTTAGCCTTAACTAAAGACATAAGTTGGCTTCACAATTGAAATGGAAAGCCTACAGGGGGAGCTGACTTTATGTCTTCTACCTATTACAGCTTTTGTCACAGAAAAGTGGATTAATATAGTAACACTTCATTGTAAATGGACATTAATGAATGTTAAATTACCACCAAATTCCTGTGGAACTGCACATAACAGCTACTTTCACATTCAAAGAGTTTTTCATGATTAATGTTGTTGTAATGAATACCAAAGAAATTAATAACCATTTGTCACTTTAAAAAGTGTTGCCGATTAATTTTATACTATTTTTCTATTCTCATTTGTCACAAGAATGAGAACCTAGAATTTTAATGACTAATATGTGGTGTGAATTAAAGTGGCCATGCCACAATGACCTTTTCAATATTCTAATCTTTGCTTGGCTGACCTCTTAGACCTCTTCCTGGCAACAGTTAGGCTTTTGAGAGGAGGGAGAGCTGAGCCTGTTGGTAAGTGAGCAGAATGAGGAAATATTTTAAGACATACTTTCATAATTCATTGACTATATTGGAAATTCAAATTTTTGTACTATTCATTATCTTGACAAACATTGCGATGTGTGGAGAATGTGGCACCACATAAATCCATTCTGGTGACAAAGAGTGTAATGAGAATGGGAAATAGTAGAAACCCAAAGCAATCACTTTACAATCTGGAAACTGGATAAAGCTAAGGTCCCACCAGGTTTCACAGCGGTTTATTTTTGGCACTCTTCATTTAACGATTGCTTTTTGTAGAAAACATAGCATGGCACCGTACCCATATACTCATAATGGGAGTTTGGCCACATTCATTTGGAAAGTGGCCTCCATCCAAGTAGAACATCAATTTGATGAATTCATACCCTTTACTCTGTGGTGCAATGGTTTGACATCATTGATTTGTATTGAATGATTCACTCCTGTTTTAAAGGGACGTAAATATTTTCATGTATTAGTCTATTCATTGATTTCTTTTATTCAACTATTCAGTAAGTATCAAAAAACGTGTATGCATGGTGTTGTGCTAGCTAATGTTAGGGGCTTACAATCTGAAAAGACTGAATATGGATGAACGGACCCTAAAAAGTACAAGTAGCCGAGGGTAGATCCCTTCAGAATGAACAACTATGGCTGTATTTCTCTGGTGCATATGAAGGAGATCACTCTGGTATAAGGTTTTACAATTGTTCCAAGAAAACTTGAGCCTGTCAGACTGATCACATACACAGCACCAACTGTTGTGCTTACCACCTATTGTGAGAAGGCCTCACCCTAGACTTTAGGGAGGTAGAATCCAATGAGCTACGGTTGTTTGACACCCTGTGTCACTCAAGTATACCAGTACTTTCGTGTTTTTGGTAATCACAGAACCCTACGCTTCGTCCAAGTTACTGAAAATTGCAGTCAGAATAGTTTGGTGGTGGGAGCCTGAAAGCAGGTGGGCAGCCTGGAGTGGGAGAATCTCCAGTTGCTGAATTTCAAAGCAAGGTCATGGATCAGGCTTAGGTATGGAAATTAACAGGGCAAGAATTCGGACTGGGATTTGGACCAGGTTGGACAGAAGGTATTGTGTTTGAGGTCAGGAAACAGGAAATTAGGATCAAAAAAGAAAACAAGAAGTCATAGTAAGGTAAGAAGCACGTGGAAGTAGCCGTCAGAACAAGGAAATTGGAAAGATCTGCAGTAGTGAGGCACAGGGATAAAGAAGACTCTTGCTTTTGAGGTAGATTTTTGAAACATGGCTTTTATGATGGTAGCAGGTCAGACTCAGTATGTGATAGTGACATCCGCATTCACTTTATCCAGAATACGAGCACTTAAAGGAAACTTAATCTTGTTACCTAAATTTGCAGAAGGGAAGCCCTTAAGAGGTGACTGAAGTAGTATCTCCAGGGTATGGTTATCTGAGTGAAGAGCCGTAGTCACCTTTCAGAAGGACTGTGGAGAGCAGTCCCGTTCACACTCTCTGTGGGGTCACTGGTCTTTACTCATCAGCACCTGGCCTCTCCTGCAGTTGATGGGTCCTGAGTTTGAGAATTGATTCAGGTGTGGAATTTGGCCAAGGATCACGACTTTCCATTAGGTGGATGACTGCCTTCTGCTCATCCATTTTTGATCTCTTTACTTTATGACTTGTTAAACAATAGCCTTGATGGCTTTTCAATCCTGTTGTAGGTCAACTCTACCATGGCTGCCATTCCCACCTTGTCACCTGTTATGATGATTTTGAGCTCCTTGCATATGATGGTTAAGTGCTACCACTTGTTTCAGGCTCTTGTTATCGCCATTAACAATTGTGCAGATATTTTTGAATCCTCCTTGTGATTTCTTCTTTAACTCATGGGATTCCAGTTCTGTAACAATATCTCCTATTACCTGTTGTTGTTGTTTTTTTTTAAAAAAAACACACCTAGGTTTTTGGAATTAGTAATTGCTAGGGATTACAGTATACATCTTAATTTATCACTGTCTATTTCAGCTAAATACTGCCTTAATTCCCACAAAGTATTGCTCTAAACTTTGCTCTAAAATAGCTCAATTTCTACTTAATGAGTGGAGAGTAATTCTCTTACATCCTTGAAGGAGGAATATCTATGTAAATTATTTGGGATTTTTCTACTTGGAAGATTTATTTATTCTCCTCAAGTTATTTTGATGTTAAATCATTTATAGCTCTATGTCCTCAAGGATATTTATTTTGTACTTTGAATTACAATCATATACTAATTTACTTTTTTTCCTTCAAATTGTTCCAGTTTTGGCCATTGGGAACTCTTTAGCTTGATTCCTATATGCCTTTGACATACCTTATCATTGTAGGTTTTCTTCATTTATGGAACTACAGTGTGCACCAGGCTTACTTTGTGTATTTCCTGCCGCAGTCCTAGAATCAGCCATTTTCTTTAAGGAGGACTGGTTTCTTTTTGTAGAGAATGGTATTAGAAACCAAGATCTAGGTGCTAGGTGTACTCTTTGTTACTAGGGTATCACTGCTTCTAGGCACTCTCAGCTAAGAGGGCAAGGAAATACATGTGTATATTAGCCCACGTATATGTACATATCTGGAAATGTTTTCACATGTTAGTGTTTGTATCAATATTAAACCGAACCTGAGTTCATGCAGATATCTTGAATTGCAGTCCATTGCCATATGGATCATTCTAGCCTCCTCTACCTGCTTTTTTTGTAAGCTGTTGTTGGGAAAATTTCCCAAGGTGTACTACAACCAACCTACAAAGGAGGACACGGTCGAGAGACTGAATAGAAAGGCTCAGAACTCCAAAATTAAAGAGTTTATTAAGGGAAGTTATAGACAGAAGCAGAGTCTTGAGTGGCAGCAAGAGTGTGAGTCACCAAACTGAAAGGGGCTGGGGGCCTGATACAGATAGCCTTCAGGAACACAGGTGGCTTGTAGCCAGGTGACCCATGCTTATTAGCGCTATATATTCCAAAACAGTAAATGACTTAATGTGTATTCCAAAGTGGTAAATGACTTATCTATGTAAGAACAGTACTTTCAAGTGATACAGGTGCCCCCCTCCAGAGGTGAACTGGCCGTCACTGAGAGCAACTTACTTCTTAAGATGGCTTCAGTCACGTCAAGCACCAGAAACCACTTTGTCTAACAACTGTGCCTGCAATAGTGAGAAACTTGGCTCCCACATGTCCTCCATTCATTTTGCTTAATTGTTCAAATCCAATATATACCGTGTTTCCCCGAAAATAAGAACGGGCCTTATATTGGGTTGTGCTCCAAAAAATGTATTAGGGCTTATGTTCAGGGGATGTCATCCTGAAAAATCATGCTAGGGCTGATTTTCCAGTGAGGTCTGATTTTCGGGGAAACATAGTATGTACATCAGTATCAGAATTAACTCATACCCCCATGGGAAACACCTTTACCAGCTAGAGTACAGTGCTTATATACAATTTCTTTTGTCTTTGGTTTTATAGACTCCGCTGATTTTCAAAATTGATTAGGTCAGCACACTTTTCCCAAACCCCTCTCAGTGAGGTTGTATCATACATTTGTAATACAGTTACATTGTTTTATCACATTCTATATTCCGTATTGGGATTCCCCTAACATCTTAAATGATTTTTTAAAATTTGCATTCATTAAGGTATACTCTTTATGCTGTTAAGTTCAATGGGTTTTGACAAATTAGTGTCATGTATCTGTTATTACGTATCATACAGAATAATTTCACAGTCCTAAAAATATCCTGTGCTTCAACTTCTGTTCGTCTCCCTGAACTTCTGGCAGCCGCTGATTTTTTTCACTCTTTTTTATAGTTTTGCTTTTTCTAGAATGCCATGTAATTAGGATTAGAATATGTAGTATTTTCAGATTCTTTTCAAATTCTTTCACTTAAAAATATGTATTTATAATTCATCCATGCCTTTTCATGGCTTGATAGCTCATTGCTTTTTATCATTGAATAATATTTCATTGTATAGATGTGCCAAAATGGGTGCCAAGTATCATCCATTGTAAGACATTTGGTTTCTTCTTGATTTTGACAATTATGAATAAAACTACTGTAAACATTCATGTGCAGGCTTTTGTGTGGCCCTGTTTGCCCCACATTGAGTAAATACCTAGGAGTGAGATTGCTGGACCATATGCTAAATCTGTGTTTGGCTTAGTAAGAAGCTGCCAATCTATCCTCCAAAGTAGCTGTACCATTTTGCATTTTCACCAGGAGATGAATGAGATTTCCTGTTGCTCTGCATCTTTCCTAGCAATCGATATTGTCAGATTTTTGGATTTAAGCTAATCTATCAAAGTAGGTATGTAGTGGCTGTAATGGTATCTTATTGTTGTTTTAATTTGCAATTCCTTAATGACAAATGTTTACCATCTTTTCCATATGCTTATTTGCCATGTTTGTACCTTTGGTAAGGTGTTTGGATCTTTGGTTATTTTTTAAATTTTTTAAAAACAATTTCAATAGTTTGTTTTCTTATTGCTGAATTTTAAGAATTCTTTATATATTTTGGATGCAAATCATGTATCAACTATGTTTTTTTTGCAAACACATATTTTCTTCCAGTCTGCAGTTTATCATTTCATTTTTGTAAGTGTCTTTCACAGAGCATAAGTTTTTAATTTTAATAAAGTACAATTTATCATTTTTTTTCTTTATTGGGTCATGCCATTGATATTGTATCTGAAAAATCATTGCCCAGCGAAGCTCATCTAGCTTTCTTTCTATTTTTTTCTAGAAGTTTGATATTTTTGTGTTTTACATTTAGGCTAATGGTCTTTTTTTGAATTTTTGTGAACCACATAAAATCTGTATCTAAATTATTATTATTTTTTTTGCATGTGGATGTCCACTTATTACATCACCATTTGCTGAAAGACTATCCTTTTCCCATTGAATTGCCTTTGTTCTTTTGTCAAAGATCAATTGACTATATTTGTGTGTGTCTCTTTTTGAGCTCTCTATTCTATTGATATTACTGTTTATTAATTTGCCAATACCATGCTGTTGTGATTATTGTAGCTCTATAGTTTTCCTTAAAATTGAGTACTGTCAGTCCCCTAACTTTGACCACCATCTTCAATGCTGTGTTGGTCATTCTAGACTCTTTCCCTTTCAGGAAAAAAAAAAAAAAAAAAAAGATAAAAAAGCTTTAAAATCAATATGACAATATCTATAAAAGAGCTTATCAGAATTTTTTTCCCCCTTAGGTGAGTCAGGAAGGCTAGAGGGGGCTGGAGTTGGCAAAATAGCCTTCTCCCAGGTGGGATAAGGTGGGATAAAGTCTTTCCCTCTGGAGCATAGACCTTTGTTATGGAAAATGCCCCAGACACATTTCATGAAGGTTACTTGTACCCTTCCTCTGCTAGAGCCACACATGAGATGTTTGTTAGCTCTTCACTGTAAAAGCACGGCTGTGTTCCTGATGGTAAAAAACAAAGTGTGGAGGTCCCTCTACAGCTGCTGCAACCCCCAGGAGTTTCTCACTCTCAAGCTAGTCTGAAGGCTTCAGCAATTCATCAAAATTACCACGTAAGTATTTTTATCAGTTTATTGCTTCAGTGGCTTCTGCTTTAGGTAAGCAGATATTGGCTGTAACTTTCTAGATTCAACTATCTCTTCAGATTTAGAGTGATGGTTTGCCCAATGAAAATAGTTCTGAGTCTAAGAAAAGTCATTGACTTTCAGTTTCTTCATTTTTTTCTTGTTTTAAGGATGGGAGTAATAACTTTAATCATCTTTCATTTCAGAGCTGAAACTAGAAGTTTACCTCAAATATGCTTTTCTGTCACTTTCCTCTTTACCTCTCCATCTGGGACTCCCATTATGTGTATATTGATAATTCACGATTTTCTGACAGGTCTGAGTCTGTTAATTTTTCTTTAATTTACTTTCTTTCTATTCTTCAAGTGGGATAATTTCTTTTTCCTGCCATCACAAATCTGCTGTTGAGTCTATCTGGTGAATTTCTCATTTTTGTTACTACATTTTTCACCTTGAAAAATTTCATTCAAATTTTTTTTTTATAACTTCTCTACTTAGATCCCCTATTGAGTCTTGTCAGCAAATTTACTTCAATACTTTTAATATTATTTCCTTTGTTTTTTTTACATATTTATAATAGCCGTACTTAACTTTTTGGCTGCTAAATCCTATAGCTACATCTACTCAGCTTCAGGGAGTGTCTTTTTTTTCCTGACATATGGTCACAATTTCCTGTTTGTTTTTTGCATATTCTGTAATATTTTGTTGAAAACTGGACATTTCAGCTAATATAATATAGTATTGTTATTGTTGTTTTGATTTCTGTAACTTACTTGGAATTAAACTGTGGAATTTACCCGCAGTGGGTAGTTGCTCGTCTCTGCTGATATACGTACATACATACATACATACATACACATATATATGCCAAACAAATGTATACACATTTTAAGAGATGTTATCTATGCTCAAGTGGTAGTTTGCTGTCAGAAGTGTCTGGACGCTGATGGTAACCACGTTGAGCTCCTCTTGTAATTGTAGAAGTCAAATGTGACTTGTATTCATCTTTTGTTATCAGGAGCCTGGCTTCCTAGGAGTTACTCCAATGTCTGAATAGCTTAATGGTTAGCCAAAGATTGTGCTCACATACTTTCAGCTCCTAAATCTTCCTCCCTGTGCTGATTGATCTTTGTGGGAGTTGAGGTGCATGTTCAATGCCCGGCCTGTTCTCAAGTTTTCTGGGGCTTTTACTTTCAGCTCTCTTGGGTATGTCTCACACATACACAGAGATTTCCAGTTAGCCAGGGATGCATGAGAAGCTTATCTCATCTCTTCTGTGGCTCTCTTGTAAGATTTTCCCACTAAGTTTATGGCTAGTTTATCTCTTGCTCCAACCAGGACCACCTTAGGCTAGTAGAGCTGTAGAGCTGTCTGTTTCTCATTTATTTCTTACTGACAACACTGCCTGCTGTAGATTTTTTTCCTGTGCCTGAAATTGTGCCCACTCTCTCTGGCAGCAAAGCCATTGTACCTTCGCCAGCCCGACACTGGCAGCACTTCCATTATCAATGACTGAGCTGGAGGTAGGGGGTGATTTTTAGCACCAGGCGAGAAGACTACATACTCTGTTGTTTTTAGCTGAAGGAGTGACAGTTTTCCACAGATACTTTTCAATTTATTGTTTACATTTGGTCAACTTTTTTCAGAGTCCCAAAATATTGTCCTTTTGGGGAGTAGGGAAAAGAATGATTGGACTCTTACTCCTCCGTATCTGTAAGGTCTCTCTCCTGGTTCTTTTTAGTAGGAAACTTTACTTCGAGCCCATCATCTTGTTGCTGGGAGCGTTCATTGCAATCAGTTTAGTTGCTGTTTTTACATGCATATGATCAAATATATCAAATTCACACTGATACTTCCCATTCAAACTTAGGATTGTGGGGTTTTAAAAAAATGTAATCTTTTGGTATTACATTGGTATGTTTTTACTCCACGTCAAAGGTCTTGGTTCTTAATAACACCAACATAATTACTCAATTTATCTCACAATATATATGTACTTGTCTCAGATAATAATACCAACATGCTCACAAATGTGAGTACCTAAAATAGGTTTTATTTGCACTGTACTGTTTGTTTTATAATATAATACTGATGCTGATTTTATTTTATTTTTTTGCTGCTCAATATATTTGAATGATATTTGCTACCTGAGTCAGGATATGTCTGCTTGTCCTAGGAAAAACATCTGTGTGTTATACCTTGCCAAATCCTTAAGCATGCTGTGTTTTATATGCACAATGGATAATACAATACATTTCAATGAGGTTCAGAGAGCTATTCTACTGTCCAGTTCTGCACATTTTTATTACACCATAATTCAGCTCCAAACCTGATTCAGTTTACATTCCAACTTGATGTCAGACGTAGTAATATACTTTTAAAATATTGAATATTAAAGATTTTCAAAAGTAGTTGTAAAATTGGGTATTTTCTGCCATTTTATAGCTCCTGCCATTTATGAGGGAGTCACATGACATTGGGATATTGACCTTGAACAGTGTTTTGGAAATATCACATCTCTGCAATTTCAGGAAGCCAGTTGTAGAAAAATCGCTCCTTCATTTTATATACGTAACAGTGGTAAATGGAGGAGCCTAGCTAGAGAATTTTACTCAGGAGTGAATTATATCTTGTATATTATCCAAACTCAAAAGAATAAAAACAAATCAAATAATAAACCTCCAAGTGCCCTTCCCCACCATTAAATTTTTTTGAAAAAACTAAATCATTTTCTAACTTTCCATAATTTTTAAATCACATGCAGAAGTAGAAATACTAGTAAAATAAACCCCCATGTACTCACCATCCAGCTTCAGAAATTATAAACTCATGACAATATTCTTTTGTTAATACCTCTGTCCACTTACTCCCATATTGTATTTGTTTGACGCAAACACAGAAATCAAATTATGCTCATCTGTAAACATTCTCACTGTGCATTTCCAAAAGATAACACTTTAGGAAAACACCATAATTGCATTGTCACAGGTAAAAAAACAATAACTTCTTAATACCATTAAATACCTAGTCATTGTTCAAATTTCAAATTCTCAGAAATGTTATATTAAACAATTTGTATGAATTTGGCCTGAAAACAAAATTTTTTATTAAAGTTTATTGGGGTTACAATGGTTAGTAAAGTTACATAGGTTTCAAGTGTACAATTCTGTAATACATTATCTATATATCACGCTGAAAAAATTTAATACTTTGCTTTGTTGAAGGAACAAGATCATTTGTCCTGTAAAATTTTTCATACTCTGGATTTTCATAATTGCATTCCCTGTGGTTTTATTTAACATGTTTCTTTGGTCTCTATGTTTTCTATAAATTGAGGGACTGAGTCTAGTGGGTTTAATCAGATCCAGATAGATTCTTGTTTTGGGCAATACTACTTGATAATTATTGGTGTGTTTTTCCATTTGTAGGCCATTGCTGTCTGATTTCCTATTTTTTTTTAAATAGTTGTTGATGGTCAGTGACTAGATCCATTAATTCATTAAAAGTTGCAAAATGGGGCTGTTCTAATTCTATTATGCATCTAAAATTAGATGTATATATAAATGTATGTATGGATGTATTTCTGAAGTACATCTATAAATAGAAATTTTAGAAACGAAATGGTACAGTTTATGTAGGAAATGCTGGATAAATACAAAGTGTCATGTTTCACAAATGAGCGGTAAACGTTAAAACATGCTCTGGAATGCCATGGGAAAAGACAGCAAGGCAGTATCACCAACTGTTCAGTGTTCATCTCATACTCAAAATTCTTTGAGATTCTTTGTGCAAAAGTTGTAATCACATTTGTCCTTAATATTAAAAAAAAGAATACTTATAATTGTCTTCTGTCAAAAAAATTATGCACGCTTATTTTAGAAAACATAGGTCCATATGAAGAAGTGGGGAAATCATCTCTAATTCAGTTCCTAGAGAAAAACCACTGTCCAAGTGAATTCAAATGTATCTATTGCTTAGGATTCTAAAATCTTTTAGTAGTACACAATGATACTTGAACTGCAGGAGTGGAAACACCAGTAGTGTGTGCTTCAGTGAGCTTCTTATTTCTTTTTGTTGCATTTTTTTATTGTGGTAAAATAGACGTAAGATAAAATTTGCCATTGTGGCTATTCTAAATTGTATAATTCAGTAACATTGACTACATTGACAGTGTTATACAACCACTACTATCTAAATCCAGAAGTTTCTCATCACCCCAAATGAACTTTATCATCACCTTGTGATAGATCTTCAACTCTGCAATTAGATTAAGAAAAATTGAATTGTACACTTTAAGTTGGTGAGTTTTAGAGTATATCAATTATATCTCAAAGCTGTTTTTAAAAATTGAAGATATGTCTCGTTAGGGAGACCACCTCAGGGATGATGTAGATGCCTGATCACTGCACTGTACACCTGAAACCGATGCTGAACAATAATGAATGTCCACTAAAAATATACATATACATATGTATATATATATATATATATTTACAGGAAGCAGAGTACAGCATTAGGAATAGAGATAGTGGAAATGTAATTGCTGTGTGCGATGTCAGAGGGGTAGTGGATGGGGGGAGAGGGGTTGTCACTGTGTGAGGGATATAAATGATAATGTCTATTACATTGTTTTGTGCACCTGAAACTAATTAAACAAAAATTAACTACTTTATAACTCAAAAAAAAAATTGAAGAAAGCAGGAAATAAAATAGAAAAAACAATCCTTGACCTTATGGAGCTTGAGTTCTAGTGATAAACATTACTAATAAAATTTCTCTAATACCTTCAACAACAACAAGAAGTGGGGCAGGTTGCCCTTAGGAGGTAAAGGACACAGAGGTCCTATCCTTATAGATGCCCTTAGATTTCTTGCAAGTAATCTCAGATTTCTGGTACCTATCCCCCAATTCTCATGAACAGATAGCCAACCAAGGCTGTGATGATGGCAACCAATCCCACGGTTTCCTTCAGATGACAAACCCCTAAATTACAAAAAATCAAAACAAAACAAAAACCACAACCACCCCCTAAAAAAATCTCATAAAAACCCTGCAAGATAAATTTTAAAAAGTAAATCAGCATTTTATAGAATGATGGAATTTTAGATCTGGAAACAATCTTAAAGATAATAAAATTCAACAATAATTATTTTATAAAGAGGCACCGAACACTCCTGGTAGATCAAAGATTTAGTCATATCCAACCAGGCACTATCTGAATCTATAAAGTGGTTATGCTTAAAAGCAGTGATGTGATATTTCATTTTTGCTTCCCCCCCCAATCATTGTCTGTTTGACAGCTCACTGATAATTCAAACCCTTTGTTTGTAAAATATGCTTTACTTTGTTATCCTAGAAAAGAGAGTTTGGGTTAATACTGCATATCTAATAAACACTTTCAATTTACATGTATATTTTGGAGTTAATTCATAAAAGTCAGCAACAAACATGCAGAAGAAGGTCCTGAGTGAGGAGGGTTACTAAAATTTGACCTAGCTTATCGATGACAGCCCCAGGGTTTTGTGGGCCCCAACATGCCCTTGAGGAAGAAATTCAATGTGAAAACCTTAGATTTTGTTTGGTTTAGCAAAACCTGAAGCTATAGAGAATGTGCTGTCCTCCAATGGTGAGTCTCTTCCTCTTGTTCTTGGAAGCTAGCCGGTGGCAGAGCTGAGACAGATCATCTAGGGCCCATTGTGTACAATGACGCTTTGTGATAAAAAAAAAACCGACACAAAATTGACCAACTCTCTCATAACTCAATTAGCCTCATCAAGCAAACACGAGATTGAAGTTTCCTTTGCCAATAAAACTCTTGTCAAGTCACTGGGTCCTGATTCTGAATGTGACTTTTCATTCACCTTGAGAAGAGTAGGTTGTGGATGGAGAGAAGGGTTAGGAGATTAAGCGGAATCTATCAGCATTTAAAGTGAGATGTCTCAAATTCCAAGACCATTAGATAGCTTTCAAGGATATCCTTGTGCTTGTGGGTCACACAGAAGCTAAGAACAGATGGCAATGGGTCAATTGGAACGGAAAGGGGTCTGTCAAAATTTTTTTCTAGGGACCTGCACTTTAGGGCCATAGGATAAAAATATAAAGTTGTGTTTGTTTTTATCACATGCAGAGCTGTTCACCATACTGTTTAATTTGAAATTATGCAAATTCAGGAATAGCGAGGAAGGGGGGCGGGGATTAGAGGTGGTAGTGAAGTGAAGGGTCCTTAATTACTGCTGGGAACAGGACTGTCTTTTAATGGGGTGCTGACTGCGTGGTATCTGGGCAACTGGCATGATGTAAAGAGAGCATCACATCTATGAGAGATAAGTAAGGCATGTATAACTAACCGCATTTCAGCTGAAGTTATCCAGCGATAACGTGGTGAGCTTTTGTATCATCGATTTTTTCATTCAGGAAGGTGAGCTGAAGTGGAACAAGATGTCTGATCTTGTATTTGTGAGCCAGCTGGCCTCCCGTCTGTACTACGTTATCTTCCTTCATTGTGCCCATTATGGGGCCACCTTTCTACTGAGGACTCTCATATCTGAAGGGCCGATCCTATAGTCAAACATATTGCTTTTGCCTACTGTCTTTGCAGCAGAGGCTTTCGTCTGAAGATTTGCTTGAAGGCATCCATCACTCTGATGGTTAGAACATAAACATGATTTGGGGGAAAGGATTTGAGTTGCCTGCGATAATTTGTGGTTAATGAATTGTCTCAAGGATTTTATGTGTCCCTCTCCTACTCACTGCTTTGCATGGTAGTGGTCCCTTCCCCCATTAAAAAGGCTTTTCTCATTTGAACTGTTTTTATGAATAGAGGGCTCTTTAATTTTTCACAGCCGATTTCCTTTTATGGTCTTTATTGCAGTTTAACAGGGAGACAAATGACACCGCAAACAGAGATGAGGGAGACTGCCCCCACCTTTCCTTTATGTGTTTTTATTAACCTTTGTTCATCCCTTAGCTGGGGTTGTGGGATGTAGACTCTTTGTGCAGGTCGTAAAGGAACAGCCAGATATAAGGGTCTATGGAAGAGCTCTCATGGGGCAGAGTAGTCCCTGAAACAATATTTGTTCTCTAAAATTATATCTGAAGTTATAATGACAATGATAATAATAGCAATTATAGTAAAAATTGTTAACACTAAGAGGTATATGGACAGAAGGAAACATTTAGTATCTACTGTACGCTAGACATTCTAATTTTTTTCTATTAAAACATGAATACATTCTTATGACAAGAAGTTAAAGACATGAGATATATAGACTAAAAGGTGAAAATTATCTTGATTTCCCTCTTCCCTTGAATACCAGTGGTCTCGTAAAAAGCTTCACAATTAGACCTGTATGTACCTATGCATAGTTATACTTTAACGTTCTGTTCTGACATAATGGGTTTAAAACTCCAGTCTCTATATTATTCAATGACATTCTTTTTTTACTTAACATGTTTCAAAAGGATTTAAGTTGCTACTTTATATAAATTCTACCTCATTCTTTTTTAGAAGCATTTCCCTCTTGATAGAGATTTAATTATTTTTGTTGTTACAGTGAAAGCTGGAGGGAACATATATTTGCCTTCAGGATACATTTCTAGAAGTGGAATTCCTTTGTCAAAGGATCTGTGCATTTTATCGTTTGGTAGATGCAAATTTCCTTCTGGCAGCTGTACACCTTCATGTACCCACCATATCGTGCATATGAGAGTGATTCGAGGCTCTTCTCATGTTACTTCTTTTAATTCTCAGGATACTCTGACAGTGAACTCCAACCCTTATTTGTATCAACTGAGAATAACAAGCTTCAGAAACATTAACTAAACTTGCTTAAGGTTACACAGCTACAATGTGGAAGATGAGTTGTATCCATCACAAAGGCCTATGCTCTTTCCAGAATCAGGACTTTTTAGGCACAAAAGTCCATAAAGTCCATATCTATCTTTGCCACTAGTTGGTTTGATGTCTTGGGAAAGTCATATCACCTCTCTGGTTCCATTTTCCTTGTCTATAAAATGAAGTACTTATACTAGGTGATTTTTAGGGACCCCTTTAGCTTTAAACTTTAAGTGTATTTTGGGGAGTACACTTTATCAACAGGAGTGAGAATATTATTTTGGCTAGATTTTGATTTTGTTTCTTCTACCTGGAATTTCTCTTTTCAGAGAGGGAAAGGATTTGCACAAGGGTTAATCTTAATAAAGTTAAAATTCATCAGAAGGAAACTTATTAAGCACTTCTTGTATGCTGAGTACTATTCACCCTTCCAAGTATTTACCTGCGTTATTCTAAACTGTCCTTCCTGCATTCCAGTGAGTGATGTGCTACTGTCCCAATCTTCCAGGTGAGAAAAATGGCAGGGAGGGCAAACATTTTTTGTCCCTAATCATATAGTGCATAGTGAATGTTTGAAGGGAAGCTATCACACTTAAGAAACCAAACTTAGATGCTTTCTTTTTTTTCTTTTTATTTTGGAGTGGGAAAGCAATTTGTGGGAGAGAAACAAAGCAATTCTTTCTAGCATGACTAAGAAAGACGGGTAAAGAAAAAAAAAAAAGAATTTTCTGGACAATGAAATTTTACCCTCTTTAGACTCAAAAGTTAGAACTTGAACAATCTGTGATAAAAATCCTTTTAGAACTCGTTACATATTCTTCTGTTTACATTTAATTTAATCTTCTTGGGACAGCGTCATTGTATAGGCATTATTCCTTTAATAGAGTCCTTCTTTTGGGAGTAATTAAACTAAATATCCCATTTTTCCCTTTTCTGTGAGTGATTTAAGAAATGCCATGCATTTTGAGTGGAGTTCTTTTTTATAGCTAATGTTTCTCTTGCCTCAGTGTCAAGGTGTCCGCATTGAAAGCCACGATGGCGTGAAGAAAGGATGGCCAAATGGAGAGAATGTATCAGAGGGGACCATATAACCACTCATCCAGACCAGGACACTATTGAGAGTGAAAAGGAACACTATTAATAATTAAACAAGACAACAGAAATAAAATGTAACTGCCCCATTCAAACTAGGGTATATGGTCACTTTACTTTGGACCAAGTCCAAATTCTTGCCTAGTTACTTGCTAGTTAAGGAATCTTGCCACAAGTTATTTAGTTTCTCTGACGCAGCTACTTCATTTGCAAATTGGGTACAATAATGCCAAATAGTTGTGAGGATTATAGAACATTTATGTAACATTCCTGGCCTTACATTGTGATAGTAGCTGCTTCACAGGCCTGTGGAGAGCAATGGAAGTCAAGGGCGTAGTTAGGTGCCTGGCACACAGTAACCACTCATTGCCAGTTAGCGTGATTATTGTTTAGACTGTTATTGTATTTCCTGTTGCTTTAATTGTCTACATCTGGCTGCTCCCTCCTGCATCATCTTCTTAGCTATTTCTAAACTGATGTGGGCTGGGAAACAAGATAACCAATTTATTAATGTTCTGGAAAACTCCCACCTCTGAGTGCTGTGCAAGTTTTTGTCTTAATGCCTTAAATTATCACTTTTGACTAAACAATAAATGTTATGGGATAATTAATCACTGTATAAGTAATACATCTTGATGATTCTGTGTATTGGAATGTTTCAGGTTGATTAATAGGTGGATTTTAGGTATTAAAGTAGTTGAGTTCAATACAGTTTAATGTCTATCCAGGTACAAAGAGGGAGAGATCCTCTCCAAAGCAGTTAAATGGGGTATAAAGAACTTCTGTAGCATCTGGTATTTAGGGAGGTAAAGGCTTCACGAGTGTAAAGAGCTGAACGACCTGATTTCTTCTCAGGAGAACAATATGCATTTATAATTAAGAGAGAAGTGAGTTTAGTTTAGTCCTTTTTACAGTACATTCCAGTGAACGACGTGTTATTACCGTCCTAATCTTACAGATGAGAAAAACAGCGGGGAGGGCAAGTATATCTTGCCCCAAATCATACAGTGCATAGTGAATGTTTGAATTGAAGCTGTCATGCTTAAGAAACCAAACTTAGAAGTTTTCTTTTTTTTTTTTCCTCTCTTTTCTTTTTTTGGAGTGGGAGAGCATTTTGTGGGGGAGAAACAAAGCAATTCTTCTTTCTAGCATGACTAAGAAAGGAAGGGTAAAAAAAAAAATAATTTTCTAGCAAAGAATTATGGGAATGTATAATGTGCTTATAGTATCAAAAGGAGGTGTAGGGTGAATTAAATGCTACTGTAACTTTTCCTTATAGTTTAAAATCATAATTATAACATTTTATTTTGTAACTTCTCCACTGAAATAGAAGCGGAGACCACATCTATCTTATAACTGTATCCCTAGCACCCCACACAGGCTCTGGCACATTGTAGATTCTCAAAATGTAATTTAAAAAATTGTTCAGTGAATGCATATTGATGACACAAAGTGTAAATAATTGCAATCTAGTCATCTAAAGGTTCACTCTCTCCAACAATTGTGTGAGGCTGTGCATAGAATAATATTTTGTTTGATTCATTCTTCATATTTTTGGGATGAACTCTTGACCTCTTAGTAGAGGCTGATCATTTCTGGGAAACTGAGACATCAATTCAGTATAAGTTTGTAAAGAGCAATAACATTTTCCAGAGCAAGAAAATATCTGCTCAAATAAGCTGTCCGTTCTGATGCATACTTCAATTCAGTCATTTATTTATTGAGTGTCTTCTATATGCCAGGCACATGAGACATGGATGGAGCATAAGAGAGCAGGTGAATGAGGTACTTTATAATTTTTTCAGAGTTATGACTATTTCAGTTTTCTCACAAAAAGCTTCTAAGCATATACCAGGCATGCCAAAGAAAATGTATATGAGTGGACACTTTGGTCAGCGTTGCTCAAGCAGTAGTTCGCCATAATCAGAAGTGTCTGGACGCTGATGGTAACTACTTTGATCACCTCTTGTAATTGCAGAAGTCAAACGTGACTTGTATTCATCTTTTGTTATCGACAAATATTGAGTATCACAATTTTCATAGATTTTTCCTTTCTTAAAATGTGTATACATCTGTTTGGCACCCTCTGTATACATATATGATTACTGTCTTTTGTGGGCGTGACAAGATGATAGCCATTGTCTTTGCTGTCCCATGTTCTCCATTTCTAGTTAAATTGCTGTCGCACCCCAGGGAATGAGTATTAATGTGTTTAGCTCTGAATACTATGGTGCTCTCTGGACAGCCATGGTGAGTGACTAAGACATGCTGGGACACCCTTTTCATGTTTTGTCGGTTTTTGTTGTGTTTGGGTGGAAATGTTTGCAAACACACCAACTCTCAACTGTCCTCATTAATGGTGAACAGAATGTGGGTAGGCACGCTCAGTAGCTAAACATTTACAGTGTGCATTTCAGCTTTGAAACGCGGTCAGACAGCGCCAGCCAGCCTACCTCTCTCCCTCCCCTTTTTCTCTCTCTCCCTGCTTTCTTTTCTCTCCTCCCTTTCGCCCTTTCTCTGTTCCTCACTCTCCCAAACATTTGATAGCGCTTTGGTTTGGTCATTTACTCCATCACCGTTTGCTGAGCCCCCACTCATGTTAACCAGTAGGTCGGGGCCTGTGGTTAGAACTGTGGCTTCTAGACTTAAGACCACGTAGTCCAGTAAGGAAGATAATGAACACATACTATGTGAATGTGTTTTATTTAAAATTCATAGGAAAAATTATGGAATCTCCGAGGAGGGATTGCCAGTGCCCTCTAGGGAGGAGGGTAAAGCGCCAAAGCTGAAGGTGGGAAGTGAGGCAATCAAGAGTGGATATCAGGGGCCCGGTCATTTTCTGAACAATGCAGGCCATGTGTTAGGACATTTAGGTTTAATTCCAGGTCTTCGAAGAAAACTGGGCTAGTTTAGGCAAGCTGTTTAACTTCTTAGTGCTTCAGCTCTCTTATCCCTAATAAGTAGATAAGAATCTTCAGTGCAATGAAGACA
Source organism: Rhinolophus sinicus (assembly GCF_057876585.1). NCBI lineage: Eukaryota > Metazoa > Chordata > Mammalia > Chiroptera > Rhinolophidae > Rhinolophus > Rhinolophus sinicus. The sequence continues at coordinate 93,320,941 of NC_142504.1, forward strand.
AAATAAAATGGATGTTTGGGAAAGCTCTTTGATAAGGCTTAGGTAATTATAAATGTTTTCCTGGCACAGAAAATAGTCTGGGTCATTGAACCGATTTTTCTTTTTTTTTTTTTTTCCCCCTGAGCAAGCTCTTCTCCCTGCATCTCTCTGCAAGAAGCCAGACAAGACCAGAATCCTTTCCTGAAAGGCACAACCAAGAGACAGTCTTGAATACCAATCCTTTGAAAAGCCAGAAGTTTTAAAAATGGTGATAATCATGGCATTACTTTACCCTTGTGAAAACCTTAGCACATTTCCAAGTACTTACACAGCCATGATCTTATATGACATTTAGGTGAAAAATTTTTACCATCTTTGCATTATATATCATTCTATAAAGGGACAAAAATAACAAAATAATGCTCTGAGTTAGGCCAGAAATAGAATAATTGAGTGTCAGGGTTCTAAAAGGAAAGAAATTGTAAAAATAACAGAGTGCAACCACATGTGAGGGGAGTAAGCCTCAGGAGAGATGAAGTAAGCTGTGCAGAGTCGCATAATTAATTGCAAAGCAGAAGTAGACCTCTAACCCCGAGCTTTCCTGATGTTTGCAGTTGAATCGTGCTGTACAACATCTTTATTTTGAATTTATCTTTAGTGGTCAAGCTTTTTAACATAGACTTTTAAATTCCATGGTGTGTACAACCCCCTTCCCACCTCAAAGCTTTTCCGTCAATTGACTAATCATTTAAAACTAACACTTAATTGGTAGGGAAATTCATTAGATGAAATAATCCTACAATCCACAGGTGAAAAACACTAAATTGTTTTGCCTTCTATAGACTTTTCTTTCACCGATTTGCCTATTTTGTAAAGTTGAGTATTCTGACCTGTAATTTAATTACCTTGGCATGCCAGGCATTGCTGCAGCCTCTGTGGACCTCAGACTCAGGCCTTGGTTCCATCTCATGCTCTGAGGACACATGAAGGGCAAAGTGTCTGCAGAGCTCCAAGTGTTAACTGTGCCCGTGTCCCAAAACCATCTCAACAACTTGGCCCCAGGCCCTAGAACGGCAGTAAAGGTGCCAGGTAAAATCAAGTCCAGTTAACTTTCTCTCATCCAGACTGCTGAGCTGACACTTAAGCTATCAGTGTTGCTTAAAATGGCTTTTAGCATTGTAGTCCTGTTCTGAGATTCTTCTGCAGAGGTGGTAAATGGCTAAGTTTTGGACAGCTTTAGGTTTTGAGGAATCAGATTGTTCCTTCTCATTTTCCTGCAAAACTGATCACAGATACTAGGAGACTAACTTTATGTGTCAACTTGACTGGGTCAAGGGATGCCCAGATAATCTGGTTAATCTGGTTAAATATTATTTCTGGGTGTGTCTGTAAGGATATTTCTGGAAGAGATTAGCTTTGAATTGATGGGCTGAGTTAGGCAGATGGCCCTCTTCAATGGCAGTGGCATCATCCATTCTGTGCCCTCAGATGGGGACTGCAACCATCTGTGCTCCTGGTTCCCAGGTGTTCACATTTGGACCAGAACTGTACTGCCAGCTGATGAATATTGGTAAAACTGTAATGTCAAGAAACTAGAATAAAGGCCATTAGTGTATCAGATGGCGTGACCTGTAGGAGGGATGAACTTTATCCTGTGAGTTGGCCATAGAACTTGTCTTCCTCTCCTCCAAGTCTGGACAATTAATGAAAGTAACAATATGGAATGTTCCAATCAGTGAGGACCTGCTACAACCCTGGCCTTGACTATCATATTGCAGATTGGAGGTGATAAAGAAGAATAACCCAGCCCCAGCACCCAAGGTGCCTACAGTCTTGTTGGAGAGAAAGAGCAACATAAAAAAAGAGCTAGGAAAGTTTCCTGGAGATGACACTAGCACGGATCCCTGGAAGAGGCAGAAAGAAAGAGACATGGGATGGAGGGGAGGAACTAATTTTATTGGAGAAACATTAATGAGATAGTCAATGATTAAGAACACATGTGGGATAAAACTTTCCAGGTAATTTGTCTGCATCTTAAACACTTTTTAGCATGAACGTGTTCCTAATTTTTATTTTAGTTTTGGCTGACCAAATGTGTTTTAGTATAATGATTATGAAGCAATAACTTACAGGAGATGAAGCATAAATTGTTAGTAAATATGAAAATAAATTAACGACACTGGTAATTAAAAAAATACCAAGTGTAAATAATGAGAACTTTTTACCCACCAAATTGGCGAAGATTTAAATATTGATAAAATGCACTGCGGAGTCTTGTTGGGGTTACCAATTTGTGAGATGTGTAAATGTCTAACCATTATGTTGTTTTGTACATCTGAAACTAATAATAAAAATAAAAACTGAAAAAAAAAAGTACTACTGGTGAAAGTGTAGAAAGAACAATCCCACACAAACAGGGTGGGGAATTTGATTCAACTCCTGGGAAGCTGTTTGACAGTATGTATCAAAAACTTAAAAGCCTTTATATCCTTCAAAATATAGTTTAAAGACATAGTATTTTCATAAAAGTAAATAAATATTACATTTAAAGAGATGCATTACAGTATTTTTAAATAGAGAAAATTAGAAACAAAACCCTAAATTTAATATGCGATATAATTAGAATAGAATATTTATGTTTGCATTACAATAAGATTTTAACACAATATACAGTTGTAGTCGCCATGTATTGAGGACTTCCTGTATACCAGTCATTATGCTAGGAACTTTGAATATAAATCTGATTTTCAACTATTAGTACAATAGATTGGTCCCCCATTGGATATTACAATTCTTTGTGCAATTCTTAAGTTGAACATTAGAACATTTCCCAAGCTGTTTCTGACCTATCATCCTGATCTCCAGATTTTTCTTATCTAGAGATGAGGAAAATGAGGCTTAGAAAAGTCATGTGAGTTATTTAAGGTCAAATAACAAATCAGAGGCAGTCATGAATGAAACCCCTAGATATTGATGTAAGTTCAATGAACTTTTCATTCCACATGGTCTTCTTGAGTAATTATAGCCCACCTGATGGACATTTACTGAGCATCTAATGTGTGCCAGGCACTGGTCTAGGCAGGGGCTAGAGACACAAAACCTAAGATAAAGCCTTTGCTCCCCAGGAGTTCACAACCCATGGGAGGGCAAACTCACTTAAAAATAATTAAAAAAAAAATCAAATCAAACCATTAAATCACCACAAATCATGTCCTTTTTGGATTGAATAGGGTATCAACTGATGAAAACTTCTCCATGCTGTATGACAGATGTGATAGTTATACGGTGGCAGAAATGAATTCATTATCAGCTTATCTAAAACGGGTTAGCAGAGGTACCCCAGAATTGTGGCTAAGAATTATTTAGAACTCTTCAAATCCTATGCACTCTTCTAAATGCCCTATGTGGATTAATTTATTTAATCCTCACAACAACCCCATGAAGGAAGAGCTACTATTACTACTTCTCACTTTGCAGATGATGAAATCCGGGTAATAAGAGATGATGTAACTTGTGCAGCAGTAATCAGGTGTCAGGATTTGAGCTCAGGTGGTCCAACTCTATGGCCTGTATCTTACTAAACCTAGTATGTGACCATTGAACTAGGAATCAGAGGAGAAAGTCATTCTAGGCAGAGTACATGGAGTGTTCGAATGCTTGGGGGCTGAAGGATGCTTAATTAATTTGGGGAGCTTCAGGAAACTCACTGTGGGAAGTGGTGAGGGGTGGGAGTGATCTCTGCTCAGGTAGGGGGTGGGTACAAAAGGTGCTCAGTCATGAGACCTGCGCCCTAACAGCCACATGGAGGAGTGTGGCTCTTATCACTTAGCAACTGGAAGGCATTGAAAGCTTAAGCAGGGGTGATATATGGCCAAGCTTGCCTTTTAGAACGATCATGTATTAATCAGCCAACAAAACGACCAAGATGGCTTTGGTCGGCTTCTGGACCCCTGACCCTATGACCATGGTTCAGCTACACTCTTCTTGCAGTAAAGAGGAATTGCCCTCAAATGGAAACCATTGCTCATTGCTACAGGGGGTTAACAAAATCTCTTGAGGCCAAGAAAGTCAAATCACAATTTAAAAAATGTTCCTTCACAGCTGACGGCCACTGGGAGTGACTTGTGAGTGTGGGTGTCTGGCTGCTTTGCCTTCATTCGCAGGACTGTATTGCTTTGCCTTCCCCTCATAAACCTTTCTGTTTATTTTGTGGGAGGGTAAAGTGTCCAGCAGACCTTATCCAGGAGGAAAATAAAGAAACAGGAGGCCTTAAATCTTCATCAAGGTCCAGAGACCTCTAAATCTCCATAAAGAAAAAACAACAAACAAACAAACAAACAAACAAACAAACAAACAAAAACTGTCAGATTTGAAACTTGATGAATTGGGGACCTTACCTGGGCCTGCCTCAGGCTGCCTTCCACCTCCTTCCAGCTCCCCTCTCCCACTCTCATGACACCCTCTCCCTTTCTCATGTCTCCTCTCTCTGCTCCACCTCCCGATGGATTAGCGTTCTTATATTGTCAAACCTCATGCTGCCTTTCCCTAGGGCAAGCCTGCACTTTCCAGAATTGCCCACCTTTCAAAATTACTTCCTTACATTTCTAGTTACAGCTATTAAACTCCTGCTGGGGCTGAGCTCAAATATGTGTTAGGGGGAGAGCAATTTAATTAAATTGCACCCCACTAGGGTATAAATAACTTATTCCCGAACCCCATCCCTTCGGTCATCCCAGGCATGTTAGAAATGTAATGAAAGAAATGAGTCTCTCAGTAATGAAGTACTAACAGTATCTTCCAAGTGGAGGTCATATTTTGAGATCCCTTAAAACATTCTTCCTTTGCAGCCACCCCACTCTGCCCAAGACTGATCTGTGTATTGTGTACTCTGATCTCAATTCAGCAGTTTTCGAAATATTTGTGCTCAATTCATACTTGGCACTTGCTGCTGTTCCTTTCCCTCTATATTTGGAGCTCCCTGGGTAGATATCCTGCAAGCCTGAGCGGGTTTTTGTTTTTACTCCAAGGATTACATTCAGTGTGAGAGTGAGGAAGCAGGAAGATTAGGAGAGCTGTTTCAAGGAGAAAGAATTACCGTGTTTCCCTGAAAATAAGACTTAGCCGGACCATCAGCTCTAATGCATCTTTTGGAGCAAAAATTAGTGTAAGACGGGGAAACACGGTAGCTACATCCAAAAGAGGAAGGTGGTTTGTTTTGAACAGTTACAGCAATGAGAGGAGTGATTTGCTGAAGCAAACTATGTGGCAAAATATCTAGCAAGTTCATGGTTTTGTGCAAAGTCTGGAAAAGGAGATGGGGACGCTCTCAAATTTCAATCTTGTGTAAGGAGATGGGGATGCTTTTACATTTCAGTCTGCAGTCCTTGAGTCTTTGTGTCATCATCTGTTAAATGAGGAGGTTGGACCAGATAAGCTTTAGTTCCGTTTAGATGTAATTGCTGCTTTGCAAGTATTGAGACTTATGTGGAATTGTTGGACCTGTATACGGCTCCAACTATGTCCTTCAAGATATAGTTTAAAGACATAGTATTTTCATAAAAGTAAATAAATATTACATTTAAAGAGATGCATTGCAGTATTTTTAAATAGAAAAAATTAGAAACAAAACCCTAAATTTAATAATAGGTAGTTAAATATGCGATATACTTAGAATAGAATACTTATGTTTGCATTACAATAAGATTTTAACACAATATACAGTTGTAGTGTGTCTACAATACAATATGCTGTAATATTGACCTGCTTTATTTACTGTTTTGTTGATCACCAATTTCTCTTCTATAGGGTAGAAGAAAGGTCATTCCACCAGTGAGATGTGGTAGAAAAACAAAACAAAACAAAACACTGAGCTTGGAACCAAAAGACTTGTGTTCTAGTCCTGACCTTTTCATTTAGTACATGTGAACTCAGACTTGTAATATATCCAAATTGCACCTCAGTTTGTCTATAACGTCGGGTTAGTAATTCCTCCTTTGCTTTCTTTACAATATTGGCAAGCGCACAGGTACATAATTGCTAACTCTGCTTCTTTTCAAAATGGTTTTGGTTCTGAAAATCATGTATAACTAGAACCTGTTACTTTATGGTCACTGAGGAACGTGGGGATGGATGGGTGTGTGTGGATAGAGTTTCCCTGGGTTTGCTAGGACTTAGTTCCCCACTTACACACAACTGGCTTTCTTTTTCATAAGCCACACAATGGAAAATCCTCTGTTATATGCCCAGGACTATCAACTGTGTCAATAAGAGGAAGATGGAAATGAAGTTAATGGCATTTGTCTTAATTCCATCTATTCCAGGCACAGATGATCTTTGATCTTTTTGAGTTTTATCCATGATTGAAAAGATGAGATGCTGTTGGATTACACGGGTTTTAGTCTCTCTCCTGATAGAAACACGTGATTGACAAGCACATATTTCCCACCATAGACCAAGGTGCTGATTAGAGGCAGGAATGAAAGAAGCCTTGACCTCAGTCCACTCAGAGGGCAGAACCCCATGAGAGGCCGAGTTTGCTTTGCATGATTAGGAATTGCTTACTGGTGCTTCTGCTTCATTCGTGCTTCACATTACAAAGAGTTTGGACCTCATCTCGATGCTACAAAAGTCACTCAGTTCAGGCCTTTCACTTCCCCCATTTGCACTGTTTGCTCTCCCCATTTACTACTCATTCTGGCAGAAAATCATCTGTGGTTTCATATCATTATATTTTCACGTGGGTGTACCTAAAATAAGAAAGTCAATTATAAGCTCCTTTGGATCAGGAGCTCTATTTTTATACCTCTTTATCTTTTGAATGTTGAGTTGTTAATCAGAACATAAACTCTTCTGGGTTCAAATTTTGCCTCTCCTCTTTCATCAAGTACAGTTCAGTATCAGACAGAGTAGGCACTTTATGAACTCAACTGGAACGTAACTAAAGTTTAGTTCAATTGTAGAACTCAACTGAGGCCCTTTATCTGATAAGGTTAGGGCCCATTAATTCGATCAACAGCAAATTGGGAATCTGTTTGATTTGAGAAGTGTAGAGATTTAGGATATGCTGATCTTTACCTCTCTAACATTAGCCTCCTCGTAAGACAAGGCCATATTCCTTGGGAGACCCCAGGAAAGATAAAAGAAGGAAGTAACTGAAAAGTTAATGTGGTATTTGTGGAGACACTAGCTTCTTATAGCAAACAATTCTCTTACTACAAGGCACATTAAACTATAAGAATTCCAGATTCATGCAGTTTGTACTTAAAAGATGTAGTTCAACTTTGTTGTTTTATATAGATAAGGACACTGAGGTCATAGAGCTGAGAGGATGACCAACTTTGAAGAAGTTGTTCTGGGAAGTAATTGTGTTTTTAAAAAAATAACACAATTCTGCAGCTTAACAAAAGTGGTTTTGCATGATCAAGTTCAGTTTTGGGTGAAGCACTTAAAGTCAAATAATGGCAGCAGAAACACAGCAATGTATCTCTGTATGAGATTGTCTTCCCAAGATTCTTTCTTTCCTTCCATGACATAGGGTTGTTTCAGGAAGTGGATTCTCAGCCAGGGACAACATTTTCTAGCTCTCTTTTCATTTCCATGTGACTGGATCTGGACCACGGCATGTGCGTAAGAGGGACATACACGACTTCCAGAACTGGATCCCTGAAGGTCACTCACACCATCCTTCATGATCTCTTTCCTCCATTCTCTTTCCTCTCTCGCCCCACTGTCTTATTTCATCCAGGGTTACCAACACTAATAAGCTGGAAGTCAAGACAAAAACTATGATCTAACTTCAGATGAAATTTACTTGTCAGATCAAATACCCTATAAGGCAATGTGGCTTTGGGTATATCTGCTTAGTGCTGAGAAACATTTTTTTCATCCGATTGGTAAAAACTCAAAAGTTTAATATTTGTGTTGGTGAGAATGGAGAAACAGGCTTTCTCATACACTGCTGTTGTGAATATGAAAAAGTACAACCTTATGGAGAATAGGAATGATTTATCAAAATTATAGTCAGTCATTTAACCTTTGACCTAACAAACCCACATTTGGAATTTACTCTTTAGGCACACCTGCATATGTTTGAAATGACATGTGGACAAATTTATCCATTTTAGCACTCTTTGTAGTATTAATTTGTGGGAAACCTTCCAAGTATCTATCAATAGAGGCTAAATGACACAGGATCAACACAGTGAAATACTACACACCTGAACAAAAGAACAAGGAAGTCCTCTATTTATGGATATGAAAGGTTGCCAGGATATATCGGCAAGTATAGAAAGCGAAGTCTAGAGCAGGACATATACATTGCATGCTACCACTTGTTTAAAAAAGAATGAGGGATGAAATATATTTTTATATGTTCTCTCATCTGCAAAAAGAGACCATGTGTAAGAGGAGTTGAGAAAAAAAGTAGACAGCAATGGGAGGGAGAGGAAGATTTCTTAATCTATACCTTATTATATTGTTATTTTAATCTAAATGAATGAATTGCCTAGTAAATTAAATTAAAAATCAAAAGAAGAAATTATGGAAGTCATTCCAGTTGGCTTCCACCCAAGAAGGCACAGAAATAGGAGTTACTGGGTAATTAATAGTAAAGAACTGTTATTAAAAAAAGTTAAGCTTCACTTTGGAGTGATTGATCTAGAATTACAGCTATGCCTCTGTCAGCCCCAATTGGGTCAGTATATTGCATTCATCGACTTTTGTTTTCAACTCTAATCATTTACCTGATTGAATGGAACTCCCCTGCTTTCCTCAGGTCATCAGTGCCTTTCAAGAAATGATGAGGTTTGCTCCTGTGAGTTTGTTTGTGTGAACTTCCTTCCCTCTGTAGCTCTTGTTCATTAAGAGTCTCCTATGTGCAAGATGCAGTGTTTGGAACCGGGATACACAGGCAATAAGGCAAACTTTTTCTTTTAACTTAAAAGTAGAGGGGGGAGAGAGATGAGTAAATACCTTGGTATGGGCTGAATTGTCTCCCCAAATTTATATGTTTAAGTCCTAATTGCCAGTACCTCAGATTGTGACTGTATTTGAAGATAGAAGTTTAAATGAGGTCATCAGGGTGGGCTTTAATCCACTATGAGTGGTGTCCTTATAAGTGGAGGAGATTAGGACACAGACATGCAGAGAGGAAAGGCTATGTGAAAACAGATGGAGAAGAAAGTCGTCTACAAGCTAAGGAGTCAGGCCACAGAATGAAATCAACCATGCTGACGCCTTGATCTTACACTTCTAGCCTCTAAAATAGTGAGGAAATTTCTGTTTAAGCCACCTAGTTGGTGGTATGTTGATATGGGAGCTTTAGCAGACTAATACACAGGGGAAGCCAAAAAAATATATACAAGTGGACATATTGGTCAACGTTACTCAAGCAGTAGTTCGTAGTAATCAGAAGTGTCTGGACACTGATGGTAACCACTTTGAGCAGCTCTTGTAATTGCAGAAGCCAAACATGACTTACATTCATCTTTTGTTGGCGGTATATATTATTACAATTTTAATAGTTTTTTCCTTTCTTAAAATGTGTATGCATTGTTTTGGCACCCTCTGTATATCTGTAATGTAGTTACATTAAAGGTATGATGGGAAAGTTACCTCTGGCTGATAGAGAAACAGAGTAGGGAGCCCAAATTTAACATCTGTTCAGATGCCACCTCTGTGCCTTATCTGCACAGAACCTGTGAAGCAACTTTATTACTTTCCCTCCTTTATAGATGAGGAAACTGAGGCACAGAACAGTTATGTAAATTGCCCAAGATTCAGAACTACGAAGTGGCAGAAACTGCATTCAAACCCAGCCACATTTCTCCCAATTAGTGTGTTTATGACTGTACTATGCTGCCTCTGATAAATGGTATCAGGGGAAATGATGAATGGGGAAAAGAGTACATAGACCGTTCAGGGAGTTATAGATATGTGGCTTGATCATAAAGCACAAGGCTGGGTGGCAGCAAGTGCTGGTAGTGGTGGGGAGGGGTCTTTTATGGGCCTCATCGTCCTTACTGACTTGGGGTTCTACCCCCAAATCAATGGAGCCTCATTTTTGCATTTTAAAGTAGGAATTTATGTCTAAACTATAAATATTAAGCTCAGTGAATTCTTACATACTGACACACCTATGTAACTGGCAACTAGGTCAAGAAACAAAACATCACCAGCTCCCCAGAAATCTTCTATCCTTTTCATTCAGTACCTCCTCCAATGATAACTACTCTCCTGACCTTTAAAAACAGGACGAGTCCACCTCATTTTGATTTTTCAAATGAATGGAATCATGCAGAATATGCTTTTGTATCTGCCTCCTTTTGCCAACTATTAGGAGATTGATCTTGTATGTAGTTGTAGTGAGTTCATTCTTTTTGCTATATGGTATTCTGGGTGTGTCTGCCTCAATTTATCCGTTCTATTGTTGGTTGGCCTATGAGTGCTTTCCAGTTTGAGGCTAAAACAAGTAATGCTGCTATGATAATTCTTATAATAATTTTATAGTGAACATATGTAGTAGGAGTGAAATCACTGTATTATGTGGGGTATGCATGTTTTCAACTCTAATAGATACCTGCAAACAACATATATGCTTAATGGTAAAATACTGAAAGCTTTTCCTTGGCATTGGGAATCACTTTCATTTAACATTTTATTGGTGTTCTCAGACAGTGTAGAAAGGGAAGAAAACAATAAAAAAGCATGAAGAATGGAAAGAAAGAAATAAAACCACCATCTGTCACAGGAGACATTATTATGTGTGTGTGAAATCCAAATAGATCTTCAAACTTAGACTTAATAAGTGAATTTATCAAGGTCTCTTTTTTATTGATATAAAGTAAATAAATAAAAATTGATTGTACTTTATCTACTGGCAAAAATAGATGGAAGATAAAATTTCAAAAATGATACCATTTTTCATAGTTTCATAAAGCCTTAATTAGGAATTAACTGAATGACAGATAGGTACTACCTCCATAGTGAAAATTACAAGAGATCATTAAGATAAATTAATAGAAGAATTTACCATATTATTATTGAGTCTGGTATTGGAAGACTCAATGCTGTAAAGAGGTCAATTCTCAAGTCCATTCATGGATTCAATGCAGTCTCAAACATCTTGGCAGGTTTTTTTGTAGAATCTGACAGACACTGAATGTACGGAAAATAAAAGAAAAAAACATTTAACTGGTACTACTGATTGAGGCATAATGCCCTATGACCAAAAAAAAAAAAAAAAAAAATTACTCTTTTTTTCTCTCTAGAATGAATACACTAACCTATTAAGGGACTATAGTATTAAATCTCTTTCAATGCCTTCATTGCTTTGATCTTCCATGAGAGACAAGCAGAGGAGAGATATTTATACTAATTGGATAGAAGAGAAAACCAAGCCCAAGAAAGACAAATCACTTTCTTCAAGCTACATGTCCAAGACAAAATTAAGATAAGAACTGAGTTTACTTCAATTCCCCTTTTCCTAAACTCACACTTTATAGACCCCAAATTAATTAATGCATTTCTTGCTCTTTTGTGGTACATTTCAGGGTGACAGTAACATACCAAACAACTTGATAGGATGGAAAATTTGACAACCACATACTTAGGTCAGTCATGTGAATTCCAGTAGTATATTTTACAGGGGCTATAAAAGGTGCCAAACTGGAGGCAGGCACAACATTGCTTGCTAAATAACCACATTTCTTTTTTTTCTTTTCTTTTTTTTCTTTCCCCTCGAGCATTGAAGCATATGGCCATTTCTTTAGTTGAGTACTAGATGCAATGGTCAGCTTACATAGGGTCATATTGTACAAGGCATATCTTTTTGCACTAGAATCTCACCCAGGTGATGAGAAGGACACCATGTGAACTTAAGGGAACAAACACCAGACTGAAGAACAGCAGATTCATGGTTCCTACCTCAAGCATATTCTCAGGCATATGGTCATGGAGGGGAATTAGCTGGGTGAATCTCCCACACTATTTAAATTGTTAGTTCATTTTCTCACCTTTTTTTTTTTTTTTTTTAAGTTTGCCAAACACATGTAGTTAAATTGCAGACATTAAATGCCTGTGTGCTGAGATTTTACTGTATCTGATTATACATAGTACAGTCTTTGTTTAACCCGTTCTATTTTATCGTGATTGCCAGCATCTCAGTATCCCCTAACTACAGCAGATTAGGATTTCTTTTGGTTCACTATTTACATGGTAAGTATCCCATTTTTGGATCACGATAGTTATTTCTCCAAAACTGAAGAAAGCAAGCTGCTGGTGAGAAAAGGAAATAACTAATTCTATTTCCTTCATGAAAATAACAGGTTGCTTCCTTGTTAGTTAAACACTTTCAGTAACTTGTCAACAAAATTACAGTGTTCCTTACCCCCATCTAACATTTTACACACTGCTGTTACAAACAAGGGCTCAGTTTCACCAGCAGAATCTTATGCTGCTGTTGGCATATCCTTAGTGCATTTCCCATTTTAGAGCTTAGATATTTGAAAGAGCCTCCGACATATCCCATACATATTGTCTTTTTCTAATTCCACTTCCACTAATTCTAACTTTGCACGAAACAATGAGGTTTCTAGAGTCCTCAGCTTCTTGGTTTCCTGGCCTGTCCAAGCAGAAGAAAAGGGTTAACAAAGAAACAGCTAATGGGGCTGAAACAAAAACAAAAACAAAACAAAACAAAAATACAGAAGTAAGAGAGTGAAGACCTATCGTGGGAGAAAGAGAAATTGAGGAAAGAGGTTGGATATACCTACTACTCCTAGTTTGAAAAACAGAGGGGTTGTAGAATGTAATTACTACTGGCTGAGGACATAAAGATCACTTACAATGATAGTTTGCATATTAACAATAAAAACAAACTAAGCTTTGTAAGGTCTGAAGTTTTTGAAATTTCCCATTACAGAGAGTTATATAACAGTTTCTCTCCACGGTTTCTTCAGCACTTTGTTAATATCATGCATCAACAAAGGCACTTGATTCAAAGGACTGGAAATTCAGTATTCTCTTATTTGCTGTTGCCCCAATTAGGAATGATTCATTACCTCTACAGAAGTATTTATGGTCTTTCTCTACTAATACCAAACATTCTTTCAATTATTTTATTCAGAGACACATGGCTTATCAGATTGGTTACTTGTGTATTTCTATAGATTTGGTAAAGATTTTTCTTTATCTCAACTACTTGGCAATTAATGTCAGTGGATGTTTCATTATAGCTTTCAGATGAATTGACATACTTTACAAAATTTTTGGAATACAGCAAAACTGTCCCTATCTTGGAAAGTGCTTTCACTTTGAATAATGAATCTATATATCACATTATTTGTGAAACAGTTCTTCTTAACATATAATCACACTGAATAAAGTATGTATAAATCAAAACAAAAATTCAAGTTTCCAAAGGGACGTTTACTCAGAAAACTAATATTTTGCATTGAAGTCTCTGTGTGCTATTTTAAAACTCAGTGGTTACTCATCTATTCATTTATTAATTAAGCAAATATTTAATGAATATCTACTAGATGCCAGGCACCGTATTAAGTTATAGTGAATAAAAATAACATCATGAGGCTGATAAGAGAGAATTACATATACTAACTACTTAATTCAAGAACACGGAAGGGCAGGGATATAGTTCCTTGAAGTCAAGAAAGAAAACATCCCGACCTCATAGGTCTGGCAGATGGGGAAATGTGTGAGAGATGTGTTGGAAAATGGCTAAGGCCAGATGATGGCAAAAGCTTGCAGGTCATGTTAAGGATTGTGGTCTTTGCCTAATGGCATTGAGAAGGCCTTGTGGGGTTTTATGTAGGTGGTGACAGTCTTTTCCCCCCAGTTTTATTTAGATATACTTGACATATATCACGGTACAAGTTTTATGTGTACAGCATAATGGTTTGACTTACATATATTGTGAAATAATTGCTGCAATAAGTTTAGTTAGTATCCATCATCGAATAGATATAATAAAAAGGAAAAGGAAAGAAAAAGAAACTTTTTACTTCATGATGGAAACTCTTAGGATCTGTTCTCTTAACTTTCATGGTAACGACAGTCATCACGTTATACATTACGTCCCTAGTACTTATTTCTTTTATAACTGACAGTTTGTACCTTTGGACCACCTCCCTCCAATTCTCCTTTCCCCAACATTGCCTCTGGTACCACAAATCTGATACCCTTTTTCTGAGGTTTTTTATTTTTTATTTTTTATTTCACATATCAGTGAGATCATACAGTACTTGTCTTTCTCTGTCTCACTTATTTCACTTAGCATAATGCCCCTCAAGTTTCATCTATGTTGTCATAAGTGACAGGGTTTCCTCATTGATTTCTGGCTGAATAATATTCCTCTGTGTGTGTGTGTGTGTGTGTGAGTGTGACAACTTCTTTATCCCTTCATCCATCAATGGACACTTAAGTTGTTTGCATGTCTTGGCTATTGTAAATAATCCTGCTATGGACCTTGAAGTGCAGATATCTTTTTGAATTAGTGTTTTTGTTTCCTTTGGATATATTCTGAGAAATGAAATTGCTGGATCATATGGTAGTTCTATTTTTAATATTTTGAGGAACCACCATACAGTTTTCCATGGTGGCTGTACTAGTTGACAATCCCAGCAACAGTCCATCAATGTTCCTTTTTCTCCCCATCCTCGCCAGCAATTGCTACTTTTTGTCTTTTTGATGATGGTCATTCCAACAGGCATGAGGTGGTATATCTTATTGTGGTTTTGATTTGCATTTCCCTAATGACTAGTGATGCTGAGTATCTTTTCCTGGACCTATTGGCTAGTTGTTATCTTCTTTGGAAAAACATCTATTTAGGTCCATTACTCATTTTTAAATTGGATTATTTGTTATTTTGCTATTGAGTTGTATGAGTTCTTTATATATTTTGTATATTAACCTATTCCCAGATATATTGTTTGAAAATATTTTTTTCCCATTCCATAGGTTGTCTTTTCACTTTGTTGATTGTTTCTTTGTTGTGCAGAAGCTTTTTAATTTAACATAGTCCCAATTTTTTGTTTTTGTTTGTTCCATTTGGTTGCTTATACTGTAGGTGTTGTATCCAAAATATTGCCAAGACTCATGTCAAGGAGCTTTTATTCCCTGTTTTCTTCCAGGAGTTTCATGGTTTCAGAGCTTACATTTAAGTTCTTTATTCATTTCTGGTTAATTTTTGGTAGTGGTGTAAGACAGGGGTCTAGTTTCATTCTTTTACATGTGAATATCCAATTATCTCAGCGCCATGTATTGAAGAACTGTCTTTTCTCCAATGAGTATTCTTGGCTATCTTGTCAATTAGCTGATCACATACACTTGGATTTATTTCTAGACTCTCCATTCTGTTCCATTGGTCTATGTGTCTTTTTATGCCAGTGCCATACTCTTTTTGATTACTATAGCTTTGTAATATGTGTAGTTCGATATGAGGAAGTATGCCTCCTCCTATGTTCTTCTTTATCATGATTGCTCTGGCTATTTGGGGTCTTTTGTGGTTCTATATAAATTTTAAGATTGTTTCTTCTACCTTTGTAAAATTGCCATTGGAATCTTGATGCAGATTGCATTGAATCTATAGATGGCTTTCGGTTATATTGACATATTGACTCTTCTCATCCATGAACGTGGGATACCTTTCTGTTTATTTGTGTCTTATTTGATTTCATTAATCAACGTCTTATAGTTTTCAGGGTAGAGATATTTCGTCTCCTTGGCTAAGTTTATTCCTAAGCATTTTATTGTTTTTGATGCTATTGTAAAGGGGACCATTGTCTTTTTCAGATAATTTGTCCTTAGTGTACAAAAACAGTACTGACTTTTGTATGTTAATTTTGTATCGTGAAACTTTAAACTTTACTGAATTCCTTGATTAAATCTGAGAGTTTTTTTGATGAAGTCTTTAGGATTTTCTATATAAGGAGACATAATCTTATGTTTGTTTAGGAGAACAGATAAGAGGGTCACAATAAGACTTTCTTCAGAAATTTCCTTGGTAGTTTATTTTAGTGGTCCAGGTGAGAGATGAGGGGAGGGTATCTTGGAGTAGAATGGTATCTTTGGAGATGGAGGAAAAAAGGTGTCTAGGAGAAAAGTCAAGAAGGCGTAGTCAAGGATCACTTACAGTTTTCTGCCTTAATGATTCTAATTTACCTATTGAGTCTTTTGTGTGTCCATATGGGGAGATATGTGATAAGCATCACTTTACCCCTGGATAAGTTTTTTTTTTTTTTTTTGCTCCCTGAATTATTAGTAGAAATACTTAGGCTAGGTCACAATATTAACAAAACCTGAGTCGTGAGTTTTATTTGACCCTAAATGGTTTAGTTAAATTTACTTTATTGATGGATCACAAATTCGATTCTTCATGTCTGTTTTCTCAAAAAAGCATTTTGATCACGAACATCAGTGGGAGAGAGCATGGAGCCGTTTCACTACAGATGTGTCTAAAACAAACAAACAAACAAACAAAATACTCAAAGTATTTGTCCTACAAATACAGATGATGAGCTTTCATGGAGACTCTTAGCACAGTGGCTGGCATACTGTGGTTGCTAAATATTTATGGCACAGACATTGGATCATTAGCTTTACATTTATAAGGAATTGTTTGTAGCCTTTTCTGAAGGAATTAATATGTCTTGAATATCCTAAAAGGAGAGGGTGTGAGGTGAATGCACATTAAAGATTTTTCCTCTATGTTCTATGGCCATTAAATAAAAAGTATCTCAGATGAGAGGTAATATGGGAACTCAGTAACAACCAGGGGAAAGGAGGAAGAAACTTGGTGTCATGAGATGCTTATGGACATTGGGAAAAGGCTGGATTGACTGTAATCCAGGGGACAAACCCACCAGTAGAAAGTACTCTGTTCTCTGATCCTTTGGAGCACTTGTAATTACTGAGGAAAGTATCATTATCCTAACCGGACTGTAAGCTCAGTGACAGAAAGAACCAACTTCATCCTGCTCACATTCAAATCTCCAGAGTCCAGTCAAGTGCCTGGCATATCGTTGATGTTTAATATATTTTGTAGTGAATGAATAAAAGTGGTCCCAACCACAGAGCCTAAGAGGAGATGGACTTCAGCCATGGATCAGTGCTTGAGGTGCAACCAGTGCAGGATAGATACAAACTCAGTTAGCAAACCATAGTGCAGTCGTTAGAGTCAGTTTGGGAAGGTATCTTTTTAGATTTCAGGGACCCTGCCAGCATTGAAGTATGAAGATGAGTCTCTAGGCACAGAGGTGAAGGGCTAGAATGATCTAGACTAATTCCTGTGGTTCTGGCCAATGCGGTTCCAACAACTGCCAGGGTTTTTTGGGAAAATGCCCAAATTTTAGGTGGGATTGCTATCACAGAGTGTGACATTGTGAAATAAAAGGAGTATCCAGTCAAACAATTGGAACAATATAGGACTGAGCTCGGGATTGCTATGATTTATAAGCTATCTCTCAAACACAAAGATGTGTTTATTATGAAGCATTGGGGCTACACAGATGAACTAGGCACGTTGTAGTTATTGGTGTGTTCATCTAATATGGAGGCGCCATGTTAGACCACTGAGATCTTCAAGATGCTCTCCCAGGCATGCAGGTAATATCCAGTGGGCCATAAAAGAAAGGGGTCCACTCTATACAGGCTTTTAATAGAGACATGCCTTTGCCAACTTAGGAAATGGCCCTTAGGTTGACTGTTACAGAATTTCTAAAAATGATACCTTCTTTTGGTAGGAAAACAAAACAAAACAAAACAAAAACATACAAAGAAGAAGACATACAAACAAGAAGGTTATAACAGTTATAGGAAATATATTATCAGAGATAATCATTGTGAATATCTTGGTGAATGACCTTCCAGACATATTTCTATACATATATACACATAGAGATAACTTTATACAATTCTACTGAAAAATAATCATAACCACGTATGCTATTCTGCTTTTTTCAACATCATCAAATTGTTTTAATGTTAATTACTTGATATAAACACCAATTTAAATAACTGCCTAGTCATCAGTTTCATATGTATATCATTATTTACTTCCCCATTCCCTACTGGTAGGTATTTCAGTTATTTCTAATTCCTTTTATAAACAACATAACAATGAACATATGAATAGTGCTGCATTCATCATTTTAAATTTAACAAAAGTTAAAAACATGACTCTCAAAGATTGAACAATGTCAAATTATTAGGAAACCATCAGGATCATACAGCTGGTTCATTGGAGATTTGAAGAACACATATTTATATATTTAGTAAAGAAAGACATTCTGTTGTAAGCTCACTAATTTGGAGACATTTCAGCGCTATACAACCCTAATTTTGAGTTTGTATTATCTGCCAGACATAAATGATTTGCACCTCTACGAAACAGAAGTCTACAAGTCAACACATAACATAACAATGCCTGGAATGTAATCAATAATAAATTCTACATCTAAATAGGCACATTATCTTAAAGAATTAAATAACCTTTCACAAGGGCCTATTTAAGTTTCAGTACAATGTTGCAAGGACTTGCAGTCTTTTTCCTCCTTTCTAAGTTTTGGATAATTTTTTGTAAGATGTGTTTGTCCTCAAACTTGGCTTCATTTTGAAAGACAAGAAAGATGAGGCCAGGGGAGATGAGAAAGGCTGTGGGTACCTGGAAGATGACAGAGGTTTTCTCAGGCAAACTATGTAAAGTGTTGTCATAATCTTTGTTGAGAATTTGCTGGTGTGTTTGTTTGTTTGTTTGTTTGTTTTGTCCAACTAAGTTGTAAGCTCCTCAAAGATGGATACTGTCTTAATTTGTTTTTCTGTATTCTTCAGAGCATTTAGATGGGCCCACTGAAATGACCTAATTGGACTGAAGAACATTAAAAATGAACGTAGACTGTGCATTTTAATTCAGTGAATGTGGGGTTTTCTCTCTAAATACATTTATGAAACGTTACAAAGATCATTGGACATTACAGGAATCTTGGAAGAGAAAATGTTTTCCTTTTGAGAATGTCTTATCCTAAAAGAATGATCACTCTGGCAAGTAAGGGGTTAAATGCTGACCTAAAGAATCTAAAGAGGTTAAGTTGACCCTTCTCTACTGGCTTCACAATTAATCCTTCACCTGGACCTTTCCCCAATTCCTGGCCTGGAATATGGAGATCGCTTGTCAGTTCTTGACCTTCTGTTTCTCCTTCCAATTTTTCCTTTAAGCTTGGTTTTAAAATGAACCTATAACTGAGTTGCTGGAAGGAACTAACACTGCTGTTTTGAATTGCCAAGCTCCTTTTGGCTGGTGCAAGAAGGATTTCTGTCTGGCAGCTGATTTTCATGTTATTGCTTGATCTGATTAACTCTGCTCACTGGTGATGACCAGGGTCTCACTACACCTTTATCAATAGCATCCCTTCTACTGTGTTAAACTGGATTAATTTTTTTTTTTCTCACTGTGTGTAATTTTTCCAAATGAATGAGTGGTAACAAGGGAGATTTTTGATTTTAGGAACATTAGTGTTACTCACTGTTGTGTTTTTCTTTTCAGGATGAGCCATTTAGGAACTGAGTTATTAAGTACAATAGGGGACCGAAGCAGAAAGTGCAGGTCAGTTACCTGCCTCTGTTTCTTTTCTATAGAAGATTTATGAAAAGTTTCAATAGGCACAGAAGTATCTTCACTTTGGAGCCAGTGATAGTATCTTGATTTTCTTTTACCATCATTTTTTGGGATAATTCCTCACACACCTCAGGGAGGATGTGTGGCTCCTTTTAAATTACAGTCAAATCACATGATGGAATTGACTTACCCCATAGAGTCTTCCTAGAAACAAAACAAAACAAAAACACCTTGAAGGAGAGAGTAAATGTTCTACAGTTTATTTTAGGGCTTTATTAAAAAGGAAACCATGCTTTATGGATATGCGTGAGAGGTCAGTTTAGATTCTGGCCAAAATGCAATGCTATCTCCATCTCTAGCCACAATAGAAAAATGTGTTCAGGAGGACCACCCTTTGGGAAGCTCCATGAACAAGAAACACTCAGACCCATCCCCTGTTTTGGACTGATCAAGGCAGGACACTCCTTAGACATTGTAGAACTACAAATAAAAAAAAATAATAATAAATGTAATAACAGGGATCAAGTCATTAAGAGGTTTTATTCAAATTGTAACTTTGGAAAATCTCAGAACTCCAGTATCCTATTGTGAAAAATAGGGAGAAGGATTGTGTAATCTCAGGAAAAATAAATGGAGTTGTCTCTTTGATGTGATTGGAGAATCCTGGAAAACTTCTGGCTCAGAATCCAAGTAACTGCCTGGAATTTTTCCATTAATGATTTCCTTCCCTGGTTTAAATCCTCTGCTCCCTCCTAGTTCTCCTTTAAAATTGAACATGCTGTGAGGGTATGATAGGAAATTGTTTGACTTCAGTGTAAATAGGGTTATTCCTTTATTTATGCCAAAAAAAGATATCTGTTCAACAAAAGGAAATTTTGGGTGCCCTGAGGTGGGGGTAGGGTGTGCAATAATGCAAAAGTAATGGAAGGGAAGCAAAAAACTCAACATTTTCCCACTTCACAATTTGCATGATGCTGAGAAGCTTTCCTTGTCTTAAACGTTGTGTATCTTTTCCAGTCATTTGGAATTATCCCATTTCCCCTGCTTTCAGATGCTCAGGTTTTCTCTCCCATTGTTTCTGTTTAGTTTTCTAACAGTATTGTTTAACTTGGTAAGACGTTTCAAATGCTGGCTGTTCCTCTCAAAGACACATTACAAAACAAAGCCACAGGATATTGCATTATAAGTGAAAATGATGGGGGAACAGCTCAGATTGAATCCGTAATGTACTCAAGGTAGTGTCATGGCCACCTCCTGTTCCATTGTGCAAAGTGGAAGATGTACTGTATAATCTGTCTCCATAAAGTAATATTCCCAGGTAACTTGTAATAAGAGTCTTCACTCCGTCTATCAGATCACACACGGCGGAGCCAAAGCCAGCTGAAAAAGATATGCAGCACTCTGGGCGCTGATATATCAGACTTCATCGCCTCAGGCACTTGTGGGGAGATAGATGTTTCCAGAAAAATTTTATTAAGAATAAACTCAGGATGAGGAAAACAATGAAAATAGCATTTTTTTCTTCCTGGCAAGTATTTATTAATGTTTAATAATTTCGGTATTAGCATAACAGCTGTATTTTAGTTGGAAAGACAACCAGAGAATTTATTTAACAAAATTCAGAAACATCAAACCACCTCACAAGCGTATTTGTTACTCATAAAAATTATGTTAAAACCGTGTGTATGCAAAAATGTTGCTGCAATAAAAATGAATAATAACATCTATAAAAATGGAATCTCTTATCTCAAAATGTACCTAAAATGTTAGGACATTAGAGCTGTTTTCTTTTAAAATTGTTCTTTATCTTGTGTTTTGAAAACTTGAATGTTTCTAATTTTCAGTGGTCAGAGAGAGCAGTAACATTTGATTTTTGATCCCTTTGAGACCAGTCATTTCCATAGAGGAAGCAGTGGAGAAAGAAAGGGGATAGAGGTGAAAGAGGAAGAAAGACAATCTATAATTATCTACTTTTAGAAGGTAAACTTCTAAGCGAGGCATATTAAAATGTTAAAAGTTTATTTGTGAAAAAATCAGTTTGAATTGGGTGGCACTGAACCAGAGTAATTAGGAGCACGCCACCTACCTGAGCTCAGGGGAGACTTATAGAGACAGACGGAAGCAAAGTAAGGAGATTAATTGGCTATAGCTTAAAGCCTAGTTGTCTGTATCTACCGTATTTCCCTGAAAATAAGACCGGGTCTTATATAAATCTTTGCTCCAAAAGATGCATTAGGGTTTATTTTCAGGGGATGTCTTCTTTTTTCATGTACAACAATCTACATTTATTCATGTATTCAAGTACAAAAATCTACATTTATTCAAATACAGCCATGTCATTTTCTTCTGGAACACCGTCATAACTCTCCACACCCCAAATTCTGGCTTGAATTTCTTGCGACTCCATTTCCTGTAGAACCATTGGCCCCAATCTCTCATGTCCAGCAATAGAGCTCTCCTTAAATGAGCACGTCTTGTCCATGTAGCCTGCTCGCAGTGCATTGGCAACACAGCTGTCAGTGACTATCCCATGAATTCTTCACCCAAGTCACCACCTGTTGCAGGCTAGGCTTCACAAAGTTTCCACACTGATTTCTTTCCATTCTATTTTAAATGTAGCTATTGATTTCCATGTGCAAATGGTCCTTGAATGGCTTGTTTATTGCAATATCAAGAGTCTGGAGATAGGCAGTCATTCCTGTGGGAATCATTATTTGATCTATTCGTCTCTCTGCAAGGAAGTTCTTCATGTCTTTAGTGTGGTGAGTGCTGGCTGAATCCCAGACTAGCAGACCTCTTTGGCCACCTCACAAAACAAGTGGCTGCATTAAATCGACCCACTTCCTTCTAACTGCTTGTGTGCACCAGGCTTTTTTGGTTTCAAGAACATAAATGCCTGAAACATGTTCAGCATTATCTTTCTTGCCCTTAGTGATGATTAGAAGTGGGGCTTTCTTTCCATCCAGACGAATTGCCAAAATACAGGTAACACGTGCACTTTTGTCACCAGTGGAGGGAATGTAGATTTATGAGGCACCTCTCTGATCAATTGTCATTTGACATCCTTGGCACATAAACACTGCAGTTTCATTCATAGCAATCACGTTGGAGAGTTGGTATTTAGAAAAGCCAATACCATCAACAAAGGACTTGAATGCAAGTGCACGTTTAATAACTTCAGTGTCTTCCAGCTTGAACAGTGTTGTCGATCTTAGAGACAGTTCATTCGCTGAAGGAAACCATCCAGCCAGTGTTGCTCTGAATTCTTCTGGGGATATTTCTAACTGTGGTGCCATTGCAAGCCAAATGCTTGAATATCAGCCCTGTGCACAACCAAAGCCTTTGCTCTCCTGTCAACAATCCATTCACAGATGATGTCTTCCAGCTCAGGAAATAATGGTTGCTGACCTGATCCACATTTGTGCATCTTAGCATTTCCTTCGTCCACCTGTTGACTGAGGTTATCATACTCTGCTCGCCGTTTTTGGACCATTTGGAGATCCAACTTCTTCTCTTTGCAGAAAGCCGTAAGATTCTTGCCCCGGGAGTCCTCCACGATTCCTTTCTTGTACTCGACAGGATTGCTCTTTCTTTTTGTACTCATCTTGTCTGGGAGTCAAAATGTTATTCCCTTTAAATTTACCATTAAATTAAGTGTTAATTGAAGACTTATGAGACAGGAGTGGCAACAAAATGATGACAATTAAGAATGATGGTCCACACAAAAGCAACGAAAAATTGCAGGCA